>NC_051187.1:89891690-90194721 GCF_015220075.1 Falco rusticolus
TGAATAACAGGGATTTGCAGCCTTTCACCTCATTTGTGTCATATATACTCAAGAATGAGTTCTGTGCTTAACAGATTACACAGGGATTATGAAATGTAGAAACCGTAGTTGAAAAAAAGCAGTTTTATTCAGCAGCAGATTACTGTCATTTTACTGCACACTTATGAAAATCTGGAGTTTTTAGTTAAAAGAATATAGAAAAAGACTCCATTAATATGTAAATACCAGCCAATATAGAAGTACAGCATTTCAGTTAAAAAAGATGTGAAAAAGCATTTATCAATGCATTTGAAATTAATATCATTTACATAGTGTAACCAAGCTGTCTGCAGTCTTTTCAAAAATACCTAATTTAGAGAGGCCCCTGCACTTGGCAAGCTATCCAATAAGATAAACTAATCCAGATAATGGATAGCTGATGTACAAGTGTAGAGACAGTACAAATGCGCTATTCCATCCATGATGGGAGACTAAGCAAAAAGAAACACATCATTTAAGGCAGAGATTTATCACATATTACTTTTTTGAAGTGAACAAACAAAAGAACATAACATATTCATAGACCCATATATGACTGAGGACACATTTCACTTGTATCTTGGGAATTATGGCTTTATATGTTTGTTGATGCTGTTCTGGCAAAGAAATCTGCTGCAGCCTGTTGATTAGTACATCCTGCACCAACCTGGGAGTAGTTAATTGTACATCTGCATAATTAAAATTGAATTATACAGATGGGTGTGAGTGATTCTGTCCCAAAACAGGCAACTGGAGAAATGTTGGGATCCTCCGATTTATTTTAAAACATGAGGAATTTTAGGGCAAACAAAACACAAAAAAAGGCATCAAAATGGAAAGGAGGAAGGAAGCCAGACAATAAACTTCAGTGGAATATTGATTTTTATACACATATATAACACCATGTAGAGAATATTTAACCAGGAAGACAGCAGAAAAGAAGCATACTTCCATCAGTCCCTTAAGGAAGGTGCAGTTACCTAAGCAGAACTATGAAAAGGACTAGAAATATCTTCCCTGATGAAAGGCATCCTGAGAGAAGGGCTGGGCAATATGTTTTGTATTTTTGTTATAATGTACTTCGGAGTTGGGGGTGAAAATGTCATTGATTTTAGGATTCTTTTTCTCCACTTAAGTATGTTTAAAAATCAATGGATACGTGATTAAATGAGTTAGAATTTAATGTACTTTGAAGATAAATCACCTCTGGATGTTCTGAGTGAGGAGAAAAATTTTCCATTCTAATCTTCTTAAATTTCTTTCTATTTTTTACCACCTTTTCCTGAGGCTGTTTACTCTGCACATATAAGAGAGGGTAATAAATTATATTAAACAGGCAGGATCCATGCTTGTCTCCTTAGAAGGGGACTTCTTTTTCTGGCTGTTATTTTTTTGAATCCTGCTTTCTGACTAAGTTAGTGTTCATCAGCAGGAAGGAGTTAAAGGATACCCAAACAACTCAGTCTGCCAGGGCTAATCTTGAGCTACCTCAAGCAATAGGAGGCTTCAGAAAGAGGGAAGTGGTGGTGGCATTTATTTTGCTTCTCTGTAATTACCGATTGAGAAAGACTGGGCCTAAGCCATTAATAACTATGAGTGGTTTATTGGGTGGTATAATAAAAACCTATGCAAGAGAAGACAGAGATATTTTGGAAAGACAAGCTTGCGCATCTTGAACAAGAGCTCCCAAGCTCTGTGGCTCCACAACAGGACAGGGTGGCAATCTATGGCTGGCCTTTCATGCATAGCTAAATAGTCCTGAAAATAATTTAAAAAATGGTAGATGAGGGAGACGAGGCTTCTTCTGAAAGCTCTTGTACTATTTCCATGCCCACATAGGAAAGGTCTGGTTAGAGTAGATGTAACAGGAATCTGTTGTCAAAATAGAAAGTGGCCATAGAACGGGAAATTGATTTTATACTGATGCTAAATTTCTATTCAGTCATAAGCAAGGTTTTACATGTGTTCTCCATACTATACAAGACTGACTGTTAATTTTTCTTTTCTGGCCTCATCTTGTGGTATGAAATAGCTTCGCATTACATAACTTGAGTGTCCTAAGTCTGCCACATTTGCTGTTTGCTGCCACACAATCTGATTTTGAATAAGAAATTGGTAACTTAGCTTCAGTTTATATTACTGTCTTTGACCAATTTACAGACTTATACAAGATACTATGAATTCACAAATCAGCCTTTACTGTAAGAGTATAATGACTCAGTTCGGGCCTGGGAGCCAAAGAGCTAAGCATAGTACATAGCATTAGAGCCCAGTAGAGCTGGGGGAAAAAAAATATCCATTTTGGGACTTATGAAAGGTCAGTTTGGAAGAGAAATGCCTGGAGTGCAGAAACAGTTGCCCTGACCACTACTTTCACTCTGTTCTCATTTGAGAAGTAGCACTGTGGAAGTGGGCACAGAAAAAAGTGCAGGAAGGTGTGACAGGGAGTGGAAGAGATAGAAGAAATGGACACTGAAAAGGAACTGATTCTCAGGTTTCTGAGTTGGTTATTCCAGGCACTAGTGCAGTATGTGGGCTAAAAAATATCCAGTTCTGTGGGAAAGTGGTGATGGAGCACTGCAAATATTCAGGGTACTAGCCCTGAGCACTGGCTTTCCCTAGCTCCAGTCTTAGTTGGGAGAGCAGAGATCCCCCACTGTCCCCATCTTTGTCTCTGTGGAGATACTACCCACTTTTAGTTTTGGAGTGCCCCTGTAGTACTGATGAAGGTAGTTTCCTCCACATGGTAAAATCTCATAGTAAGAAGCACTGGGGCTGGGGCAGTCTGTTTCACAGTGTTCAGGAGAGTAGCTCACTGGGACCAACTGCTTGGTGGCACTTTGCCTTCCTGAAAAATGCTCCAACAAAGCTGTTGGAGTTCAGCATGCTGATGGGGTGCATCCTGAAGTGGTTCTTGAACCTGTTCTATATAAAACAAAGCCACAGCATATCAAGCTGCCCCAGTTGCCAGACAGGGTCCCATGCTAAGACACTAAACCAGCATATGGCTCTAGCCATACGTATTCCATTTTTATGATCAGTTTGTGACCCCTTCAGTATTTTTCATAGTTATTTGTAGATAAATTGTGGACGTCTCAGTCCCATTAACTCAACTGAAACCGTTGAATAAAAATGCTTTGGAAAATATTTTGCCGGAGTGGAGCACTCTTTCAAATAGCGGGGTTAAAACATTAAATAGCCATTGTGTTGCTGCTATTGGCTATGTTTTTCAGCCTAGAATAGGAAGCTGGCGAGAGCAAATCTTTCATCTGTGAAAGGGCAAGCCCCCCTGCTCTGACTCTGGCAACGACTGCCACTGGCTGCTGGTTGTGTAGCACCAGCAGAGCCAGGAGAAGGTATTACAGTGTCTGCTTCAACTAAGCCCTGCTGAAGACTATTAGGGAGTGATACAGTCCAATCCTGTGGGACAGGAAAGCCATTTCACCTCATCCTTTTAGGGCGGATGAAGGAATGGGGGTGGGTGTGGCAACCCACACTTCTGTTTTGTATTGGTACTAGCATGCCTCTGGGAGAAGAGGCATTTACTTTGTTGGCTCCAACTCTGAAACAGCAGCAACACTTTTTGCAAGGCCTCATGATCAGGCTCAGAGAGGAAAGAGTGGACAAAAATGTCCTTTGGATTACATGCAGAACTGCTGACATGCTTCCAAAGGGAAGACGCTACATACATCAGCAATTTGAGCTACTGATAAAAACACCGATTAACAATTTGGTCTTTATTTTGAATAATGACAACAGCTACCTTTCACAGCTTTATTAAAACTTCCTTTCTAGGTAAATAACTGTTTCTCCTGATCAAAGTTTCTGGAATATTAGCAGATGTATATGAAAGACATAGTTCACTTCCACTTGAATTGGAACCATGGCATACTCTTACTAGGAAACTATCATCTTGTTGAGTGTGTACAAACTCAGCATACTCTGTGCAAATTCTTTATTGAAACAATGATCAATTTACAAGCTGAATCACATTTCATTTTGCCACTTCAGCATGAACTGATCTCTTTGTGGTTTATGGCCATGAACTATAAAATTGTAACAGTTATTTAAATCAAAATACAGTAACTGCTTCTCAAAAGAACACATTCATATTCGTCTTACATTTCTTGTAAAATCAAAAAGGATTTCATAATAAAGAAACAGAACTTAAGATACTAATTTAGTGCAAGCGTTTCCTTTGCATCTAAGAAGCTTTCATTTGTCCTAAGTATGGCATACTTGAAAGACCAACTTTTAAAATAGCATGCTGCCAAGATATTCCATGAGAACTTTTAAAATTCAACACTGTTAACACTTTTCAAAATTAGGTGATCTGAACCAAACTGAATGTCAGAAAGCCCTGGTTATAAGTTACAGTACTTTTGTCAAAAGGTAACTGCAAATCAAAGAACTGATATAATATGTACATTAGAATAAAACAGGCACCGATTTTTTTAAAAAATAAACATCTGCCTGTATATGCCATTCTGCAAGTCTTATGATTACCGAATGCCAATAAACCTGCACAAAAATGCAGATCTATGGGTTCTTTCAAATTTTGCAATCTCAGAAAATGACCGAAGGGTAGGATTCATCACAAGCATACTCAAATCAGAGAACAAAAAAGGATCAGCAGTGAATAAATGCTGCTCAAGAAGAAAATGTTGAGTAAGTAGATGAGTACTACGTTCAAGTGGTCTGATTAATATGGTCTTACATGTAGTGAAAAAAGAATAGTTAGTGTAAAATTCAAATCCAACACTGATTTCTTGTGCTGCAGAAATCTAGTCATGTTTCATGAAGTTTTGGCAAAAATACTTTTAAATGGGGTAAATACATCCTGCAAATCTCTTTTCCTTTCTAAACCTGGCTTGGTGTTCCTTAGGCTTTTAGAAAAAACATTCAGTTGGACTGGATTTTCCAGATTCTGAATGTTTTAAGAATCATCATGTTTGGTGCTGTAATAAATAGAACAATGTAACAAAAGGTGTGCATAGCCCAATGATGGGAACAGATCACACTAATGTCCCCGAAGTGCTTAAGGTGCATGGAAGTATGTAACAACGCAAATGTTAATGTTTTCTTAGAGCCATCACTAATTTTCTATTTGCTAATTGTGTTCTCACACCATAAAAAAGCCATTCCTTTAGAAATACTGCATGAATTGTTTACTTTATAATATCACAGCCAGAAAGTTTGGAACATGAAAGATGGGTATTGGTCTTGCTTCCCATCTATCTCCCTCAAAGGACGTGCCTGAAAGCATGTAAAAAGCTGCTTACAGGTGTTACATAATGGATGCATAAAGATACTGAGCAGCATACATGAAAACAGAAAAAAATACATAAACCAGAACCATTCCAATCTGTATTTTCTTCAGATACAGTGCTGTTCTGCTTTTATTCTGGTAATACCACAAAGGTTAATCCCTAAAGAATTTATAGCAGCCTGGCGGGAGCAGTTCTACCTGTGAACTCTCTGTTTTGAGTCCAGCTCCAGCAAAGACAAGGTTCCCTTTGACCTTGTAAGAGCAGGAATTCAGCACTACACCTATTACATGCATCTAATCCAAATCACTGTTGCTTATACGTCGTTTGCAATGTACGTTTGTGCGTACTTCGAACACATGCTCTTTGTGGGCAGTCTTTGGAAAAAAAACATAATCTGTATTTTCAGGGAAGTTTACACACAGAAGAAAACAATGGGGCTTGTTTCCTCTCAAATGTTTCTCAATAAATAAATAATAAACAGGCTGGAGGACAGTCTGAGGGCAGCAGTCAGAATCAGAATTCCCTGGTACCAATCACTATATGAATACGTGAAGGGGTCTGGTCTCTACTGTAAAAAGTTAATAATTAAAAAAACCCAAACATTTAAAATGCTGTAGTTTAATAATTTTGAAACTTGTTCTTCTATTTTAAAGTGTAATTTGAAACTTATTTTTATGCTTTCAAGGAGAGCATCCTTGCTTGTCTTTGCAATCTCAGTTGGATACCACACAGGTAACTTTAGAATGCATGAGCATTGTTTGTAAATGCTGGACAGGCAAAAAAATAAAGATGCCTCTTCTCAGGACGTTAAGATGAATTGAAAGAATTCAGTGCAAGCTTCTGCTTTTGTTTCTGCCCTCATCCTTTTTCATACCAGAAGCACATTAAGTAACTTGAAAAACTGATGTGAACAGTGAACAGAAATGTACTTTGGATTCAGACAAGAAATTAAGAGTTTGCATCAATAGTATTTTCAATCACACTTGTCAGAAGTGAGGTTCTTTATGGTATTCTCTTAATCTACCCTGTGTTCTAGATCTATATTGCTTTGCTGGAACTGAAATATTTCCACCCACATTACTAAAGGGACTTTGCACTTGCATGTTTCCTTTTGGGCATCTGCAAATGCATTTTGTATAGATGCCTGCCACTGTGGTGAGCACAAAGCAATATTAGGCAACTAAATGGTGTCATTTTCACAAGTTGGTTGCAAAATCCCAAGCCCGTTATTAAACATGTATTTTTTTAAATAAACATAGAAAGGTAAATATGGAGCCGTCTCTGCATCACCTACGTAAGTCATGGGGTACTCCTGTATTACACTGCTAGTGAAGCTCTGCACTTTAACATGAATAAGTTGACATAAAATCTCAGTTCATTATCAAGGTTTTTTTTAGACAGCTGCAACATTGACTTTGTTTGGTCTCAATTACCCATGCGTTTAATATACCTGATTGCCTCCAATGGACAACTTACATATATGTGGCTACTTCAATAAAATGTCCAGAGAGCCACCCACACATCATCTCCCCATAGACTTAAATGATTTTTTCTGCAATATACTTGATTCCAGATTTATTTTGAGTAGCTATACCTACACTACAGTTCTTAAAAACTGTAAGGTGATAGTTTGTTCATTAGTTCCAAATTAAATGTGTGTCAGCTGATTAAGTAATATGCTATTAATCCTACACAAACTCCTCCTTGTAAGTGCCTTCTTTCCAGATTCACTCTGGAGAAGGTCCTTTTTATTGTGTGTCTGGCAACAGAAATCATAACTTCCCTTCCACTCCTGGCATTTCCTGGCATAAATGTTGATTCTTTTTAATGCCACAATCACTGTGATCATTAAAGCTTTATTGGGGTAGAGTCACATGTGCTCAAGCGCTGAACATCCTACATAGGTAGGAGGTTCTTAAAATACCAAAGCAATCATGACACAGTAAACAGTTTGTGTGATCATCATTGTAATTTCACAGGACATTTGATTATAATTTTTTTTAAGTTTGGGTAGAACACTCTCAAACTTATGCTAATAGATGAATTTAGGCTTGAACTTCAGAATATGAATCTGCACAAAATTGAGAATCCAAATGAAAGATTCATCTGCCATTAGAGCCTTGTCATCAGCTGATTACTGGCATCTGCAGGACTGTTAAGGAACCTCAATCTCTTCTGATAAGGAGTGCATACTTACTCCTACCAAATTACTACAAAAGAGGACATGTTGCATATTTGCAGCTGTTTGCCATATAAACTTCTGACAAAGTAAAAAATGATCAAATATATGCAAAAAAACCCTGCAGAGCTGTTGGACTTCAGCTTTCTGTAAGATGTTTATGGGCTTTCCCATCTGTGAAATACACCTTGAAGTTGCTTCTCTGTGTGAAAAAACCCCAATTGTTGGTATCTTCATTCCATGGAAAAGGAAAAACTACTTCCCATGCTCCTGAACAGTGTGGTAACAAATGAAATGGAAACATTTTAACTTTAATAGTCCTCTAAATCACAATGCAGCTGAGCAAAGAGGCTTTGTAAATGGGATCTATTAGGATTTTATTTGGCTACTGGAGTGCTGCCCCTTGGGCAATATTTCAAATTCATATGATAATATTTGCAAAAATGCAAGAGATGGAAATAACAAGAGTGAAGGAGGAAAATGAAAACCAGTTTTATATTTAGTAAGTTCAAGTGTCCTACATCAAAGACTACCAATGACTTCCAGGAGGCCACTACAGGTGACTCCAACCTAGAAAATGCTGAGGTAAATGTTTCTTGGAAATACTCCTAATTGAAAAGAGCAATTAATATTAATGTAATAGCAATTACTCTGCCATACATCATGGTAAACTAAAGTCAAACTGAGAAGAAAGTGCCAGATAATCCACATACATGCTTTTGCTATGATAGTCTCCAGGTAAGGCTTAGCGGCAAGTACAATACGTATTTTTAAAAGAGCTCCACCTGATTTTCCTGCTATGCATAGATTCAGGAGTAACTATCATACATGGCTTTCATATATAACACATGTATTTTTGTCATTTGCCAATGCTGTGTCATCAGAACTGAGTTCAGCAGAAGGCTCAGGAGGGGGTTCTGCAGGAAGTGCTGGTGTTTGAGGAGTGTCTTCTTCCTTGGTGTCAAACTGCATGCTTTCTTGTGACTGACCGTCCATGCAGTCTTTTTTGGACAACGGGTGAACTGACACTTTTATTGCAATCTGCTGAGATGGCTCATGCAGTGATGATGTGTCAGAGTCAGCTGTGGGAGAGTCACTGCGCTTCAAAGCATTTGGGATCATATACAGCTCATCTGTTTCAGTGGTTTCCTGGCCTTCTGCTGTCTGCCGTACAAAATTCTGTCCTTGCTCCTCCAGACCGACAACCTCCATAATTTCTTCCATTATAGTCCTGCAGTTCATGATAAGCGGTGGCAAAGGTACGCTCCGAGCAAGCTCTTCAATGTAGCGAGCAAATTCCATGGTCTTGAACTGAGTTACTTTGGCAAGCTCGAGCGTTTTGGCTGAAGTGATAATTGGGATACGCTTTGCAATCTCAAAGGCTTTCTGGAGTTTCTCTGCCCCTTCTGTTCTGAAGAATTCATTGATTGCTTTCTCTGTTTTCTTCAGATGACTGCTCATCATACATAACCGAGTAATGTTCAGTATCATAACAATGGTAAAAGCTACAAGGCAGACAATCATGTAATAGATTCCCATATCTCCGGAGGTAAAAACAACCCTCAGCGTCACAGTATTGTTAACACTGCCATATGTATTAGATGCAACGCATGTGTATTTACCTCTGTCTTCGAAAGACACACTGGTAATGTTTAGTAGCCCATTGTCATGAAACCACCACTTTCCTGCTGGAGAGGAGACAAAGTAACTTAGTTAGAAGTATTTTGTTCACATGATCATCACAGTCTTAAACTTCAGCTTTGTCAAACTGGCTAAAGATTTTGGAAGAAGGAAATAATATTCACAAGAAGACAAAGAATTTACCATCACAAAGGCTTGTCTGCCCCTGAGGTCCTGGTTCTGTTACTATCAAATCCCTGACATCAGCTGTGAATAACAGATCATGTCCTAAAACACGCTCATAAAAAATGTTAATATGCATGGCATCTATCACAATCTTATGGTCAGTTAAGTTACAAAGATAGGTTATGTAAGTTATAAAGAAAAAAAAATATTTTTTTTTTTTATATTGCTGCCAGTAGAAGCCTATGTAGAAAGTATTCCCACAAGATCCCTGTCTCAGTTCCTGTACGGACAGTTCTCAATTACATCGATTTATCCTCTTATTTAGAATTTTTAACTTAGCTGAAACACTGGGTTTTTGCCCTAGCTTAATTCTTGAAAACAGCCGAATCACTTTGCCTATATTTAAAAAACATAGAATAAATAAAAAGCTCAATCTAAAGCAGAACCTCATTATTAAAAAATCACCCCAAAATCATAGGAAAACTCTCTTTTACAGAGGAAATGTCAGCCTCTGTTAACAGATGACACCTCTTTCTCCACCTCTAGAACAAGAAAAAAATAAGAGTATTGGCTGCTCAGTATTTCTTTGAATTGGAATGTTGGCAAAGTAGGGCTTTATTAATTGTAAAATGACAAGACGCCTTGCTGATATATCCTGGCTCCAGCTGTTATAAATGACATAAAGGCGCTGAACTGTGACTCATTGCCTGGGTTTGTGGCAGTGGATACTGGCAGATAGTATAAACTTAATGAGAAAACAATGATTAGAAAAGGTATCATTGCTGGGTTTTGATAACAATTCACTGCCACACTCAACATAACAATATACATAGTAAAGAAAGGTGCTAAGAAACATTTCTTACAGGAAGACAGTTTCTTAAAGCAGGAAGCGCACTGCTGAAAGTCTAAAGTTAAAGTGATGTTGCCTTAATACCACATCTGCAGTTTTTACTGATTTGGTCAAAGTTTTTGTTCACCTCCCTAAACATTTGTGTTAGTAGCTACCTCTCTCAATTGACTATAGAAAGTCCTAAAGTTAAATGCCTAACTGAGGGGTGAAATTTCTCTTTATGAGCCTTAGTAAAACACTCTAGCATACTAATCACAGTATGTTGCCATGACCGCACAAATTATATCCGAAAGTCCACTTACTAGCCTAAATATTTCCTTTCTCTAGCTTTATTCAAAAAATTACAAAATACTGTAATGTAAAATATAACCATTTACAGATACACTATGCTGTTGCACATCCAGCTGGGTCATTCACTACTCCTGTCATAGCCGAGTTCTCCCTCAGGTCAGCTGTTAGGCAAGATACCTTGCATTTAGTATGAATAACCAAGAGTTTATTTCAACATGCTGTGAACAAAGCAGTCAGTATGGAAGGATTACATGAACAAAATACCTTCCACCCCCAAAAACGTCCCCTAGATGTATAACTAGGATTATAACCCAAACCTTCCATTTAAGGAAAACAAGCTTGTGTGTAATTAAGGTCTCTGGCAAATGCAACTGAAGAGTCTTAACTAAAGCCAGGAAGGCTCAAACTTGGCTTGTTGTTCTGACTGCTGCCCTATATAGGTTTTTCTGTTGGTCATTCTGGGCATCTCCTGTTTCTCACACTCCTGTGGCAGTATGCATAAACACAGCAGGTGTATCAGGGAGTTAGCTGTGTTGAATTCATGCCAACAAACTATTCTCAAATGACAAGAAAATCCTCCCTTAAGTTGGAAAATAGCTTTTAGTCTTTTTGCGTGCCAGAGAACAAAAGAGGACAGAATGGAAAACAAGATCAAACCCAAAGTCTTCCAATGAAAAGAAGCCTGTCTACACCTTCTGTTAAGTGCTTCAGTTTCTTGCTATGTATTGCTATAAATAACATGTTAAAAAAATGTTAACTGTTTTCTTCCAAGGTGCACACAACATATTTATGGCTGCCTCCATAAGGCTTTCATGTATTTTCACACAGGAAAATACCACAGTCAGGCCATTAAATTCAGGTTATTAGTCAACCTGCTGAAATCAGAAGTGTCTCTGGACAGGCTACAGAGAATACGAAGATCTTACCTTTATTCTCCTCCTCTCGGAGCAGGCGACCATTGGAATTGTACCATGTGTAATGTGGACTAGGACTACCCTGGACATTGCAGTCGATTGAGGCACTACTCCCCTCCTTGACTATAATATGGTTGATGCGGGAGATCACCACAGGCACAGATCCCGTGTTCATGTCAGTGCGGTTGAAAGTGCTATTAGTCACATCCTCAGCAGTCGTCAAAGCTGCTAATAAGATGACAAGGCGTGTGGTGGGCAGAAAGTACAAAAAGTGGTGGCTTTTCAGTATGTTCATTTTCCTTCAGTGGTATACGCAACTGGCTGGGAACTGGGATCGGTTCTGTTGAACGCAGGCCCTTCAGGTGAGGAGGTCACAGGAGAGTTCTACTTTGATCTGTGCAATTTTATGTTTGAAATATCCTATAAAATAAATAAATAAGTACAACGAGATGGCATGTATAAACAATCCATTAGGTGTGCTCTTTTAAAATAGTGACACATCCATTAATGCACTTCACAGTCATCAGCTCAGTGTCTTGTCTAAATGCTAATGTTATCATAGTCCTTATTCTTACTGGAAAAAGATGCATACATTTTCCTGACAATAGTGTTGTTCAGAGTGGCAGGCGTGGGAGAAGGCTTTTATCACCTAGACACTTAGCAGCAATTTAGCTACAGAAGCAGCTACAGTTTTATGCCAAAAGTTCTACAGATTATTTTTTTTTTTAACATTTGCAAAATCAACAGGAAAAACAAAGGTACAGCACGTTAAAGCTGTCACTACCAGCAGTTCACTGCTGCAGCTCTGCCACGTGCATGGCCTTAGGTGAATTGTGGAATACGGTGCAAGAAAGAACTGCTCCAGAAACGGGGTTTGGAGCTGACGTTGGAATCCTTAATATACACAATTTTGTCCTAATACAATAGCATATACAGCAAAACATCTTGGACCAGTCACTTGTTAAGCTACTACATTTTTTTTAAGTTTTCTGAGATAAAGATAAAACATAGCATAGAAGAATATTCTTAAAAGAGGATATTTAGGACTTGATAAAGTAATTTCAATACCATTTTTAGAGCTGATTTAGAAATAAAAATACTCACTAGTGACATAATTATGGATAGGGTTTCTTTGAGATACTAACGAGATTGGGACTTTTCCATTCCTTATGTGGCATTAAGCATTTTGCCTGTGTACTTTTTGCATACTCTTACTACAATATTTTCCTGCAACTGATCATCTACAGTGAGCCCTTTCTTAAACAGTGATTTCAATTTGTAGACAGAGGGGTTTACAAGTGTGTTCTCTATTGGCCTCATTACGCTCCCAATGAGCACAACTGCCATTCAATACTGACTGAGGGCACAACATTGGCCTCAAAAGGAGCACCTTTGAAAATTTCACTCAGAGTCCAAGGGCCACAAATGTTAAAATCACATCAGACTAGCTAGCTACATTGGTTTTAGTCATGTGTTTCTAAGGTAAACAATTGAAACTTATGAAATTTGTTAGTTAGAGGAATCTACCTGAAATCCAAACATAGGTAACTATCTAACAAACTTTCTCCAAATGAACATATCACTTGCAAAACTGATTACATTTTATTCAAGATCAGGTTGACATCATGGTAACTCATCTACCTTAGCATGGAAAATGACTGCTGACAGGGTTAGGTCAGTTCCATATATAAAAGAAACTAAAATGAAATCAATTCATCAATCAATCCCCATCCCTCTTTTATTCTTTATTCAAAAAGGAAAGAAAGCAACATTACTGTCTTTCACTGGTAATATTTGACTTAGGTTGTTTTCTTCTCTATCCCCTGTTCTCTGTAAAGCAATGAACTTAATTTCATACAGACAGATACAACTGTTATTAAAACACAAAAATATTTTCCTCCATTTTGTAGTATGAATCATTAGTAGAAATGACAAACTTATGTTTTTTTAGATAAGCTGTGTGCATGGTGTGGATGCCTGTCACAACTCAAAGCCTGCCCTCATTTTTAGTCTGTTTTTCTAATAACTGAATATGGAAATACTTGTCTTGAAGAGTCAGAATAATTTTTAACTTTAAATTAATATGCAAATAATAGTAAGTTAATATGCAAAAAAGTCATATAAAGCTATATAAACAATGACTTCAGAAATCCATTTCCAATTATGCAAAGCATATAGAGCCTGCGCTTTTCAAGTTCCGTATAGGTACAGCCTGTCTGAATCTGCACTTTGGAAAAAATCCTTCAGTTCTGCCTTTTCACTTCAGTAACTATTTACATCTCATTTCTACTACTCCATTAACCTTGCAGACAGCCATTCTTTATGGTTACACATATTCACTCTATAAAATGTTTCTGTACAGTGTTATAGATCTGCATTGCGCCATACAGAAAAGCCAAAAGACACGTCACACCTCCTGGCAAGGGAGCAGGAACAAAGACTGGCTGGATTAAGACAATGGGAAGGGCAAAAGAACAACATAAATTAAGCATTGTGTTGCTGATTACTGGTGGTGGCTTGTTATTATTGTATTTGAGCCTACCGTATTTTTTGATGGCAGAAAAATCAGTAACAATTAAAAAAGGTGTTTAGTCTGGAGAGCAATTTGCATTCTAGAAGGAAATGAAATAGCATCACCCCAATGGGTGATGAGAAAACCTGTAAGGAAGGACCCACAGTGTATTAGGAAGCTCAAGGCAGCTGGTGGCCCACTGAACTCCTACAGCACAGGGATGCTGTGGATGTATGTTTGGAAAGCGTGTGATGGCAGTAACAACGTAAGGTGTGTCTATTCGATATAAACATATGGTAAACCTGTTTTTAACGCTGAGCATATGAAAGTAAAACCCGTACTTTTGTGTGACGATAACAAATGTGGCTGATTCTTAATATGGTCAAAGGGCCAATTACTTGTCTGAAAATAATAGCGACTCCCTCACTCTGGCACAGAATTGAATCATAAATAGCTGCAGTAAATTTTAAGAAATAGAGCTGAATAATTTATGTCTGCTGTGGGAGACTCATACCTACTCATGTCACTCCTGGGAATGTACTTTTCCATGTATGTTCCTGGAATGAAGAATATTAAGAAAACACTAAATACCTCTGCAGATGCATTTCTGTTTGAAATAAACAGAGTTTGATGACTAATATGAGGAATAACCAGGCAGCAGGTTTAAAGCAGAGTGTTTGGAAATGGTGGCTGTTGTTTTCATGTGCCACCCAGGGAAGTGCTGTTGATGGACACTTGAGTACGTTCAGGGAGTCAGGGAGAGATCTCACTGAAGAATGGTGTTTTAAGATGCAAGTTAGGACAAATGTTCACAGGGCAACTAGGAAGTAAGTGATAGGGAATATTTTCTTTGGTGTGCATCCTCTGCACTGTTAGTGGGGAACAAAAAAATATGGAGGAAACCAAAGTTTTTCTCAGCTTCACCTAGCACGAGAAAGTTAAAGGGTGACCATGCAGGGACCTGCCTGTCCAGGACCCTCTACTAACCTGTTGGGCGGGACCAAAAATGTTAGTCAGGTTGGGAAAGTAGCAAGAATCAGAAACAGAACTGAAAGGGTAGAAAATGTGCTTGCACCAGAGTCTGGTGCAAAGGGAGATTTCCTGAGAGTTTCTGTCCTACTGCTTTGCTGCAGGCACAATAGCAGCCTGAGCATATCAGGGAAAACAAATCTGGGTGCCAGCTGCTTTGTCAAACACAAGTGATGTAATGGGTTATGATTCAATCGCACAACTAAATGGGGAGAAGGCTAAGAAGACTGAAATAGAACTGCTAGCGACGTCTGCCCACTTCTGGAAAAGACGGAAGAGAATCCAGAATATCGGAGAAGTGGGTACAGTGCTGTCACCCTATATCTTGGCCATGAGAGGCGGTAATTAGCCGTAGCCCACAAGAAACCTGGTGAAGGCAGCCAAAACTGTAACCTTGTAGTCTGACCCAAAGTCAGAGAAAACTGAATTGACTAGCTGAAAACAAAGATTACTGTAATAACTCCTCAAGACAGAGTAACACAGGACACTAACGAAGGAGGACATCTGTAATATTGAGTACAGCTCTGTAGGAACAGACCGAGTCTCTGGAAACATTTTTGCCACAAAAGGGTCACTGTAAACATAAAGTTAAATTTCTGGCCATGGAAAGACTGTAAATGTTCCTTTTGCCCATCCCCAAAGCACATGAGCTACCTGAAAAAGACATAAAATGTTTGTAGTATATTTAATGTGGTTACATACACTTTTTCCACTTCCCACCCCTCCTCCTTTTTTTTTTTTTAGAAGTAATTTTAAAACTGTGGTGCATGAAAAGGAGAATGCCTGACTACTCTGAGATGTCTTTTCTACCTAAAGTTGTAGTTAGGCTTACCTCCCACGACAGAATTAGAACCCCCAAACTCTCCTCCAGCACCCAAAACATACATATAGAGAACATACTCTGCTGTATGGTATCTGTAGCAACATTTACCACTGAAAGATGGTTTTCAGTGGTCCTTACATTAAATAATTTTGGTTTTTTCTTCCCCAACCCAAATGGTATAAACTGAAAATCTGAAAGTAACAGATTTGCTGCTCATGGGATTAACTTCCAAGGAAAACCGAATGAGACTTGAGCCACATGAGGGAACTACGACAAGCTTTTCTTCTAAATTACATGATAGCCAGCTCTAGCATGCTCTGTCTGCATTTCTATCCAAGAAAGTTCCCTGGAATGTGCTCCAGAACAAGCATAGCTGCAGGATGGTGGTATAACTCCTACTATGTGAAGCAGGGACAAAAACTAAGGTTAAAATGTCTCTATCCAAAATAATGAATCAGTCTAAACAGAAGACACTTACAGCTTGGACTGGCTGGGAACATTAATCACTCAGAGACATGTTCTGATTGACCATTTATTTTTTCATGGCACAGATGAGTGTGCTTCCCAGTATACTACTACCAAAGAAAATGACTGTGGGTGAAGGGCCACATTTGTAAGTACTGCATTTGTGCAGAACAACAGGGTGACAGAGCACAAAAGAACAGCAAAGGAGGGCAGTGATGCATACCTTTTCCTGGCTCACTCAATTCTGTAAGACTGGCCTGTTCTTGCTCTTGGAATAATGTGTAATCCTATTAACTGTGAAGTTATTCAATTCAGAAATGAAGCACAAGAAGCCAGCTTATTGTATAACGCATAAATTATGTTCCTATAGCTTTAACATCCCAATGCTATCTTGCTTGGCTTGTAAGTGATCAAGAAAATGAAATTATTTTCATTCTAGTTCACTTTTGTCTATAATTAAGTATCAAGGATGATGCTACAAAACAAAACTAAAGCCAATTCTTTATTATTTAAAACCTAATTACTACTCTTCCTTTACAGAGTGGGCAAAAGTAAAAGTTAACAGGTTTTACTGGAACAGGAATGCAAATGAAGGAACTCACGCCACATGGAAGGTGGGGAGCTCACTGCCAGTCCATAGGCCTAAGAGTGAGAACCACCTACAGAAAAGGTTATGCTACTAGGGTCCAGACAGGCAGATGAAGAGAAATGTCACTCATTTACAAGTAGCAGAAGCCTTCTGACTTATTTTTCTAGTCCATAAAATATTAAGGCTTGGTTCCAAAAGGGCTTTTCTCTTCATTCTCTTTGGAGGGACTTCAGTCCTTTCATAACTTCATGGGGTTTTTTTTGCTTCCCTGGCTATGTTGAATAGGTGGGACATTGGCGATGTTTGTGAGATGAAAAGCTTCCTTCTGTACATCTAGGCTGGGGCTTCCCAACTGGGCAGCAGCTCCCAACCATGTGCATATTTCAGCCTCTGCAGCTGCTTTCACCTGCTTGGGAATCTTTTAGAAGCTTCCCATCAGGGCTGTGTGATACTGCCCTGGCCAAGTGTGCTCAGCCACTTGGTGTCAAACTCGCTGCCTTCAGCCACCTGATAGAATACAGAGAAGACAGACCCAGGCTCCTCTCAGAGGTGTGCAGTGAAAAGACAAAAAGACAAAGGACACAAGCTGCAAAAACAGAAATTACGATTATGAAGAAATTTTTAAGCAGGAGGTCAGTCAAGACCTGTAACAGGTTGCCCAGAGGGGCTGTGGAATCTCCACCCTTTGAGATGTTCAAAATTTGACCAGACACAGTCTAAGCAAACTGGTCTACACTGGCCCTGTGTTGAGTAGGGTGTTGGATCAGATGGCTCCCAGAGGCCCCTCCCAACCTGAAGAAACTCTGATACTCAAGAAACACAAATCAAGAATTGCCTTGGAGAAGTCAATGTGAAGAAATATGGCTCATCTTAAAAATTTCTGTATGGAATGCTGGGAAATTGCCTTCATAATCCTTTTATTTTTGAGTAGCAGTATTTTAGTATATTTATGTATTTAGTATATTAATGACAAGATAGACTGAGAGCATTGACTGCAGCCTGAAAAAAATGTGTTTGGCCTTCTCCATTGTACTGACATGATAAATAATGCTAAGTCCTCTTTACCATATAGAGAGGACTTATTTCCAGCCTAGGTAACTAATGAAATATCACTTACTTGGGGTGTGAATGTTGGGGGGTTTCCCACATGTAGACAGTCAGACTCTAAAGTTCATAGGTTACTGTCTGCTGATAGACCTGGCTTCTTGATGCTAAAGAACTGTCAGTCGTGGTGAATCTGATCGCAAAATAGAATAAAGCAGAAATAAGTTGGACTCAAAGACAGACTAAGATAACCTTTTCAGACTACTGACTTCAGATGGTAGATGAGTAAGAAGAGATGTTATTAAAAATATACACAATATTGAATGGTGTAAAGATGACAGCTGAGGGATATGTATTTACTGCTTCTCATAATACTAAAACAAGACACATTTCAGTGAAAAAGAGGTGGAAGACAGGGCAGTGGGAGGAAAGAGAAGGAAGCTTTTGATTAACGATGACTAGACTGAAATTTCTGGACGCAAGATAAAATAAGGGCTGGGAATTTAGGAAGATTCAAGAAAGGCTGTATATAATTTACTTGTGCAGGTTCATAGATTATGATGGTTTATGCAGAATGTGGGGACTTAACTGCCTTCTGTGTATTCACTGTCCTCTGAGTGTATAGCCCTGGGCAGTGAACAAAAATGGCTGTCAGTATGGCAACCTGGAGCCCTTTTCTAGGCATCCTGTCTAAAAGAAAATAAAGAAGTCTATAAATTAGTTTTATGTTTTGTAGGCACTGGTAAGCTATAACAAGCAAACATTTGCCGATTTGTTTTGCAAGGTGACAAATGATACATAACAAAAGAAAGAAAATGGAAGAATCAAGGGTCATAGCTTATTCTACCATGAATGGCAGAAAAAGTAAAATTTGTAATGAGTATCTTCTGAAGTTATTTTGTTCTGAACACATCCAACACTGTAGGGGGTAACAGAGTAAAGTTAATGACTGTAAAGAGTCAGTTATCTTAATTTCAGACTTTCATAATGTATTGATAAACTGCAGCAAAAAAGCACCAAGGAATAAGGTGATTCCACATTTTATATGTGTGATCAAAAATTAATGCTATATCCAGGCTTTTGGTGTAGGGAAAGAAGTACATGCCATTCTATTCAGCAATGGTACAATGAAGAAGTTCATGTTGCCTTTATGAGTGTGTAAATATTTTAGAATAGTTTTACTGTAAATCCTCCTCAGTTTTGTTGCTCTTTATCCTACTTCATGTCTTGACATTGCAAAACTAGCAAGCACGTGATGTCCTAGAGACTTTAAGGAACCCTTCACTTTAAATATTTGAATGGAGGCATTGTTTTAACCATGTCTTTGAATGGTTGATGTGCACTTCTCTCATGTCAATGAATATTCACAGACCTTAATCCATTAACCTAAAAATGAATAGGTGAAGACTGCTGGTAGTAAATTATTGGAGGGATTATTTAAAAGTACCTCAAGAATGCAAAACCTCTGAAAAAGTTCCCTTTTGGTGTCATAGGTCCTATAATCCACCATCTCTGCTGTATCAAATTAACTTTCTGTGAAATATGCTAAAGTAACAAAGACATTGAGGCAACCTGGATGCTTAACTTTTCATTAAAGAAGTTGTAGTTCTTATGTGCGCTCTGATACGGACTGAGTCATTCAAGTGTTCTTTCTTCAAAGTATTTTAATGACTGCAGTAAAAGAAAATTTTTATATTTAGTGGAGAAGCTTGGTGTTCTTAATCAAGACAGGTACCGTGGTGGAAATGTTCTGCTGAGCTGTGGGCTACCCAGATCATAAAGCAGATTCAGCACTCTCAGTAGTGAAGAATCTTTAAGGCCAGCTTATGTTTGATTAGGTACGCACTCTTTACAGAACTTTTAATCTTACAAATAAATACTTAAGTAGATTATCCAGATTTATTTGGGATTTGTATTTATTTGGAGGCTGGACAATTGCCACTCAATATAGTTTTGTATACAAAGCTATTATTCCAGAAACATCTGTACGGCTTTAAGAGACACTTGCTTAACTCCTTGAGAGCTTTCAGCATAGCTGCTGTTTTGCTGTTGCAGTAAATGCAGATGGATCAATGCTTAAAAGTCCCCTTTGTTGAGACAGAAGGAACAAAGAAGATGCACAGAGAATCTCTCCCACACTTCCACATACATCTGCAGGCTGCCTGGACTCACCAAGTTCCATGTATCTTTCATTTTCTTTACTTGCATCTTATCTTTTATTTATATCAACAATCTGTAAGCATTATTCTGCCAACAGTTTAAATAACCAAAGTCAGCAAATACAACAGATCTCATATGCTCTTGGCATGCCTTATGTAACCCCGCAAAGAACATAGCAATGCAGAATGCAGAGCAATCCACTCCACTTCCTCTTTTGAGCTGTGTTTGCCAAAGCTAACCATCCTTTAAGCACATCTAACTGTTTTCTTTTTCCAAATGCAGAAGAAATATTCCAGATATAGGACACTGAACCAAGACATAAAATTAAAAATTAGGTTTTGTTTAAACAAAGATATGAAGAGCTTTGACGAGCTAAAGACTTCTGCTACTTAAACTCTAAATTTTCTACATGCTTTGCATAAGTGAATGTTTTCAATGCACTGACAGTTTTCATTATACTATTTTAACAAAAGGCTCCCATTTTAGTTGGACTATAAGAGAAAAAAAAACAAACCAGATTTGAGTATGACTAATTCTTCTCTATCCCTACAGAATCACAAAATGGATATAATTTTTAATGACTGGCTTTCACATTTGCTGTTTTCCGGGATACAGGGCAAAAAGGCTACATGTAGATGCCGTGATTAGGACAGGATTAACCTTGTCAGAGGGGGAATACAAAGGAATCTAACCATTCATGACTGATTGCAATAGAAAAGGATCATTGCAGGTTAAAAGTGCCTGTGCCTACTTCCTCCACAAGTAACAAAGGGGATGGCAGACAGGATTCAAAGGACACCACACATCAAATTAAGTCTTGCTTGTACATAACTAATCAATTCAGCCCTTTCCAGGCATGTCTATGTAAGGCCATGTATATGCAAAAATTTAGCTGGAAGCCCTCAAAAGTTTACCTAAAGAACCTCTGTAATTTCAGACTTTTGCCCCAGTTATTTCTATGTCAGATCCAGTACTGCCAGCAGGACTGTGTACCACACAGTCATGCACATATGGGACTGTGTGGCAGGCACTGCACATGCAACAGTACAGATACCGCGCTATATACATGCCCTGGCCTTGCCTGACTTAAAAGTATCAGAAGAAATCGTTTCTTAGTATAAAACTCTCAGGGAGGCAGAATCATGTCAATTAAATATTAAGTTTGAGCAAGGTAGGCTATTCTTAATGTAATTCCTCTGCATGTGGTGGCCCTCTTCCAAGATAAGATATTTACATAGATCTATACAGAGCTCCTTATTTTCTGATAAACAGGTGCTACTCATGCTAATTACTTTTACTCTGAAATAATAAAGTCCATTACCAAAATTTCTTAGATAGCTAAATCAAAATCACTAAATCTGTTTGAAATCCTCTATCCTGACACAAATACACAGAAGTTTTGTCCATGCTTCACAGCCTTCCTGGCAGAGGGAAGATATGATGCTCTAAAATGCTGCTATTAATTATTTTAGTCAGGGTCACTGGTGAAAAGTAATGGTATCTCCACTGCCTTGGAAATTAGGTTTCTAAAATGGGTCTGTTTGTGGACAGAAGATGCCACTGTTTTAGTTAACAGAACTAAGTAACAAAATGAAAACTACAAAGAAACATTTGCAAAGTCACACAAGTCTACATGGATGGACAGCAGCTCAGAACCACAAGAACAAAAAAAATTGCAGGAAGTCACCAGGAGCTTGGTCTTACACCACAGTCTTCTGGTAACATACTAATATGGTCCAGGATATCTCAAAGTAGGAACATAGGTGTTTGTGCCTGCAAAAATTTCTAGTAAAGGTGCAACTTGCTGACAGAGAAAGAAGACCCTGTTAGCAAAGCTCAACACAGGTTACTTCAGCTCCTGGCAAGCTCATTATCCCTGTTATAAGTTGCATCCATATCTCAGTGTTGCCTTACAGTGGCAAGAAGTTTAAACCATAAAAGAAATGCCAGTCCCCAGAGTCCAAATTTTCTAGGCAAGATTCCCCAACATCTTTATCACCGTGTCACCAATGTGACCTGCTCATAAACTGTACGTAGGTGGTTTTGTATATTTCTGTTGGCTGACTTTGGGGTGTTTTTTCCCCGTGGTTAAAGTGACAAATGCATTTTAACCAGGTTCCTGTGCCAACTCCATCCTCCTCCTCCCCATTAACTCAGGACCTCCCTGCAGGGAGGCAAGGGGGGCAGGGCAGGGAGGCAACTGAAGTTGTACAACATAGATCACTTCAGAATTCACAGCCATGTTCCCACCGCGTGTTAAATGTTTAAGAGCGACTGATTTTATCTCTAAGCTTTCAGGATGGGAAACACATCTTGGAAAAATATTACATATCACTGTATTAAAGTAGGAAGAAAGCCCTTTTTTTCATGGATGTTCTGCTGTTTGTCTAGGCCTCTGAAAACTTCAAATTCTTCAGAAAGAAAAAAAAAAAAAGCACTCTAAGTTGCACTCCGCATCAACTGATGTTGATATAGTGCAGTCTAAATGAGATTCTAATAAAAAAGGATTCCCACTACACCAACCACAAGTTTATCAACGGTGCTGCTGCTAACTGTACATGCTATGCCAGACAAAAAAAAGATTCCTGCCATGCAAACACCATCTCCACTGAACAGAGATGTGTCATATTTTGTCGTACTGCAGCAGAGAAACTCTTCCACAACATAATGGCCCTGAAAAACTCAAATGCTATGTTTTTTCCCTTTTAACTCCTTTATGTTTTCCCCTTTGAACTAACTTTACAGCCTTTCAAGCCAATACTTACCAAATGAGGTCGCGGTTAGTGTTTAGCCTCGCTTACACGGTTGGTACTTGTATTTCCAGAGCTGGGCTATCGGGGAAGCTCCATTTGAGATGCTTCAGTTTAACAACTGAAAGCGGACTGTTCGCAAGGGCAGTCTCTTACAAGCCTCTCCAGCAACGCACTAGGGAAGTGCCTGCTCAGTAGTGCTCTCTGTTCTCTTAAGCTCCCTCGTCCTATGCTGCTCGGATCTGCCCCGTTACGCAGCCGTATTTGATAGTTACTGCAAGACCGCTCTGAAGTTTTAGATTGTTGCTCCCTCAGGGCGCTTCTGAAATTGAGTTTTACCTTAGGAGAGACTACCCTGTGAAGTAAAAGGGTAATTAAAGCAAAGTACCAGGAGGCAGCCTTTATTGTAAATTTCAAGCAGCACAACTTATGCTCTCTTAAGAAGTCAGCTCCAATGAAGAGGTCTCCGCAGTGAATCAAACCCTCCCCTTCTCCTTCCCAGCGCGGGACAGCAACGAGCATCCTGAGCGCAGGAGTCGAAGGTCTCCGGTGAAGGCTCTGGGCTCATTAGCTTTTTTGCCCAAAGCAGCACACCGTCCTGCAAGCGCCGGTGCCCATCTGAATTAATCCCTCGAACTTTCACGCTGAACACAGCATCACTCCGCTCCCGTCGCGCCGGGGCTCACCGCGCCGGGGACCGCGGAGCTCCGCAGCCACCGCGGCAGGTGCCGGCGGCGCGGCGCGGCCGGTCGAGGCGGCGGCAGGCAGCGCCTCCCCGGGACTGCCCGCCCGGCCGCCCGCAGGGGGAACCGCGGCCCGCGCCCCCCGCCGCGCCCGCTCACCTGCCCGCCGGCTGCTGCCGCTCGCCCGCCGCTCCCGCCGCCGCCCCGCGGCAGCGCCCGCCGCCGTGCCCTCAGCGCGCCCCGCGCAGCACCATGCCGGGGCCGGGGCCGGGGCCGGGGCCGGGGCGGGCGGAGCGCGGCGCTGCCGCAGTGCTGTGCCACGCCGTGCCGTGCGCAGCGCTGCCCGCCGCTCCGCCGCCGCCGGCTCCAGCAGGGGAAAGTAGGTCAGGGCGGCACTGAGCATGCTCGGGGCCGGGCCGGGCCGGGGGGCGGCCCCGGGGCCCGCGGGGGGCTCGGGGGGCGGCAGCGGCTGGGGCGGCCGGGGCGAGGCGGGGTCGGGGCGCCGCTGCCGCGGCGGGGCCGGCGGGCGACGTGCGGCGGCCGGAGGCGAGGCGGCGGGGTGTGAAACGACCGGGCGGCCGCGGGGCCGCTGCCGGCGGCGGGGCGGGGGACAGGCGAGAGCGACGGCGGGTTGTCGCTCCGCCGCCCCCGCGAGTCCCCTCTGCCGGTGCGGAGCCCGGTGTCCGGCGGGAGCGCTCCTCCGGGCCGGCCGGCGCAGCCGCGCCAGGCGGGATGCGCACGCCTGTCATCGTATTCGTTCTCGGAAATGTCTGCGGGAGCAAGGGCTGCGGGAGAGGGGGAAGAACCCCACCTGTCTGGATAATCCTGAAAATCAAAATGCTGCGCTTCAGAGAAATGGCACCCGTGGTTTCCCTGCAGGGCTATATTCGTAACGGGATCGCAGCACCCAGCTCCAGTTTAAGCCCGGTCTGAGGAGGTCCCAGCCTGCGAGAAGCTGACACCGACTCTCTAAGTGTCCAGGTGCTGTGGCACCAGAGGGTAAAGCTGTCTTTCAGCTTGAGCAAAACTGCTTGCATGTGGCTGGCGCTACCTGTGCTGGCTGTGCAGCTGTTAAAAATGGGTTGGGATGTATGCCGGCAGCCGCAGGCAGGAGTGTGGCAGGGACCCAGTGTGTGGCGGTGCTGTCCTGCGTCACTCTCCCGTACCTCCTCCCTGACCTTGTGGCAGGAGGATGAAGGGCCGCCTTCAGCTGAGCATCGAGGCCAGTGGGTTAAACCACGGGGGTCTGCGTTACAGATGTTTGTAATCCTCCTATTGCCAGGCTCAGACCCTGCTTTTGATACCTCTTCTGATTGCTTCCAGGGCAGTAGTTAACCAAAGCTCCTCTGCTCCTGGGAGGTGTAATCAGATGAGAGCGTATTTGCTGAAACAGAAAAACACGGGTTAGGACTGCATGTCATTGCAGGGGGAGGCGTACGTGAGGCACACCGTGGTGCACATCAGAGCAGGTCTGTAGCCTGCATAAGGAAAACTGAAGAGGAATAGCAGCAAAGGGTTCAGAAATGGAGAGGGAGCCCCACTCCAGGGAGATGAACTGGTCATGCCAAGGGCCTGGGCACTTGGACCCCCCACCTTGCAAGCAAGAAGAGCAGGGGTGGCTGCCTTGGTTGAACGTGGATGCAGCCAGTGCTTAGGAGGGGTGCAGGCACTGGTGGGGCCAAGGCTTCTTGTGTTCAGGGTCTCCGCTGTATGGAAAAATTGGAATACAGTGGGGAGAATGCATTTGAAGTTTTTTGGGCTGGCCAGAGTCAGGTGCCAACTGAGGGAATAGGTCAAGGAGTGTGCTTCTTACGCACCCACTCACCCAACAAAATATTTTATTGATGGGAGGAGCTGTGTTGGTCATAGGACCTTGTTTGCCACTGACTTCTGACTTGCGCTAGCTTGGCCCCACTTACTATGCATTTGGTTTTTCTTCTTCCCACGTTTGAGTAGTGGTTTTGAACACAATCAAGTGGCTTTTATTTATTGGTTAATGATGGAGCAGTTAGGTAACCAAGTCCCCAATCTCACAAACTCCTTTAAGTCAAGCAGCACGCTGCTGCTGTCTGAGTGCATGTCGGATCTGTGTGAGATGAGGTTGAATTTTTGTCTTTGGGAAAGTTACACATTTTTCCTTAGTCTTTCTGAAAGCCGCTATCCTTTTGGTCTCCTTAGGTTTCAGTGAACTTAAACCTGTGTTGGTGGAGACAGCTGTAGGAGTTTTGATGCCCACATACCTGCTGAAGAGGCAGTTTTGCTGGGACTTTTCTCTCCTTCCAGCACTTCCACATCTTGAGATGACCCCACTGCTGACAGTAAAGCCATCGCATGCTCTATGCCCTTTCCTGGGAGATCACTCTCTCCTATGCTTGGTGTGGGCTCTGCGTTTTCTACCACTAACTGTAGCGGTTCTGGGGGTGACTCAGCAGGGAGATGTAGACTACCGGGGGAAGCCTCCTGTTGCTCTTCATGGTCTGCAGCAGGTAGGAAGTAAGGACTTACACCACCACAGCAGTTAAAAGCAGTGGCTATCCTGCACGGCTTCCTTTGGTTCAATGCTTCCTTTCTTTCCTCCCTGTCTCCCGCTCTTGTGACCAACATGTAGTAGTCCTGAGGAGGACAGCTGAGCTGTGAACTCCCCTTTCCAGCACTTGCAGCACACAGCCACTGTCAGACCATGAACTCTTGAAGATCAGCGAGGACCTGCCTTCCAGCAGGTCAGGCTGCCTTGCCCAGGGCTTGAAATGGTTGATCCTGGCTCTTGCTTCCAGCATTAGTTATACCCACCTGGTGCATCATTTGTGCCTCCAACGCTGCAAGTCTGGCAAGCTTTCTGCACTGACTCTGCACCCTGGTGGCTAAGCCTGATGTCTTTGGTGCGTAGGGAGAAACAACCAAGGTCTCTGCGAGAGAGAGGGAGAGCTGGCTTCAAATTTGTGCTTTATCTAGCCTGGAGCAAGGTCTGAAATCCCAGTCTGTCAAGTGACCATGAGGATTTCTGGAACGGTTTTTCCATTCCACCTTTCCAATAGAACCTGCACCAGCTGCATCCAGAGGACTGGTGCACTGAGTGGAGCAGGAACTAACACAGGTCTTCTGGATGCGTACTCTAGCTCTAAATTAGCAATAAAAATCTCCCGAGTTTATCTTATATTAATTTATATACAGATGAAAGCACATAAAGCAGGGGTCCTCAAACTTTTTTAACCAGGGGGCCGGCGCGCGGATGCAGTGGCAGGCAGTCATCTGCGGCTGCTTGGTTCCCCCCCCAGCCCCCAGCGGGGGGGCGGACAGGGGGTTCTGTAAATACCTGGGGCCGGATTGAGGACCCTGGGGGGGGGGGGCGTATCTGGCCTGCGGGCCACAGTTTGAGGACCCCTGACATAAAGAATAAAGTTAACAATGTTATTATTTTCTTTGATACTGCCTGGTGTAGATAAACACTGGCATTTTATACTTAGTACTACAGTGAGCACATTTTACTCCTATCAATACATAGCATCTTTTAATAAGAGGCAGCCTTTTACCTTAAAGCAAACAGAACTTTGGTATGGGTGATAGTGGTATCGTAACAGTGTAATCAGGGAAGACTTGAAATCATGCTGTTAGAAATCTAAGATAAAATTAAATTGTACATTTTGTGTAGTTTCAGTCCTTCATCCACAAGGCAAAGTAGGATACAGGAACGGCTGATACAAGCTTGTGTGCCACACAGTGTAAGGTAACAGCAGAGAAACAAAAGAAAAAAGGCCAGTTTTCAAATAGTACTGAGCAAATAGCTGTATTAACTTGCTAATCAGCACAGATACATGAGGGAATATTCCATTTAGAAATTAGATTGGCATATTTCACATAAAGTGGAAAGCAAAATTTTCATCTCAAGAAATGCCTTTTTTCAGTATGATGATGTTACTCATTTCTTTCTTTTGTAAAATTTCTAGACCCAAGTACAATTAGATCTTGCATGAATAGTAATGAGAAAATATCAGCTTTCCTTATTAGGATATATATCTTCAGCGTGCTATGTTAACTTAATTGTTTTCTGAGATATGAGCTGCATTTTAGTTTTATTTGTATCTGTTACCTAAGGTTGTTCTAGTAGTCACTGTAATCACATTATTCCTATCTGAAAGACTGCAGTTCCAAGCTAGACCAACACAGCTTTCTTCCTTGAATAGCATCCTGGTTTTGGGGAAGGATGTGAACACGTGAAAGGCATGGATCTGGCCTGCAAACTCATCTTGACTGGGAGGGAGATGCAGAAATTGTATGGGCTGTGGAACTCCTGGCCCAGACCAAACATGCCAGACTGGTGTGGGAGGAGGTGTCATGGGAGGGGACTGGTGTTCCTACCTTGGACCAGACAGCTGGGGTCTAGCTCAAAATACTTTATTCATTTATTTAAACGAACATTCATTCTTGCAGCAAGTGAAAAAGGACACACTTCTTTTGGTACCTGATCAGGGAGAGAGTTTGCTTTATGTTGGTCCTTTCAGAAATACCTTACTCTGAATTGTGTCCTAGAGCATTGTGGCTTATGTCATGGCTTGTGTTTTGTTCTTGTTTCTCCTCCCTACCTTTTGAAATAACTCAAAATAAATTAAAAAAGATTAGGCATGAAGCTCGTGATCTTATGGTGTTTTTTATTTGTACCTCAAAATATCAAGTAGTGAGAACTATTCTTCTGCACTTCTGGGTTTGTTGCTTTCCAGTTTTGTTGGTGACTCTTTTTTGTCCTCTACATGTGTATGAATGGGAATGACCAATTAAATTTTATTCCTCACCCTGCCTTGTCTTTTAAGGCATGGGGTTACAAAAGTAACTTGTTTTTATACATTTAATGTGACCCCTCTCTTTGTTACTCCCAGAGGAGGAAAAATTCTTACCTCGTTGAGGAAGACTTTTCTCTGCAGTGATCCACTTTCATCACTCACTCCTGATGGAAATTCCTTCCTGAACTATGTTGTTGGCACAGTCCATAAATGAAACAAAACCACTGATTATGTGGTTGCTATAATATTGTCTCACACAAATGCAAATTCAATTCTTCTTGAAATTAACAGCATATCTTTTGTGGTTTCATTTCCTCTTTGAGGTTCTCTTGGCTTTGCAGTATATTGTCTTGATGTAAAGGTCTCTCCCTGTCCTACAGCATGTATGTGGACAGTTTGTACATGTGCTTGCAGTTGTGTTGAAAGTGGTGTTCAGGCTCTTCGGTGATGTGTGCTACAGAAAGCCTAGCCATGTGGATGTGCTAAACCAAGGCAGATATGTCTGCATAAATTATTGGCAGCTGAGGAGAGGGTGAAATCCACACCTCTTGTGATCTGAAGGGAAAATTCCATAATGAATTCAAAGAAAACTGGCTTCAGAGGGTTTGACGCCATTGTTTAAGAGCTCCCAAGCTCTTTAGGACATGGAGTAAAAGAAGGCCTGGTGAAAACCCCTCTGTCCCCATCCCTGCCCCCAGGAACTTGCAGAAAAAAATTCCATGTGTAAGTTGAGGCCAACTGAGAGCACTTCCTACAGATGAAAGTTTTGGTTCCTTTCTTGTTCTGCATCCCCTACCACTTCCCTGCCCCATGATTTCCTATGCATTTCCTTCTAGCTACTGAAAATGAGACAGGGTATTGCTTCAGAGGACACTGATGAGATGAAACTCGAGGCTGGAAATTAAGAGTTGCTGAGCCAGGAGCAGAAGGATCTCGGTTCTCTGTCAAAGCCTAAGAGGGCTTTTGTCTTCAGACAGAAATATTGGATGACAAATTGATTAATGGGGATCCTGGGTGAGCCAAAGGCCTGTGGGTCAAAACAATTGGTTTACAGTTACCTTAGTAATGTCAGATGCCTCAGACTCTTTAATTCTTTTCCTTTCTACACAAATAATCTTATTTATTTCAACAATGATAATTTCTCTAATCGCCTTTGCTGACCTCGCCTGGCCCATAGCTCTCCAGCTGAATAAACTGAGAGAGAGCAATAAAAACTGAATCTACACCACTAATTAGCTTTTGAAACATCAGTGTTTACAATTCACTGCATGAACTGACTATTAGGCATTATACCACCGTGGAAACAATCTACAACTGCATGTCATGAATGTAAAATAATTGGAGGCACAGAATACAGTGCTGAATTGCACATGAATGAGAATATACTGGGAATGCTGCTTGACCTTCAGTGAGATTCAGTGTTTATGTCAGTGAGAAAGATGAACCAAATTATTCATGAGGCTGAAAGGGGGAGAACAGACATGTGATCTTGGAACAGTTAGAATTATGTTATTCTTGTGGGAAAAAAATCAAGATGATCACATTAATATTACCATTTCTGTTACACTCACCAGAGTCAGAATTTTAGGAATCTGTCAAGCTTTGTGTGTATTACCCAGCTGCCAAAAGATGATAGGATTTAAAAGCATCGATCAATGCAGTTCTTACTGCTTTTTGGGGTTACATTTTTATGAAGCAAATGCTTTCAGAAACAATCAGGTGTGAATCGCCAATAAGGTGGCTATAGGATGGGGGAAACTTTTTAAGAATATAATGTAATCATGCATTAATATGTAAAACCCCAAAAATATGACAGCAGACTATTAAGAGGTTTGTAAAAGAAAAACAACCCCCAAAGCTGTTTTCAGTGACATAGTCCGAAGCTATGTTCTTTAATGACACGCTACACTTATCAGAGGAAGCTAGGTTTATTATTGCAGGAAATAACGGGAAATATGGCTTTGAAGATACTGTTTATCACTAGGAATGAAAATTCTGTTTTTCTGCATGGTCTGCAGTCAGGTAGCGTTGCTGAGTGGCACTGGTGCAGTAAGTGCAGAATTTGTCGTGACACAGAAGGTGTGCCAGGCTGGGCTTTTTTACTTTTAAGAAGCCCTGAGTGTCATCAGCCCATGCATTTTCTTGTTAGATCTTCACCAAAGAAAGCAGGTAACCTCTTTTTATAAGTAGAGTATTTCCACTAACTCTCTAATTCCACAGAATAGTAGTGAAATCAAATACGTGAGTAATTTCAGCGAGGCAAGCCAAACCTGGCACAGACCAAATGAGAAGCAAAGCTATTGGGTGTCTGATTTCTGAATCTTTTCTGCTAAAGAAAACTATATAAAATGTGGACTGGTATTTTTGCCTGCAGCCATTTCAGTTTGCCTGTAATATACAGAGGTTTGACATCAGTGATTGTCCTTAAATGATTTCAGAAAGTGTTGGCACAACCAGAATGACCCCATTTAGCTCTACCTCATGGAAATCCAACTGTCCTTCAAGGAGATGCCTACACAACCTTGGGACACTTACAAGAGAATTCACTTACTAGAGTAATTGTAAGTGGTTGAAACACAGTGGGGCACTTACTGCTTTGGCTGGAAAAGCAGATTCAGAGAATTGTATTTTTAAGAAGCTGAAGCCTTGTTCATTTGCAGGCAGTTATTATTAAGTCATACTGGGCTGAGTGGTTTGGTTCCCAGCACGTTAAAAACACATTCCTGAGATCCTCAGGGTGCATCAGGCTTTCCTCCCAGCTGCTTCTGAGGAGGGTCTCAACCTGTGAAGATGTTCTCCACCTGCTGAGGTCATGATTTCTCATTGACAAGAGTGGTACAGAATTCCTTTTTCGGGGTGCTTTTCTTTTGCTCAGTCCCTAGAAAGAGGCAAACACTACACTGTCCAGCTGGACTTATTTTGGTCCTGAAAGCCCCTTCTATCGATCTCACCACTTTCAGTAGTCTTTACAAGGACTTTTTTGCTTTTCATGTGACTTTTTTCTACAGCTGGCAATGCCAGTGGATTCTCACATTAAATACTGTGTTTTCTGTCTTGTCAGTTTTGTGATACAGTTGTCTGAATGAAACTCATTTTTAACAAAGCTCATTTTTAATACTGTGTATGGGTTCAAGATTTTTCACTACCTTAAAATATAGATTATACATTTCCCAGCTCACATTGGATCAGTTAATCCAATGTGTGTTTATGCCTTTTCAGATATTAGTTCATTCAGCTAATTAAATACACTTAACCAGTATTTGCACCTTTATCCAGGAGCCCTTTCAACTTAAGACTTTCAGTGTTGTCACAAGGTAACCCTGCCATCTACTGGAAAGTTTTTAGTAATGGTTTTTGTCTGTAAAATTGAGGTGGAGATGTCTACAATTTTTACCTACAAAAAAGGCCACCTCTTTTCTGAAAAGCACAGGCAGATTTCCTTTTATTCAGGGGAATCATGCATCTGAAATGCACAGATGAGGAGTTACCTGGGAAGGCATCAAGTATGTAGTAAACAACGGTGTTTATTTTCCCTCTCAGTCAGTTAATGTTTTCTCCATCAAAGGTTTTCAAATCTCTCATCCTCCCTTCCTATCTACTTTTTGGGTGGTGTCCCAGGACTGGGGACAGCTGGGGACTCCCCTAGCCTCCCAGTTCTCTGCATGGACAGAAAGGCTGGGAGCTCAGTGGGCAGTTGGGAGTGCACAGCTCCTTTGACAGCTCAGAGATTTCACACATGTGCATCTGATTGCCAGTCAAGTGTGCATCTGGGCCCTGGTGATCATGAGGTATTCGTCTGGAGAGAAGGAATAAGGAAGCATCTGGATAGATCAACTGTGACAGACCAGCTGGGCTGGAAGAGCTGTGCATGTTTCTGTGTTGCCAGTCTCTGCTTGCAGGTGATGCTGTGGAAGTGGCTCTGGGGCTACCTGATCCAATTTTGTCCTCTTTGTAAGTTACTTTGCAGCTAGTGGACTACTGGCATCTGGAGATAGTGGGTCTAGTAAAAGATGAAGGCTCTTCCTGGCTTTCTGAGCTCATATTTTAATTTCCCTGTGCATTTTTGGAGCTGAGAGGTGCAAAGTTCTTGTAACATGGTCAGACATACACTGTTACGTCTGTGCTTCTGGGACCATCTTGCCTTGAACGCATCAGAGCCAACATCTCTACTGACCACAGGAACCACTCCATGTCATGGTCTTCTTATACCCACTCTTTGTGGGTGAGTTTTGCTTTAGTTATTCCCAGGACTGTTTTTTTTTTTTTTCCTCCCAGAATTAAGGCTATAGCTTTGTATAAAAGTCAATGTAAAGAGCAAGGGGAGTTCTCTCCTCTGAGAGAAAGAAAACTAACCCAAAACAGTAAAGCAAATTTGTCCCATATAAGAGTTGAAGGGATTCTTAAATCGCCCGGCACTGGTTTGCAAGGACGGGGAGCTATGTCCCTGTTTAATCACAACTGCCACGCAGAGATTCACAGCTAAAACTGACCAACCATACAGGGATCTGTACCCCTTGGTACGATGCAGGCAGCTTCACCAGCTCCGATACAGCTGTATGTGTTGCATAATGTTCAGTCCCAGAAAATAAACTCAGTAGTGACTTTAGCTGTGCTGAGCAGGACGTAGTGCTTGATCAGACTGACATCCAGCCATCTTGGGTTGTGTCACTGTACGGGGCTCTCAGCAGAAGGAGCTAGGTTAAATGTGCCAGCACCTGGCAATGCAGCTATGCCTAACGACGACTGGCTAAGAAACTGTGGTGCCTTCCTATTAGCAAGCGGAAGCCCCAGACGTGGGATATCATTTATCTTGGACTGAAGTGGGATGAACTGCAAAAGGTACTGTCAGGGATGGGACCAGTGGGGTAAGCCTCTGGGCTTTGCAGAAGAATTATTGCATTAGGTATAAACAGGGCTTTTGCAGGGAGACGACACAGGAACTGCTTGAGCTGCTCACGATCAGAAGACAAAAAAGAAGGGTATTTTGGGTGATTGCCAGTGAAACCAGTTCTAATGTTCTGCTTCAGCACTGAAATAGCACTGCTTGTCTGTAGGCTGAGAGTACCGTGGGATGGGGTGGGACGAGGTACTGTGATGTTGCTCTACCCCGCTGTGAACGTCATGTCTCTTTCATGCAGCCAGCCAACCGATGTGAGTCGGGTTATTTTTTTTCCTCCAGCTGCAATATATCTCTACATATTACATTAAAGTTTTTCATGAACAAAAGCATGACAATTCCAGTCATGGCTAGATCCTAAAGGGAACCACAAGTGTTCCGGTTTAGCTTCTCCTGTCACATCATGATACAGTGCATGGGGCTGTAGTAGGAAAAATCTCTTCCACCCACCCTGCATTTCAGCTCCTGAAAGACCAGCTACTGTCTACACTATGCAGAATGTTATTTTTTTGCCCACATGCCTCCTTTTTTATGATAGTTTTTAAAACCTCATTAAAACTGCTTCTTCCTTTTCACATTCAATTTCACAGAGCTCTGATATTTATGCATTATAAAATTTTCCCTTTGTCTACAACACAGGTTGGTTTTACTGCCTACTCTCATTGTTCCCAACCCTGCATTAACAAAACACTGTAGGAGAAATTCTAACAGATATTGGCAGATTGCCTAAGAGGGAGAAAGTGGCACCATCTACCAGAATAAATAAAATTGCAAGAAATTCTAAGTCTCACAGACTGCCAAAATATTCACTGTTGCAGAATTAAATAGGGTAATTTTTTTTTTTTTTGCAGAAAGCTACCTATGTACTATTCAGAATAGATAAGACAGATGCACTAAACTTCTTTGAAAAACAGGAAGAACAGAGCAGAGTATCCATCTGCCCAGCTTCCTACCACCTCCTGCTCCAAAGGTGGGAATGGCTCTGTGAATACACTGAGCATGGTCAGGAAAGGGTAACTACAATAAATCCGACTGGCAGAACAAACAGGGTATATTTGGTGTTACTTTTAGAGTTTGGGGTTTCCTAGTCTCTGGAGACATTCAAAACCTGTCTGGATGTGACCCTGTGCAACCGGCTCTAGGAGAACCTGCTTTAGCAGGTGGTTGGACTAGCTGATCTCCAGAGGTTTTTTCCAACCCTGGCCATTCTGTGATTCTGTGATTCTTCTGTGTTTGGTAGAATTTTATTCTCTTATTTTCCACCGAATACCCATCACCTTTAGCGTGTGCACTGAGTAGCACTGAGTTGTCCCTCCACACTGAAGAGGAGGGTAGTGTCTGTTCTCACTTACAGTGGAGATGGTCTGGAGGGAGGCAATGCAGTGGCAGGGGCAGACACACTCAGAGTGCTCTTCCCCCCGTTCTTCAAGCACTTACAAGCCTGGAGTCACCTTAGATAAACCTGGCTGCTGTGAGTCATGTCCAGCCACTTCACAGGTGCAGTGGGGCAAGCATATTCAAGCTGTCCACATCAGGTATTCGATGGGAGATGTAGCTGTGCATTTCAAGTAAATAGGTAATGGAAGACAGTTGATTCCTCACAGCAACAGCAGCACATGGCTTTCTCTACACTGCACACAAGCTGATATGTGGGTAATTGGTTTCTCTTTGCACGATATATATAGCCCATGTATTGATGAAAAGTAGATTTTGGAAGTATTTGCAGCTCTGGAAAAATGAAGTGCTTCCATTCTTGGTGTTTATTGTTCAATGAAAGATACACGATTTTGCTTGAGGAGTTTATTTCTGGAGTCCAGAGAACAGCTTAATCACTTTAGAAGGCTAATTTATGAAACTGCTGGAAAATATCCCAGTCTATAGAGTAACTTAACATGTGTACAGCATGGCTTATAAAATCAAACAGTATTAAGCATAAAAAGTGAAAAAATTATTTGATTGTATGTCTATTATTAAAAAAACCCATTATATAGGAAATCAAGATGCATTTGAAAATACAGTACTCTCTTCTTTCTTATTTGGAAAATATAAATCAGTGGTAAAATGAATAAGCTGTACTATCGATTGATTTTAAAGTCAGCTGGGACTTTTAAAATGTAATAATCAAATGGTTATTCACTCAAATATGATTAATTCTCATAAAGATAAAGCAAACTGTCGGTTTATCCGAGTGGGGATTTCCTATTATTTGTTTGTTTAGAAATAGTTTATGAAGACGTTTTCAAAACAAAACCTTTTCTTTTGAAACAGCATTGTTATTATTAAAAATTACGAAGCTGTTAAGGAAAAGGGACTCTGCACTGCAAAAGAGATTTAACTGTGGTGACGTTTCTTTACGGAATGTAAGGCCAAGTGCATCTGACTTGCTTAGGTCCTGTGCGGAGGTTTGTGGAGGTGCTTCTGGGTGGTTGTAGGCTGCTCTCATGGTTCTCCTCTCCCTCATATGCTGTGCAAGGAGATCACAAACACTCAGATTTTACATGGGGAATATATAATTCATCCTTTTAGGTCTGTTCTTTCATATTTTATGATCCCAGAGTGCTAGAAACAGTATATGAAGCCACCAGATATATGCAGCCACTTTCTTGAGTATTACAAAACCTCATGGCTGACAAGGTAGCAACACTGCTGAGCAGCCAGCATTTCTTTCTCTTTGGGGTTCTTGGGCTCCTTGTTGATGAGCATAAACACACTTACTGAAAAGGAAACAAAATCATTGTGCTCTTGTGCTCATCACAATCACAGAGGTAACAATACTCTTAAGTCACACATCCAGGGGGCTGGATGCTCTGAACTCCTGGGCTCAGTATGGTGGGGTGTATCCTTGAGCAAATTGCTTAAACTCTTTGCCTTGAGCTACATTTCATACACCAGTAAAATGAGGGTAGTAGGTTCATAATTAGATTACAGAGATACTTTCAGGAGGTCATTGCTGGATGTTCTGTTGTTTGCATATACCATGTAAAGCATAATTATTTGGAGTTATTGTGCAGTTCTTGATGGTTACTGAAGGTAAGATTGTTCCTTTTTTTTTGATGTCTCAGTGAAATTACAGCCACAATTTCTATTCATTAATAAATGCAGGTTTCAAAAAGTGCCAGTTTGCAAGAGAATTTTGTTTTGATCTCTTCACACGATTTCTCTTACAGTTTCTGATAGTGTCCTAAAATCCTGCTGTTTAAATGATAGGAAAAAGCAGATAAAACAAGTGTCATAAAAGAAGAGAAGCTGGAGTTGACTTAATCCAAATACCAGCAACTAGGATACTGACTGCTAATATCAAACTGTAATACTGTGCTTGTAAGGAGCTTTAGGCAGTAGTGTCATTTCACATGTTAAAAACCCCAGGCAAACTTTCCATCTTGCTCCCCTCCATGCCATACCACTTTCAAGGCACTTTGAGCCTTCATTCTCTCAAGTCGTGACTGACGACTCGTTTGGGATCACATATAAGCTGATGTCTTACATGTCAGAATTTATACTTTCATGCAGTAATTTGTCAGTGTCTGAAATGACCCTGCATTGAAATGAACTGAATAATCAGTCTGAGGGAGCAGGGGAGAAATGGGCAGCAATTCTACTTGCTTGGGACAGTCTCCAACATCTGGAATCAGCAAACACAACTGTCTCTCTGAAAGCTGTCTAGTGAGATGCACAAATTGTATATGAGCTAAAGATAGATGGCTCAGCTCTGGGGTAAGCATATGGAAGCAGTGAAGTATATCAGGAAAACTGCACTGATTTTGCATTTGCTCCCTTCCCTTGGGCAGATGGGTGATCTTGCTCTGCACCTTCTGAGCATTGCGGTCATCCAGTGCTGACTCTGTCCTGCTCATCTCACCATATGCTTTGTATCAAAACAGCTCAGAGAGCTTCACAATAATAATCTGTATACCTCAAAGTCACCAGGCATTAACAATCATGAATTTGCCAGTATTGTAAAAATGAATTTGACTGCTTACAAGTAATGAAAATGACCACACATTAGTGAGGAGTTAAAGATGGGTGGCTTTTTGGATGGGCCCATTAGGTAAAGAGAAAGTTAACTATGTGCCATTATTTTGCTTCTTGGTACTCAAGCTGGTGTTGGTCAGTGTAGACAAACGTGTCACCCTGGGCTGACTGCCTGTGTGAATGACTATGAGTCCATCACTACCACATCTGGAACTGCTGAGATGCTCATCTACTACTAACCACTTTGATTCTTATGCCAAAACATCTCCTGGGCTTTCTGACCCACAGGGTGAAAGCCAATAAGTATTTTCAGAGTATTCCTATGACAGAAGAAAGGAGAGTATGTGTTTGTGTGAGCTGTGTTAACTGCCTGAGCAGTCCTGAGAGTTCCTATCTACCACGCAGAGCTTGTAGTTTAGTGCTCAGAGATAGGCAGCCTTGCTAGAATGGTACCACCCCAGAGCTAACAAGCCTTCTCTTTCAGTTTATGTACTTCACCACTGTAATGTAGCTTCGCTGCTGCCAGATTCAAGGTGAACCATCTCTGCTAATTGAGAAATGTGCTCCATCCCCTGTAGCCATCATCTGCTCAATCAGGTTGTAGGATTCCCAGCACGAGGCTGCAGATCCCTTGGTGCAGCAAAGAAGCATTGCTGCTAGGAGTAGTAATAATTATGATCCACTCTGGGTTTTACTCCCTAAGCACCCAAGTGTACAATAAAGATTTTATCTACATATCGGGCATGTTGTGAAAATACCTACATTGCGTATTATCCAGCATTCGAGTAATACCGTCATCTCCAACAAGCAGAAGCAATGCTACTTCTGATTTTGTTCAGGATACCACTTCTTAGATCTTTGTGACTTCAAGTAATTACTGACATGCAGGATCACATACCAGCTTTAGGTTTTTAAGAGGGTTTTTAATAGCTAATTTCAGAACTACCTGGTATCTCCTTCCTCTCTCCTGGAATTACGCTGATCCAGGCTCAAGGTGAACAGAATTGGCTGTAATGTCATGACAATGTCAGATGTGATTATAGGATATAAATAGCTAACTAAAGGGTTATCACAGATCTTCTGGGCTGATAGAACAGATCATGGCTAAGAGGAGCTGAGAAATAATAAAATTTCTTCATTTAAACTAGGAAAATCCAAGGAGAAGATTTAGAGTTAATGAATGCATTTATGATGGATGTGCAAGCCAACTCTAGTGGGGACGTAAAACCAAAGTTGTTAATTGCATTTTAGTTGCCAGATGATTAGAAAATGGATGTAAATATTTGACAGTGGTGCAGTGCAACCACTGCTGAGTGTCAGTTTATATGACTGGGGCACTCATCAGTTGTTTAAAACAAATCATTTGCATGTGAAGACAAACAAAAGTGAGGAGGATTTGACAGGATTCAGCAGAATAAAAATTAAGCATCTCAGTCGTCAGCTTTGGTTTTCCTCCGAACACTTCCCCATTTTTTTCTGGTAAGCTTAGGTATAAGAGCTATCCCTTCTCTACCATCTGTGGAGATTGTGCATCCTTATGTCACAAGCTTAATCTGAGCCTTACAGGGCTTCAGATAAGTAATTGCAAGTGTTTTGGGCTAGATTCTGACAAACAGCCCACACAACTATTTATAGAAACAACTGAGAGTTTTTGTATTTTGTGGAAGTATCATTACTGTTCAGTAGTGGAGGAGGAGTTAAGTGCTGCTTTGGTTATTGTATCAATGTCTCTTGCCGATACAATAGCGAAGAAGGATGTATTGGAGGTGTAGAAGACTCCTGTAAAATCCTTTTTTGCTATTTGAAAAGTGATTCACAGCGACTGTAGGATTAGGAATGTGTGCCTGGTTTTGCCCTGAAAAAAGATAATGACTTGGTTACAAGTGTAATTGATATTAGAACAAAAATTGAAGATGAAAAGAAAGCTAAGACTATTGTCAGAATATTTCTTAGACTTTAGAACAGCTGGGATTTTTTTCTCCACTCAAGGTTTTTTTTCTTGTTTCCTTTTTGTTTGGGCATAATGTTTGTAAATTGTATAATGTTTGTAAATTGCATAATGTTCCCTAGTATTTATAAGGAAAAGGTAATCAATACATTAATTTTGTGGCTTCCAAGAATCAACAAGCTCACACCATTTAAAATTATCTATAGTCTGTGTAAATACATTTTTCATACTCCTATGTAAGGTGCAGGCCAGGTTTCACTGGGGCTGAAAGAAGCCAGTGGAAATGCTGTTATTGGAGACAGCATTGTTGAATATGTGAGTGTGGTCACTCAGAAGACTTTCCAGGCTGATGATGTCCTTACTTTGCTTATGTGGCTCACCACTGCTGCTAATGGATTACATTTGCAGCTATTACCAGCTGCTCTTAGTTATAATTTAGTCTTGTTAGATGCTTGCTATGATGTAGGCAGAAAACAAAACAAGAAAAAGCAATTTGTTATCAGATTATAATACCCTTGCCTCATAAAACCTTTCCCATTATTACCTCTAAGTTAGTCAATAATGTGTTCTGATGCTATAATGTAAGTGGAAATGTGGCATCCAGAGTAATATGAGACAGTACACATGCACAACACACATAGTCTTATCTCTAAAATATCGCAGTATCACTGCTGCAACACAAAAAGGTTAATTTTCATACAAACTCAAAGAAGATCTCTGATTCTTGTCGAGCTTTGAGCATTTTAATGTGTTTGAAGTTCTCTTGGCACTGCTTCTGCCTTAAATAAAAGTTTTCTGCAAGATAGGCTGATCTGAAAGGCTGTCATTCCTGTGTATTTCCCTCCAAATTAAGGTTATGTGTCCTGGTGAGGTAAACAGATTTTGCATAGAATGAGAGGTTTCTTATGTAAATTTATAAAGTAATGTAATAATTAACAGTAATTAACAGGGCCTGGTAAACTAAACGGAGAGATGGTGCAATCCAGTGTCATTGTGAAATGAGCTCTGAGATGGGTGGTTGGGTCACTGGGTTACATGGTGGGGTAAAGTAGGACTTGACCTCCAGAGATAAAAAAAAAGGCAAAGCTTGAGTTCATAGCAGGTTACCAGGGAAGCTTTTAAGAGTTCAGGCATAAAGCACGGAGCTGTGCTTATATTGGGATCCTAAAGCAGTTTTTAGGCTATGATTAGCTTTGACTGCCATGAAGGTGAGGAGTTGGACTGAGTAAAACCATGATTTATGCAAACCTAAAAAAATAATCCTAAACTCCACTATAATCCCAGTTGTAGTTCTAGCTGGCCTAGAAGAGGTATGGGGCAAAATCATGTCTGAGGAAAAGAAGTGTTGTTCAAAGGCTGGAGCTGGAGTTGGCGCTCAAATTCACAGAGCTCCAGGGTAAAGGAGAGTGTCTGCAAAGGGAAACAGTTGCTGTCCTGTGTCTTGGCTGGCAGGTCAGTGGCAGGCTAGGAAATTCCACTGCAAAAGGATGGAGGTGAGATTGGGGTATACGTTGAGTTGATGCTAAGGTGCCAAGTTCAGTGTCTGAGCCACCTTAAGCTCTGGGGCTTAAATGCAAGGTTGGGGAAAAGCTTAGTATTAGGACTGGGGTACAAACTAAGATTTGCTTCCGCTAGTGCCAGTAAGTGTTGCTTTACAAGTTAATTACACAGAGGTGGCCAGACTGTTTGGTGTCAGTGCCAGTTTGTGTCACCATGATGTTTGTACATGTGGGACTGGATGGTGTCACTAGATTAGAGGAAGTGCTAGGCTTGGGCTTAGAATTAGAGTGAGTCTGCAAAAAAAAGGGTAGAAAAACTCAGATGCAAACCTGTTTAAACTGATGTGGACTGTCCTGCACAAATGTATAAATAAAAGTTAGCAATGATGGGTATTCTTCAGGAGGCTGATCTAGAACTGCAGGTAAACACTCTTCAAATATGATTTTTTCCTTGGCATTTGCTTGACTCTTGGCAAATATAGCAGCAGCACAGATGCTATCGATGTGCAGTGAGCGCACTGACCTTTCAGCAGTTTGCCTGTGTGTCAAGCATTGTATCCTTCTGGGCCCTGGGGAATCCCAGGATGCTGGAAGCAAACCCAAGTAAAAGTATAAAAAAATCAATGCTCTTGATTTCAAAGAACAGCAAAGACATGAGTCAGTCACAGAGACATCATTCCTTGCTACCCTCCCTGTCACGTTCAGCCATAATTTAATCGGAAATCAATTTTAAGTGCTATCCTAGATGGAGATTCTTCTAACTAAATTTTCCCAAGTCCTTTGATTTTTTTTTTTTTCTCATGCAAGCTTTCAAAAAAGAACAAAGTTGCTGGCAGACCAGTGGCAACTGATGAGTTAATTGTATGCCTGGCTTTGGGAGGAAGCAACCAGGCAAAAGCCATGCAGGTCACTATTGCCCGATCACTGGAGAAACTGTTCAGCCTGCTGGCATCTGGCTGTGGAGCTGCACAACTCCTGGGAAGTAACTGTTTCTCATAGCATTATCTAAAACTAAAAAGGCTATGTCAATTTTTATTGTATGTAATGTGTTCTTTAAGTGTAAGTTACGGAAGGCTTTGGTCTGTAATGCACCACTCTGATTACACGGGGAAGGAGGGTCTTCGGGCTGAATCAGAGAACTGAAAGTCAAAATGTCTGGGTTTCCATCTTTACCACAAGCTTCCTCAGGAACTTTGGACAAGTCGTTATTTTTGTGTCTCTATGTTCCAAATTACAGAGTAAAACTATTTAAACTATTATGTAAAAAAATCCTTTTTTTAAAAGAGCATCTTAGAAATAAAATGCTCTTTCTGGGTCTGCCAAAATGTTGCAGGCCTGCATCTACATTGTGGATGCACATTCTGCAAGCCTATGTCTGGGCTTGTGAGCTCTGGCACGCAATAATTTACTTTCTTACCTGAAAACAGGTACTTTTCCCTACTTCTGCTCTTATGTTGTGCATAGAGAAGAAGAAAATGCATCAAAACAAATGTGTATAATCTGTTGCAGTTTATGTTAGGTTAGGCTGTGGTTTTGCTTTGTTAGAATCTGTTAGGTAGATCTCATCATGTTTGGGGAAGCTGATGAGTCACTGCACTTGTGATGAGTGGATCATTGTGGGTTAAATTATTGCCTCCTATTATGTCATATGTGCATTGCACATTAGGTGAAGTAGCTCTGCCTTATTTGCTTTGTCATCAATCATTACAAGTAAAAATTAAATATAGAAGGAGCTATGCACATGGAGTGTAAGGTTTTATCGAGAGACTGAGGGGTGATGCCTATTTGGTGTTTGCCTTTGCTAAGTAATATAGAGCCTGCTTGCCAGGGATGAGCCCCAAAGGAATCACCAATCTACAGATTTGTTTTTCTAAAGTATAATCAGTAAGAGGCTACTCATAGGTAAATTGAGAAAGAACAGTACTTGATTCCTCAAGGACTTGTCAGCAGGGAGAAGGACCATCGAAACCAGCCATGCTACTTTGCAGCACTACAAAGGGCATACTGCTCAGGAGTGTGGTGTCAGGGAGAGAGGGATGTTCTTAGGCCTGGGTAATGAAGCACTGCTTCTTCCCTGATCTCAACTGTGCAACTAGGGGTTTGCTTTGTACAGCACATGACATTCCAGCTTTAAAACATTTTCTTCACCAAAGACTATTGAAGCCTTGAGGCTCTGTGGTCATTTGAATAGTACAGAAATCATGAACGTGTTCTGGAAGTTGGTAGCACGAGAAAATATTTTGAAATTGTGCTTGCCTGGAAGAGTGATTTTAGGAAAATTAGGAAAACCACTTTACCATCAATGTTCATGGAAAGAAAAGATAGTGTCTTAGGCTTTTATTACTCATTTAAAAATAGCCTACATGGCACAAAAATAGCCTGGATGGGTTTTCTGGGATAGTGTAAAGAGGCAATCTCTTTGACTTTGTTTCTCTGTGGAGCGTCAGGTGCAGCTTAGAACAACCTCATTGTGCTGAGCTAATGTCTGTGGGAGCAGAGCTCCAGGGAAGCTGAATTTTAAGGCAAATTCAGTGATGAGTCTATGGAAATTCTCCTTCTTCAGCTAGCTTGGCCAACTTCACCTGCTGGAATCTTTGAGGAAGGGAGTGGTGCATTTAGCATCCTTTACAGTGCGTGTTACTGACCCCCCACCATCAGGTGCACTGCTGGGGCAGTGGAAGCCCTCAAGGTGAGTACTGTGTTAACTAGCAGAGTTGTCAAGGCAGCCTGATAGGATCAACACCCACCACCTCCTTTTCTCTGCATAGGTCCATGCAGCACTTGTACTTTGCAAACATAAGCATCAGTGAGTTTAAGCAGGTCTTGAGTTTGTGGTTATGGAATTGTATATGTTTCACTCCTGCAATAGCATAACTGGGTTTTGCGGGCTCAAATGTGACCACTGGAGAATGACAGCTTGAGTGGCTTCTGCCAAAATGTATTTAAAGCAAAGGAATCTTTCAATATTTTTTACTTTTTGAATGTTTTAACTGAGGCAGATGAAAACACGTTGCTGAATGTGAAAGAAAAATTGTTCACGACAGGAATACTAAAAAGCACAAGCAAGGAGTTACCTATTCCTATTGAAGAATATAATATGGGTCACCCTCTGTCATAAGGAAATCAAAGTCTTGCAAGCAAGAAGAGAGCTGTATTTAAAAAGGAGCTATATTCTCCATTTTCTTATAACCGAAGCATACTGACAGAGAAGAGGTAGTGTGAGCTGTGACAGTGCAACAAGAACCAGTGGAATTAAATTATATGACTCCTGAAGCTGCTTTAGTCCTCTTACCACACAATCACTAGGGAAACTGAGGAATGGTTACAGGCTGGGTGAACTGGAGGGTTTTCTGACACCTGCACATGCAGAACCAATATTTGTCTCTCTGAATTATATTCTGGTTATATTCCCCCGTAGGACGGGCAGAAAAGAAACTGAAGTCTGGTGAAAGTTACATTACATATTTGTCATTGACAAAAGGTGCCTTTCATTTACACAGACTTATTGCTGCAAGTTTTCTGTGACTCAGCAAACTGAGGGGTTTGGCTGTCAGAATAAAACAGTCTCTTGTGGCACAATGCCAGAGTTCAGTGTGCTTTCACTTAGTGTTATCAGAAACTGAAAGTCAATAAAATTTATAGCAGCTAAATTTTCCAGCACATCCATGACCTTGCTGTAGAAAGTTGTGCATTCAGCAGTGCCAGCAACTGCATCTCATTGTTTGGAGGTTGAGCCCTTGCTGTGGTTTCTATCTAGACTACCTTTTGTACAGGAGGGAAAGGACGGAGTTTCATGACATTTTAAATTCTAGTCTTATGACATGGTGCAATTTAAACTATATTATACATTATAAAACCACTAGGTGCTGAATTGGTCTCTCCATCTTGTTTATCTTTGAAAAGGAAACTTTGAAAATGTGTTTATCTTTGAAAAGAAATGAAAATTTTCCTTTCTGCTGGGGAAAGTAAGAGAAAGCTTCAGGGGCCAGAAATCTGTCCTATTTTTCTGGACATCCTGTGAATCGCTTTCTAGCTGGAATAAGTTCCATTGCTTTATTATGAGCTCAGTCCTTAAGTTCATGAAGACATTTGCTAAATTTTCTGAAAATATTCTGGAGAATTAAAACTGGAATGTGAATTCAGTAAATCCTATTCACAGTTTTCACAGCCTAGAGAGTGTGTATCTTTTCAACAGTCTGATGAAACAGACCCTGCATGGCCTCGCTTTGGGCTTTATGACATTGGCTATGGCTCACTGATGGGGTTTCTAAAGCTTCCCATCATCTGGATACTCCGTGCTGTCAGTATTCTGCTCTTTTTCTTTCTCTTCTCAGTAGGATGATTCCTCTTGTTAATAGGATGATGACTCCTTTGTTTTCATAGGATATGAATACTGCAGTGGATGCTAGTCTTCTGCTCTGTGTTTCTGGAACCTTTCCCATAAAGCATTTAATTATGTTTTCTCTTTCCCTGATTATCTTCACCCTTATTTTGATCATTTTTTTCAGCTGCTTCATCTGTCTGTATAAATTAGATAGCGAAGTGGCATAATCCTTGCACTGGCAACAATGTTATATGTTGTTTAGGGACCACTTGTTTTGTAAATGTTGAACCTGGGTCCCAAAATGCATTCTGATTAAAAACCATGCTGTTAGATATTAACAGATGATACTTGCCAGAACTTGGCATCAAAACGTAAAGACAAGAATTAAAAAAAATGCCACCTGCTTGTAAATTCACTTGAAAAGCCTCTGAAATAAGATGGTCCCTCAAGGAGGTGAGCACATAATTTCAGTGAATAATAAAGGCGATTAATATGGAGTGCAAAACCATATTTCTTAAATTATAGCTATTGCAGCAATTGACTTATTTACTACCTCAAACCAAAGCAAACAAGATGTGGTTTGATACTGTCTGGTAGAGAAAATAAAATCTTATTTTGCAGATAAGACTGAGTGAAAAAAATAGGGCCCCAGAACACAGTATACCTGAATGACATTATCAGATGCATCTGTTCACCCAGGGCTGTTTCATATTCAGCAGCACTATGCCTGCTTGGTCCATCTGGTCTACAGATGCACTCTGGAGGAAGATTATACAGAATAAATGGGATCTATAGTGCATGTACCACTAAGTACCTGACCAGAGAACAACAGTACTTCAGAATTAAGATACTGCAATAGTTTTCTTAAGATGTACCTTAATTTGAGAGAATTTGCTCTAAAAAAATGAGTTGTAAAAATAACCCATGGGCTATTATTTTAAAAGAATTAAGGTATATTGTTCTTTGACAGCATAAATACATGGAGTTATTTTTTCTTATCTGCTTTTCTTTCCCATACCTCTTCAGATCAGATGCTTTCTGAAAACTCAAGTTTTCTTTTTACACAGCCAGGAACAAATGATGTGAGAACTGAATTCTGTATCTGTGATTGCAATGAGATTGGGTAGATTCAAAACAAGAAAAAATTTGAGCTTATAATTAAAACCTGTGAGACAAAAAATAAAACAGTTTCTTAGAAATACTATCAAGCAATTCCCAATGTAATTTTCATTTTAAAATGAGAGGTAATGTTCCAAGCAGCAGAAGTTTGGAGACCTTCCCATTGGGAAGTTTATGTCTAAATCCATGTTTATTGTTACTATGTCTTTTATGTAACTAATGCTGGTTTCAAGATTGGAAAAGAAAAATTCTGTACAGTAATACAAACACACCACTTAATTACATGCTTCAGGAAGCCTCATTTTCATGTCTGAAGAAGTTGGAATAATGGTACCCAGGAAAGAAGTATCATTATTACTGCTTAATAATTTGAGTGCTGCTTTGTCAGTTAGTGATCTTGTCTACATTTTGAGTGGTAGGACAGCAGCTCTGTGGGCTAAGCTCTATCTAAATATTATCACCTGTAGACTTGCTAAAATGTTTTATCTTTCTGCCTCTTCACTGGCACAGCAAATGACACTTCAGTTTTAAACCACTCATTGCTTTCCAGCTTATTTTATCTTTTAATGTGAACACCCCAAGGCTCTACAAATTCATAATCTTCTAATACAGGTGTTGTGGACCGTATTCTTAATGCTGTAAGACTTAACAGAAAAACCTTTGCTCTTTTAAAATTTTCATTTACTGGCACAATATTGTTTCTGCATGTCTTGCCCTTTTGACAGCTCTGTAACCCTGCTCCTGTTTAACCTCATCCAAGAAAGCAGAGCTGGCATGCATAAAAAAGGAAATGTTATTTGCACATTGCTACTCATCTATGAGAAAGTGCCAAGATATGCCTGTGAGGATCTGCATTCATAGAACTGGGCTGATAAGAACAGCATTTGGATTAGTTAAAAGGCCCAATTTTGTTTTTAATAAATCTCAACTAAGTAGAAAAGTGAACTCTTTAGCCTGCTATAAAAAGGTACCTTTAATGCAAAGATGACTGGTTGAGTGTATGACCTAATGTGAAGGAATACAGTTGTATCTGTGAGAAGAGTAATACAAAGTGCTGGAAACCACAGTTGTCTGCACATTGTAATTATTTCCTGGTCACTATTCTGGAGCAGCTGTTATCCAGGAGGAAAAACAGCAGACCTATCAGGCCCTCAGCTTCCACTAACAGGAATATTGGTTCTGAGACACAAAGGGAAAAATTAATGTTATAAAAGAGCTAGTTGTAGTAACACCAAACCCACCATTTTTATCTACTTTTATTAACCAAGAAACAACAAATACACAATAATTCTAAAAACTTCCATTAGGCTGTCTCTAATACATATTCTCTAACGGAAGAATCTAGTGTGACATGAAACAAAAAAAATGTATAGTCATGAAAAGAACTATGAAAGATGAAATTCTTCTCGCAGACCTTTTGATAGCTAAATATAGTCCTCTATAATGAAGTGAGTCACTGTGTAAGAGGAAAAAGGAACCTTAGAAATACAATTCATCTGACCAATTTAAACCTCAGCTATAGAGAAGATGAATTGCATTGACTGATGTGAATAATTCAGATGGCAGACATGTAACAATTGTGGCCTTCATAAATTGGCATTGTGTAGATGGGTTCCCAGAGCAGCACCTAGTAAATGAGCCAGTTTAAAAACTTTGTAATATTAATATCTGAATTTTCCCTCATAATTACTGTTAATGTATTGATTATTTTTTCCCCATTTCCTGCACTATGCTTCAAAGAGAATTGAAATAGAAACACTCTAGGACCGTTCTTGCAACAGCTGTAATCAGGGAGATGTTTTTAGGAGGTGCTTATGAGGGGATCTACAAATGACAGGCACCGCTGACGCTCTGCCACGGTGAGACTTCTAGAACAAATGCCGCTTTAAAATCAGTCTGCTTAAGAATTTGAGAAGGACTATGGCAAGTTACAAGGCATCTATATGACCCTGTACCTATCCACTACTTCCATTTAAACACAGGATTACCTCAAGTGCATCTCACGTTCTGCATTCAGAACTGCGCATTATGGGAGGCTGAGTTAGGAGACTGTCTTCTTGGGTCCCTGTGTACTTGGTGGAGAGAGATGGAGTAATTGCCTTTAGTGCAGCTAGAGTGACTCAGAGCAATGAAGCCTCCTGATCCAGACATGCCTCTCTTTCTCCATTGCCTTCAGAGTGACTGGAGAGCTGACCCTCCTAGCACAGAAATGGTATATGATCTACCAGTTTAGATTCTTAAAGACAGGATGTATAGTCCTGTATTTCCACTCTTCTCTTCCCCTGCCCTGAACACTAGTAAATTCAAAAAAGATTTTTTACCTCTTTGAATCATGAAGAGATGTGGAACATCCTCTTCTATAAGAAGATAATAGTATTTTGGAGCTATGAAAAAAAAAAGAATCTCAAATACATTTGCATTCTTTGTCAGGTTCTACTAAGTAATTAGATAAGTACCTGAGAATGACAACAGCTTCATTGGATATCGAAGCTCTTTACAAAGGGTGGTAGCTTTCGTTATCTCCATGGGGATACAGGGAATGAAGGGACTCGTTCAAAGTTACTCAGAAAGGAGCAGGAAAACCAGGTCAAACCCTTTTACAAAGCTCTGCCCACTTGGCAACGCCGTTAGGATTTTTTTTCCTTTGATACATAACCAACATGTTCCAGTGCAGCTATTCATTCCATTCATTATCAGCTGCAATTAGCAAGGGGAAATGAATTGAGGATGACTTCTAAACCTTGTCACCAGATTTTAATTCTCACTGTCACCAATTTCCTACACAATAATCTGTCTTGCCTACATTGTCCTTGCTAAAAACAGAGAGACAAGCTAACATAAAAACACCTGTATTGCCATACTAGTTTAGACCAATGGTTTTTAGTCCAGTATAATGTCTCTGACAGTGGCCAAAGCAAAGGCGTAAGAAATGGGGAAATATTTAGTGATCCTTTGAGTTCCTCCCAGTCCTCATCATTATATTAGAAACTCCTGATCTGGACCACGCAGATCATTTTGTTTAATAGTCTTTTATCGGCCTCCTCCCAATTGTTGCGTTTAATCTCTTTTTCAGACCCATTTGTATATTTGGCTCACACAAAGTCCTGTGTAATGTTATAGTGCATGTAACACTTTTCCTGTTTAATCAGCATCCACTGATTAAATCTCCCCTGCTTCTTCTGCTGTGAAAACAGTGCACAACCACTTCTGATGCGTTTTGCCTGTGCTATTGCTGGTTTTATAAATCTGTCTTGCACACCTTCAATCTTTTCCCTGACTGCAGTACCTGGCCCATTTTATACATCCTTTAGGGAAGCTGTTTCATACTGCTGTATGCTTTCTAATGCTGTGATGCTGGCTGCATGTAGAAAACAGTTTTGATTTTCTGAATGAAGTGTGGTGCGTAAAAGCAAGAGAACAGGTTTTGTTGCAGGTTTCAGTTTTTGGCAGGGGCAAAACACTTGTGTAGCTCCTTCATCACAGTATATTGTATCTTCTGTGCTCTGTGAATCTCTTACTAGTAGCAAGCTGTGGCTGCTGTCAAATTTGTAGTTCAACAGTAAAGATGTTAGCAAAACTATTAGAAGAATTCTATTATAGCCTGGGGAAGAAACAGAGCAAGCAGTATTTCCAGTGAGATTCTTTGAAGTGTCAGTAGTTACATAGTAATATATGATTGTTTTGGCCTGATGTATATCATCCTTAATATATAAACACATTTTAGAGAATACAATATTTTGTCTCTTGGGGAAAAAAAAAAAAGCGGCCATTTCACAATCAGAAAGTGTGGTTAGCAGTGTGAATGGGCATTAGAAACATCCCTAACAGCATAAATCTCTCTCAACAATTTGTATGTGGCTTTGGGGAAGATTTCTCCTTGTCTCTTAACACAGGACTTTTCTCATGTGCTTTGTCCTACTCTCCGTCCCTCCTCTGCTGTTGGACTTTTCTCTAGTGTTATCCTGCTCACTTCATTTGTGCTGAGTATCACCAATACTTGACTTTGAACAGTGAGAGAAAGGTCAGAGCATGCTGCTACACTGGTTGCAAAGATCTTTTCCATTAAGATTTCCATTCCATAATAACCATATGAGGTTATTAGACCTCAGAGGCAATCTGTGGGTGTACTTGCGGGCATGGCATTGCAACATTCCATTCAGGAATCTCACAAGAATGTGGCTAAGATTTCCTCTTGGCCTTACAATTCTGAGTCATGAAATTTTTATATGGGATTTTATTAAAGAGAATATCAAACCCATGTAATTGTCTTAGGAATTTTAGTTCCATTTTATAAACTAACTTGGTTATTTAGGAGTCTAATTAAAAAAAAAAATCAGTAGGATTGCACCTTCCAAAATATTTTACTCACTCTGAAAATCAGTTTTACTTTTAAAACCAGTTAGGGGATTGTAGAAACTTTTTACCCCATCCCACCTTCATGGCTTTGGTACCACAGTTAAGGAATTCCAAATCATTTTTCTGAACACCACTTTTACAAAATAGCTTAAGGCCTAAATTGCCAGGATGCAAAATACGCGTATCCAATTGCCTTTTTAAATGAAATGCTACTGACATCAGATGTCTATGTTGTTTATGATAATAATCATAAAAGGCTCAAGTGTGATTTCCTTATTTCTGACACCAGACAGCAAAGGGTCATTTGCTGGTACAGCAGCTATTTTCATTGGCGTATTTCCCTCCTGCTGTCTTACCCACTTTACAAAACCTTCCCATCTAAAATGGAAATTTCATGTTTCCCTGCTTAGGATAGGTTTTGAGGGGACTATGGAGACTCTTTTGAAAGCTCATTAATTAGGAGAGCAGCTCCAGACTTCTGAAATATATCCTTTTTACTCCCTTAACTTTTGGCTTTAGAGAATTAGCTGAGTGCATACAAGTGACATGACTGGCAACAATGCCATGTAATGAAGGGCTCTGTAATCTGAAATTTTTTTCTGGGTGTTTTTTTCCATAATTTTAAGCCTTAAAAACAAGATAGGGTATCTTTCTCAGAGATAATGAAAATGTGTGGTCTTCGTATAAAGCTGACGATGATTTCCTCTGGCTTTGAAACTCATGATTCCTAGGATTCTTGTTCACAGCAACATCACTTGCAAACATGACTGATATCCATAGAGTTCAACCCCTAAATCATCTGTGCATGTTGCTTTCTGAAAGTCCTCTCTGGACATCTATTATGTGGGATCTAATAAGGGTTATCGCAGAATTGCTAGAAAGCAAATTAAACATGGCCATAGAAGACTGCCATTGTAATAGGCTTCATAAAACTACTATTGCTGAGTAACCTAATTAATCTTGAGAGTGAAAATAAAGAGTTCCTAAAGGTATCCAATAGAGAAGTTTAGAGTAACATGAAGTAGTCAGTTTCCTGATAAATATGACTAGTTCCTAATTTATATGACTGGCAACAAGTAACAATAACTACATAAACAGATAAAAAAAAAGATTAAAAAAGGAAAATTTTATTATGATGCCAGTTAGGAAGCAGAAGCAAATAACAACTTTTATTCATTTGGCATAACTGCTGTTGCTTGAAGATATAGGCAATATGTGACAGTCACCCTTCTGAGGCACATCTCCCCAGAGTCAAGTGCTGGTCTCCTATAGCGATGCTGGCTTCTTTAAACGAGGAGATTGTGTTGGGTCAGACTTTGCCATCAGCCAGAGATTAATTATGGACGGAATCATGTATGATGTGACCTCAAACACATATGAGAGAATAAGGTAATAGCATACTTGGTCATCAAATTAATAGCAGATAAACAAAATGGTGGCAATTGTAAGAAATAATTGGCCTTGATTATTGAGGAACAATGTTACCTGGGGGGCCCTGAAGAGGGAATGATTAGAGAAGTCCGTGGAAGATCTGAAACAAAGAAGTCAAGATGAAAGAAAAAATTGCACTGAGATGCCAAGGTGTGGTTAAATGCTTGAAGTGGAAAAGGTATTGAAAAAAACTGGATTTACTGAATAACATATCTGTAGAATGATGGCTGTTCTCCTTTGGGTTTAGGTTTGTGAGAAGTATTTCCTTTCTTAGGTATTTCTAAAGGGCTTTTGCTGTTTCCTTTCATGTTGGTGGGATGCCTAAAATGTTTACAATTTAACTAGCGTTGCCCATTACTATGACAGTAACTCAGTCTTCCTTAGAGATGCAGGAACAAGCTTATTTGCTAATTAAATAACATCTTCCAGTCTTGGAACTGTGTTAAAATAGTGTTTTACATAGTCCACCAAGAAAACTGGTGTTTCCATCCCTCCTCTTTATTGTTTTGAGGGGCAGACAGTGAGAAGGTGTATTAAAATTATATGTGTGTTTAATTGAAAGAAGATTCCATATAAGGCAATAAATAATCTGATCTCATCAAAAAAACTTCTTTATCCAGAAGAACGGAAACAGAAGTAATCAATACAGATGTAACTCCAAAAACGTCTCCTGGAATAACTAGGCTAGCACTAGTGCAACTTCATAAACATAACTAGCAGTGGTATAGGGATTAGTTCACCCACCAAAATTTGGTTTAATATTGGCTTTAACTAGATGCAATTTAAATTTTAATTAAAAAACATTAAAAAAGTAAAAATGTAAAAAAAAGTTAAGAAACTCAGTGTTTCAAATTGTTCCTGCATTCTTGTGGCTACAAAATGGAGGCAAACAAGCCATGTTCATGACTGCAAAAATCAAACTTTGCCATCAGTTTCATAGCAAGAGATGTTCTGCCTTCTGCTAAATTTTCATGGCTAAATAACAATAGAAAAACTAATGTTTTTCAGTTAAACTGGGTATTTCCTTAGGAGCCAAACTAGTTAGGTTTTTCCTGAAGTGTTTTTATATGCAGATGAACTGGTGATAATTCATGCTGGTGGCACAAATAATGAGATTTCTGGAGCTCCTCCATGATTCTGCTGATCTGGCATGCATTCATACGCTGAACCGTGCAGAGTACAAAAGCTGTGACATTGTCGTTTCTTTAGTGCTGTTGCCCACCACTAATTCAGGATGTGCCTGCATCATCTGCTGGTGCTTACTCCAGTACTATGGAGCCACACAGATACTTAACCGTGTCCTTAGTGGCTAAAGACTGGTAGCAATGTGCACTGAGAAGATGGAGTTTCCTTTCTGCTAACACACCTGCACACCAGGAGGGTTTTAGGACTGGTGGCTCCAGCTGGATCTGGTTAGAAATTCTAGCATACAAAAAGCAGGAGCCAAAATCCTAGGCCATGTCAATGGTTTTCAACCTCTGTTAATGCCCATTTTTTTCAAGGAAAATGTAGGAAAATATTTGTAATCTTTTGAACCTTTTAGGTTCAAAGTTCATTATTCAAATGCAGAGAAAGTTCAAAGTTCTATGTAAATCAAGGAACAGAAATACCTTCATGTTAATTTTTTCCAGATCACATCACAGCATATTCACTTGCTGTATCAACCCGGATCTGATTTAATACAAGTTAAAAATAAAAAAAATATGTAATTTGGAAGGTATTCTCTCAAATTCTGTACAGCTAGCAGGGATTCTTCTAGCAGCAGTCGGATTTGTTAACACATTTCTAGGATAGAAAAGAATCTGAAAAGAATCAGCAAGACTCTTGTCCTTCTCCCATGGTGGTATCCGAACTTTGCAGGGTTACACAATAGCTTCCACAGCCATTACGAGAAAAGTGAGGTCCTGGTAGCAACGTCAGAAGAGTGAAAATTTATGTCTCTTTGTATTTGCAGAGTGCTTTTCATTCAGAATGGTTACAGTTCAAACACTGCAATTGTTCTGTTCCCATCTAAGACACAGTTTACAGTGTGTAGACAGCTCAAAACCTGTTATTAAATAATAAAGAAAACAAGACAGATTAAGACATGCACCAGTAGAGCTCTGTGGAGTTGTGTTAGATATTTTCACAGTGTATCACAAGGTGGATTGCAAAGGCAGAACTGAAAGTACTGCAGATCTGTGAGCCACAAGGTTTTAAAATACAAGGTTCAACACAGAGCAAATTACTTTTAAAGGATGAAGTTTAAAATGAAGCTTGCATTCAGAATTGAGGGGACAGCCCCCCAAAACTAAACCAAGTCTTTTCCATAAAAACTCTATAAATTCTTGGATACCATCACAGATGCTCAGGGACTGACATTCAATTAGATCAAATAATTTCCTGCGTGTTCATGGTTTAACAGAAGAACTCTCATATTGTATACTTGCATACATTCTCTCTTCTAATGAATTCCCCACAAGTCTTTTCTCAATTATTCATTAATAACAGCTGTGCTGAAGGGCTCTCATTTGAAAGTAAATGAGGATATTTTCCTTCAGATCAATGACTTGTGTGAACCAAGAATTTGTAAATGTATTCTATGCAGAAGTTCAGGAATTATGTTGTTGTTATAGTTGGTATTTCCATTCTCCAGGGAAGAACTGCTTCCCCTTGCTACATCTGTAAAACTCGCAAAGCAGAAGTGGGATGCACCATGCAAGTCTAAATGTGTGAAACAACACGTGCACCCATGATATGCATAGGGTGGCTTGGGCTTTATGTGCCTTCTACAGAATTGTTTGGGTCACATACAGTGGCTGTTTGACCGGAATTTCTAGGTGGTTTTCATCTGCCAAAAGTCTGAAAATCCAGTGGAACCAAAGTGTAGGTACAAGAGAATGGGCAGGTAATTGTCCACTCAGAAAGAAGTCTGGAGACCCAGCCTGCCCGGAGCGGCCCGCAGGCCAGGCAGCTCTCTGTAGTGCTGCTGTAAGCTCTTCCACAACTGCCCACACCAAGGTATCATCAGAAGAGACACCCTGAGCCCTTTCCTTCCTCTGTATCCTCTCTTCGCCAACGGTAGGTTGTGTCACTTGCATCAGATGGCTTAAACCCAGCTACAAATGACAGGTTTTTTGCTCTTGGATGGATGAAACAGAAAGGGAAACCCAAAACTTCCATTTGCCACATCCCTTCTTTCTATGTGAACCTGTTGCCCATCCTTTGCCTTTGTCTCTAAGCGGCTTCCTCCCGGAACATTTAATCACAGCCAATGCTCTCTCCTGGGAGATCAGAGGCTGTGCTTTAAGAGGTTCAGGGAAAACAGTATCTGCATATAAGATTTCACTGCCATTGTTCAATTTGCATTGTTCAGGACATTAAGTTTAGATGCTTCACCACAGTCAGGGAAAAAAACAAACTCTCTAAATTAAATTAGCTGATAGCAAAAGCATTTAATGTGCAGCAAATGAACTGCATTTGCTTACATTCAACTAAGTTTAACTTTTAGATCTCTGAAAATTAAGAGGTGTATTATTCAACACATCACCAATATAAAGCTTGCTTAATAATATTTTGATTGAGTTTTTCTATTTCACATCTGTCTGAATGACAATATGACAACAGCATTTGACAGTGACAGTAGTGTTTGCCTGAGTACTAAAATAGTCTTAAATGATGTTTACATTTATTCCTCTGTAAAAATATATTATTTTAATTAAACAGACACATCATTCTGTTGTATAAAATGATTTTCTAAATTGAACCCAAGATAAATATTGCCTGATAACAAAGTCAGAGCTTTCAAGATTTCTACAAGTGGTTAAGAAACTGAACTGAAAGGTGAAAACTTGCTGTTAAGCAGCACTGCACAGAAGGCACTGCTAGTTTGGACCCCCCGTTAGCACCATCCAACAGTGTAAAAAGGGAAAAGTTTGTCTTCAAAAACAGTGCTGGTGACCTGGGAACAGCTGTGGGGCTGCAGGCTGTCCCTGCGCTATGGCACCCAGTGGGGTCCGGCTGCCCAAGCTCAGCCCGACTCCATGGCAGGGCTGACCTCATCCACTGCCCCAGCTTGCCTGCCTGCCCGCCTGTGGCAGCCCCATCCTGCTGCTGCCAGGGAGGATTGGAGGGGAACCCAGAGATGTGGCTGGGGTTGCAGATGAGGTGTGGTGGGACAACAGACACAGCCCCACATTTGCAGGAAGGCAGGAGTGATGGACAAATAGGGACCATACCAAGTACTTCAAACCGGTCTGAGAGGAAAGGCATCACATACTGACAGCAAATTGGAGAAAATTAAGTCTGAGAAGCATGAGGACTTGACTAAAAGTCACAGTAATCTAGAAGAGGGGAAAGGATAGAGCTTAGATATGCTGCTCAAGAAGCTGCAAAGCACAGAGATGGCTTGGATGTGTGACTAAATTAAAAGGCTTGAGATAGAGATAAAAGGTGATCCTGGGCTGATGGCACTGAAATGATCCTGATGACAGAAGAGGTACTGGGAAAGGCACATATCTGTGCTAGTTTGTTATGACACATGCTATTTATAACTAGAGGAAATGAAAACTATTGTTAGTACTAAGACTATGACTCTCGTGAAACTTCCAATTAAGCAAGGTTGTGCCTGACCCTTATGTGTTTTTACTCTGAAACTCTGAACACTTGCACATAAAGAAACAACCATATGCTGTTGGTGGAAAACAACAGTGTTTTTTCATCCAAAAAGTAATAAAATTTAAGTCACTAAGCAAGACGGGGAGTCTTGGAAAATCTGTACAGTTAAAACTTTCTGAAGGTTTTGTACATGTTGCCAAGTATTAAATGTTGTGAAGATAACAACCAAAGGACTAGAGATCAAAACATTTCTTTATTTTTTCATTTTGCTTGCTTTGTACATCTGGCAGTGTCAGGGTATTGGTCCATTCCACTATGTCCCCTGCTCAGTTACTTACGCTCTCTGTTCAAAAACATGTCTGACTAACTAAGAGCAGAGAGAAGTTCTATTAGCACATCCACATGCCTTTGCAAACCAGAGATTTTCTAACACAGGTACAAAGTAATTATTCACAGACTGAAGTGGAAGCCAGCAATCAGAAAACCTTTTACAAATTTAAGAGAATGAGCTGCAAAACCCATGCAAATTGCAAGGGACCTTAGCCCAATTAGTTTTATTTGTAATCATAGCCTAATTGTGCTGGATCAATTTCAATTTTTTAACATCCCTACATTGCTTTTATCTGACAAAACTTTAGTACAATTAAATACTGATCTTCAAATCTTCAAAACCAGACACCATACAGAAGGACAAGGAAAGTGACATGCAAAAACAATTCCAACATAAGCTGTTGGAGGAATGTATAAATTGGGATTAATAGTGGGTAAGACCACCTCAGGTGCAACTTCCTAAGTAACTGATTTCCCTGTTTCCCAACCCACATGGAACACAAAAGCCAGAACAAAAAATCAATTCAAATCTAACAAAAACATGCCTTTGACAGGAAACGGAACATTTTGGTTTTGAGTGTTTTAGATGTTTCTGAATTGGAATAAATTTAGTAATGCAATGTCCTGTCATAAACGTTAAGCAAACTTTTTCACTTTCATTTTTTGCCTTTTCAGCTGAAACGATCTAAGGAAACATCCACTGTATTGTGCTTGCTTTTAAAGTGTTCTGATGAAATCCAAATGTTAATAAATATTTTCTGGAGATGATTTGGATTGCTGCAAGAGCTCTATTTAGCTTTTTCACAAAGTTTCTTTTATGAGGTCAGCCAGTCTCTTGAAGGCCTGCAACGACATAGACATGGTTCACACTTAGATTCCAGCAACAGACCAAACCTGTAAAACTACTAACGCTACCCTAATCATATACAAACTCAGTATTTTATACTGCAAAATTCTGATATTCTCTGTTTCCCTTTTATAACAACATGTATGGCCTTTGGACAAAGGTTCCACTTCTCTGAGAGAAATAAGGCAGAGTTTTCTTAAACAGAAAAATGCATAGAGTAATGCTCAAAGGTTGAATAGAGTTCAGCTGCAACTAAACAGTTTTACTTTTAATACAGTAACATAATTTAATAAAAGTTGTACTTTTAAACTAGTGACCCTGGAGAGTACCTCTTTTACTTAAGAGCCTGGAGGCTCCAAAGGTGAAAGAAAAGGTTGAATCGGGAAGCATATGAAAGATAAGATTCGACTGTCAATAGTATGGTTATAAATTACAAAGAAGAAGAAGAAATACAGAAGAAATACAGAAGAAACAGAAAACAATTGAAATGCTTATCTGTTACAAACCTTCACAACTGAATGAAAGTACAACTACAAATACTGAGCTGTTTCAAGCACCTGAATCAAATGAGTATTAAATCTGCATAAATGAATGTCTCCTATCTTTCTTCCCACTAACTTTATAGATACAGCTGAATAACATCCAAAATGTTCCAAAAATACAAAGACTAGTTCCTAAGAAATTAAATACAACATGTATGTCAATTGTATGAAAGAAAAACAATATTCTTTCTTATAAACGATTGACAACACACACACAAAACAGATAATTCAATCGCAGGAATGGAAAATCTGGAATATAAGATACATGATGACTCCTAATGCTAAAGCAAATAGCAAAACTTACTCTGACTTCAGTAAAGCCTTTATGAATAATGTCTGGGAGGATTAAGTGTGAGACTCTACATGTAGGAGATACACAGAAAAATTTTAAGTGGTCCTAAAAATTTGGTACCTTTCAGGTCATTTGGATATGAGTAACTTGCCTAAAACCCGGCTAATACTGCTTCAACAGTACTGCTTAATCAACTAAGTACTAAAAAACCTGTACTAATGTCCAATAAAACACAGAAGAAATGAGTAAAATTAAGGGAGTATTACTATGTGAGAAACTGTCTTGATAAGAATGCAAAAAAAAAAAATATCTCACTTACCAGATCCATCTGGGCTGGAGAAGACAGAGAGAAGGAGGCTCTGACATAAGAACTAGGCTCTGAACTATCAATATTGAATGCTCCTCCAGGAACCAGTAACACCTAAGAAAAATCAATTAGCTACCCAGTTATTACCACTTCTACAGTTTTAAAACACTATGTTAACTAAATTTGAGAAGGCTTACTGCTGAAACACTGGTATCAGAACATGGCGTTATGCATTTCTTCTCTTCAAAATAAGAGGCCAAAAATGTGTAACCTGGATTCAGACTTTTCATCATAAAATCAAAGGGCTCTTAGGTTTTGGTTACCTAGGCTGGTGGGTTACCAGATCTGGCTTGTCATCACAATATTTAGAAGCACCAGTGAGATGGGATATAGTTTACTCAGTGCACAGTGATGGCTCTTAAAAATTGTAGAAATAAAATAACTTAATTTGTCTTATTAAAAAGATATTGCGGATAGCGTTCATTCATATAAGTACATATAATAATATTATATATATGTGTTGTATACTTGATATATTCTACTATATATTATAATGGTTTAAATTTAAGCTGATTAAATATCAACATCTGAATACAGACATAAAAATATTTTATTAATGAGTCATTGTACAACAATGCCTTGACTTGCAGACTCAGTGATGGTGCCCAAGTTCCCCTGCTTTTTTGTGTGCTCAGATGTGCAGATAGATATGGTAAATTTATTTTATCCTTCCCTCGTTTCATTTTAACATCATAAGCCATTACACTATAGGTCATACTTCTTTCTGCAAAGCTTTTTCCATGATCAGCTGCTGTGTATCAGGAACACCCTTAATTTTGATCCACAAGAACATGCCAGCAGCAGGACAGTACCATTCTGCCAAATCTGGAGAGAGAAAGAGAAAAGAAGGGAATCAAGAAAGAAACTTCTGACCCAACTTTAACTGACACATCATAGATTTAGAGATGTTGATTTATTGCTCCAGTGAACTCAAAGGGAATGTAGGCCACAGAGCCAGGATGCCATTTGCCAAATTTAAAGTACTCCAAATCTGTGTGGGCTTACTGCATTTGTGCTGGTTTCCTCAATACTTTTTGTGAAAGTGATTGCTCTGAATTACAGAAATCCCAAACATTAACAAACTTGTATTTGTTGATTATTTCAGATCAAGTAAACAATCTAAAATAATTTTTCTGACGCAGTTTCTAACATCACTTTGACTATCAATATGATTTTAAGTGTAGCAAAGTGCAAAAGCATTTTCCTTTAAGTTTCAATGATTACAGATTTTTCCCCAAAGCAAAGGAGAGCCTAGGAGTTATGAAGAGGATGGGAAGGCCTAGAGAATTTGTCTTATATTGTGTGTGCAGACTTACTGTATACCTTTTGTTTACCTAGAATTCTTTACCTGGTTTTGGACATATTTTTGAAGAGGCTATTTATTTGACTTGACATCTTCTCCAGCTCCTCCTTGATGTACTTAACCATTATATCTACAAAATAAAGGTCTGTCTTCCATAGTATTATGGCTTCTATTACTAGAAAACATGAAGACCCTGTAGTCTTTTACATGAGTACATACTCACAATACAGTTTAAGGTAGCCCAGTGCTATTACATTGTTTTGATACTTGGGGAATTGAGACAGAGAGGGCCTACCTAGGTCAACAACCCAGGGTTGTTCAGAGCCATGTAAAAAAGAAATACTTCATATCCAAAAACCTGGAATTATTAACAGCATGTATATTAATGACTGTGTGGTGCCCAAGTACTCATGTCCCATGGAAGCATCATCTAAGGCAGGTAAGCAGTTCTTAAGCAGTTATTGCTGATTCCACTTCAGACTGACTAAAAGGAGTGAGGAGTGAGTCACTAATTGTAATGGCAGAATTGTTGATCAAATTCTTTCTATGCTCCACGATTAACCGCTTTTAAAAGAGGACATTTAAAACTGATTTCTGACAAAAAAAATTATCGCTACTACTACATCAATTGTTTATATCTTCTTTTAAATTAAGGCCACTATCTCTGGCTATTTCAGATGGAGATTTTTAAAGACAGATTTTACACATAAAAAGTATAAGAACATAGTGGAGTGAAATATATGCTCTTTGTAAACTGTTTTATACAGTAACGTGGTGAGCTTTTTTCTCATCACCATCTTCTTGTCCCACCAGAAAAGCATGAAAACAGCAGCACTAGATAATTTGTCCCAAGCTTAATATTTAATGTCATTGATTTGCTTATAATGCTTATATGTCACTTCAGTCAAGAGCTGAACTTTACTGATTATCAAAGAAGATAAACAGCTAGAAAAAAATTTAAGTAATTAGCTGTGTTGCACTCACTGACCTTTTAACCACTTCTCAGCAGCAATGAGCATTGCATCCCGCTGGGCCCTGTAGAACTCCACCACTCTGAAAGTAAATTATCAATTCAAAGTCATGATCTCATAGCACTTTAGAGTCCATTTGTTTCCAAAGGCAGAAACAAAGCTTTTCTACCTGAACAACCTAAGTGCACATTTAATGGAAACGTTAAGTATATCCTAGATGGGCACAACTGAGTATACTGCGTGTATAAAATGTTGTACATGTATCAGAGAAGTCCTGAATGCTTCAGCTTTGTCTCTAACAAAGCACTGATCAGCCAGACAGAGGAAGTGCTTGTGTGGCTGCTTCTTAAGCTTTACATATGTCATAGAAACTTTATATATTATATCTATGCTGTCTATTCTATCAGTGGATACAAGTCCTGTTAGTAGTATTTACTGCACAAAGCAGAAGAAAATTAAGGACTTGCACATATGCAAAAGCACAGACTTAATCTTTGTGCATTTGAGTTGAATTTGTGTAATAGTAACACATGGAAATGCTATTTCACAAGGTAAAAAGCAAATCATATGATGAACCTGGAATGACTATTTGCCAGCTTCCCCTTTTCTAAACTTTTGAACCCATCTGCTCCACACCTGAACTAAAACATCCCAATAACTCAACCTCTTACTAGGGAAAATGACCCTAACCCAAGTTTCAACATAGACAAATCTTGTGCAGTGGCTTTTGTTAACATGAGAAGTGCTGTGCAATGGGAAACACCACAGAAATGCTTGATAGAAAGTTCGTAAATCAAATGCAAATGTGTTCCCATCTCTGTAGAGAAAAACATATTAAGTACTTTTACTACTAATTTTATCATTTTTAAAAAATATTCTCTAAACCAATAGCTTTGCTTTCTGAATTTATTTTATTATACCTGATAAGACAAACACCACCGCAGGCTTATATAGTTTTGAGACTCAGCCTGCATCAATTGTTACATTCTGCATGAAATAGTAAATCTCACTTACACAGTTTTTACCATTCACAAATTCTGTTGTGAGTTTTTTGCCTTTCTGTTATTATTTTACTTTCATGTTGGAATGGCATTGTAAAGCGTTAGACAGACAAGACTTCCACCAAAATATAGCTGCTCCAAACAACAAACTAGCTCCAACTCAAAAGCATGACCTAACACAGGGGTCCTCAAACTTTTTAAACCAGGGGCTGGCACACAGATGAAGTGGCAGGCAGTCATCTGCGGCTGCTTGGTTCCTCCCCCCCAACCCCCAGCAGGGGGGGGTGGGGTGGATTGAGCACCCTGGGGGCCTTATCTGGCCCACGGGCCATAGTTTGAGGACCCCTGACCTAACGAGTTGACTTTGTCCAAATGAAATCCCCTGGAAGATATTCCAATCAGCTGTTGGGCCTCATCAATAAATCACCTGACAACTGAGTCTAGAAGGTTATAAAGGGCTGTGGCTACACTATGGCACCCTGCAGCACTATTTTCATTAGCTTGAGAGGAAGAACGGCCTGTTGCCTTGAACAAGGATGTCTTTTGGCCTACAAGAAAAGAAGTGGTGTATTTTGTATATATCTTTTGAACTGCTGAAAGTTGAGCAGAAGCAGGGTCCAAGTTTCACTGCAAAGACTATCTTTATGTTCCTAATTCTTAAAACAAGGCAAAACTAGGGCTGGTGTGTCTGCTTTGGTTTGGTTTTTTTTTTTTTGTTTTGGATTTTTTTAAAATGCTAGTTTACAGAAGGGACAACAGGCAGGTGCTCGGGGACGAGAGGCTGTTACAGTGAAACGTAAAAACTTTGTCCATGCTTTGCTCACATTCCTCTTATAGGCCTCTGCAGAGTGTAGCACACTCCCACTGAAGTAGCAAGCTTGGAGTTCTAATGGCATCCGAGTATGGCATCTGAAATGAAGCATGGACAGTCAAGAGAAACTATGCTCCTCCAGCATAATAAACTAAAAACAAATGTGTGTTAGTCAGTACCTAAGAAATGCCTTGCTCAATTAGACCTTAGCCCAGTGTTCTGTCTTCGAGTGGTGATAAAGGTAATGCTTAGCGAGTGTAGGTGAACCTCACTGCTCTCTGTAGAACATTCTATCGGCACCCAAAATCATTAGATTAAGGGTGCTAGAGGGTGAATGCCTGCTCAGTTAGTGAGGCAAGAACTGCCTTTATAGAAGCTATGCTGCCTTTTTCTTAATAAATTATGTGCCTAGCAATCTTAGCCTTTGCTATACAGCCTACTGCTTTAGCAGGGATGAAAACTTTATTCTCTGACTTGGAGCTCCTAGTACCCTCTTGTGTTCCCTTCAGATGGGAGCTGCATAATGGCTGCGCCAGCAGACTGGCGGACTGTTGTGGTAGGTTACATGCCCTGACCTGCATGTCTGCAACTTCACTCTGAGCTCCTTCAGGACTCTTGTGTGAATAATGTCAGTCTTGGTGACCTGGCTTATGTTTGCCCTAATACTTCTGACCTCCTTACTGCGAAGAATGTTTTATGTAGGTCACAAGAAGCAGAATGATAGATGATGGGATTCAGCATATGACATGACCCTACCTGTCTATATGCTCCAAGAAACCCTTTTCTCCCCATTGCTGAAGCAGCTGAGATATCATAATCTAAAGAAATAAGACACATCATCAATACCATATTTTAAACAGAACCGTTTGCAATCACCAAAAGATACATAGCCTGATGCAATAATCAAAATTCCACACAGGCAAGAAATTGCACGTGGGGTCTCTTGGAGCCCTTTATAAACAGAGGTCGTAACAGCAACAGGCCATTGTAGTCCATGTTACTGCTGCCTTCAAGGATCATGGCAGTGTTTGGAAGTTGAGTTGCAGAGAGGGAAAAAATGGATGGAAAGCTAAATATGGTAATCAGGGAGAAAAAGGAAGGCAATGTATATTGCTTTACCTTCCCGCCCATGTCAGCCTGTCTAATACTGCCTCTATGATGAACTAATGGAGCTGGAAGATGGCAGCCATATTTAGGTGTGCTCAGTGTCTCCTTTCCTTATTACTAACCATAAAGGGGCTGTAGTTGGCAGTCTGCTTTGCAATGTCTTTGTGGGCTGACAGTATTGTTCTAATTGCTAAGCAGAATGAACACCGGAAAAAATCTAAGTGCTTCTTCCAATGTACACTTTACATTGAGGTTTTTCGAGTGAACCTATCAGCAGGAGATAAGAAGCACTTTAAACCTTGATTCTTGAGATCTGAGGGTTAAGGGCATAATAGCTGTGCTTTCCATGCACTGAGACACCCTATAGCAGGGGTCCTTAAACTTTTTAAACAGGGGGCCAGCGTGCAGATGCAGTGGCAGGCAGTCATCTGCGGCTGCTTGGTTTCCCCCTCCAACCCCCGGCGGGGGGGGCCGGATTGAGGACCCTGGGGGGCCGTATCTGGCCTGCGGGCTGTAGTTTGAGGACCCCTGCCCTATAGCTTTGGTTGTAATTTCCATGGTGGTCTCTCTTCCTTCAGCAGAATTGAGAATGTATGTGCTTATTATAAACAAAATTGCAAAAGTGCTAAGCTGTTCGCTTGTGGTTTCTTACAACTTGGAATATGTTATATTTCCCAAATACATTTCAGTTGGCAGTTTGATACTTGCCTGTGTGAAAGTGCTGGTGTGCATTGTTGAAACCTGAATGTGCAGAATGACTCTGTCGATAAGAGGCTTGGGACCTGTCAGAAAACCTATTCTTAACCTAGAGGGGGCAGAAAAAAAAGTTACGACAGAAATGCAATATGATATACTTTGTGTGAGTTACGGTTTAACTTCTAAGTGGGAAAATGTGTAAGCATTCCATTGATATTGTAAGGGTCTTTATGCATTTAAGTTCATCTGTATCTTAATACTGCCCTAAGCCCCAGGCTTATGCAACTTATGAGCTCAGTATCAAAGTAATGAAATAAAAACATTTAAGGGTTTTTAATGCTTATAGTAGCTTCTTAGTTCTGAGACTTGAGGACATATCCCACATTTGTAAGCTTTCCTCTGCAACCATAAAGATTACATGAATCAAAGGGAAGGAAAGATAGGTTTGCACATAATGAAATATCATGAATGCTTAGGCTTTATGAAAACAGATGGAAAGTGGCAAACAGCTTTATTCTTTCACTCCCTTTCAGTACTGCAGGCTAACTGGAATTTAGACTGATATATTAGTTTCTTATTCATGCTTCAATTCTTACAACCCATCTTTTTTTCTTTGAAGAAAAATAGAACCAATAAGCTCATATGTATCTTTGACAAAGATAAAATTGCATCATCCCTTTTTGCAGTATCACTTCTAAAAGTGCAATCACACTTAGCATCATGTTGTCTCCTCACTTTCTCAGGGATGGGGTTATAATCCACTAGCTGCCAGTGCAGAATTCACATTACTTTCTTGTATCTATTAGGATAATAAAGAAAAGCAAGTTAAAAATCAAAAGTGTTGACTTGTGTGAAATGGAAAAAAGCCAGCTTAGGTTTTTGGACAGGTGGAAACAACCTGAAAGAACTGTGAGGCTAGAAGAAGAGAGATCAGTATAACCCTATAAATAGTTTGAGAATGATGCCATCCTCTCTCTTCTATATTACAAGTTCAGGGAGCCTGCAGGAATGGTAAGGAGATAGGAGAAATAGAAAAAGAAGAGAAAAGCTCCTAGGAGTTCCTGGAACAGAGCTGGAATCCAGCATCTGTCCTTCTGCCTAGATGGTGTCTGCAAGAGTGGGTGGCCTGGGGACAGTGACGTAACTATTGGTATCGGAAGAGAAACAGAATCTGGAGTTAAATGACTGCCAAGAAATAACATCAAAAGTGAGTGGACTGAGAAAAGCTGTAGATCCAAAAGTACATTCCAGAATTAGATGAAAAAACACTATGACATGTCTGATCATTTTGCATGAAGTATTAGTCTTGTGCCTTAAATGAACAGGCAATGCTGAGCAGTCTGAAGCTGGCCTTACCCAGATGAGAGAATTTTAGAGAAAGAGTCAGTCCTGATAACTCGGCCATCCACATCCATTGAGAGGAAAGTTGGAGCCCATGGCTTGGAAGAAAAATAAAAAATAAAATTCAAGGTGCAAGTAAGGATTATGATGGAATTATTTTCTTTACTATGAAGACATAATTAATTTCTTAAAGAAATATTTCAGTAGTAAATATCTTACGGATGTGCATTCCAAGGAAAAAAATGCAGTAACTTGCTGACAAGTGATTGTTTCGGCTAGCTGTCTAAGATGCGATTACAGTATTCTATGAAAGTCATCAAGAAACTGGCCTTGTTATTTTTTGATGCTTAGCCCACTGTTCAGCATACAAGTGCTCAGTTCAAGTTTTGGTATTATGCCATAAGCAGGAGAAAGAAATAACCACTTCTCTGCCAAGATATCTTTTTATGGAGTAAGCAGATACTATAATTTCTAAGATGGGTCCCTGTAGCTTCTAGCTTTACCTTAAAAAGGGAAATCAGATGATATGACCAAATTTTGATCTGAGTTCAGCATAGTTTTTTCCTTATCAAGAATTCTACTTTTATACCTTTTCCCCTACGCTCTCTAACAAAGCCATACAATGCTGTTCAATGAGCAAGGGAAGTTTTATTGCCTCCTCCCATAGAAACATATTTTAAAATAAAAATACTGAACTTTAGCTTCTACCAACGTTTTACTGCTTTCTAAGACCAGCTTTTATTCCTGAAGTTAGGTACTTCGGCAGACTGAGCAACTGTAGATCCATGCATAAAGACAGATCAACACTCCATAGTTACCTGTTTAGGGAAAATTTACATGAAGGAGGGAAGCTGCCTACTCAGTGCTACTTTCTGTGGTATCTGGGAGAACTCTCTCAGGTTCTTCAAAAGACTAAGGGGTAAAAATGGGATGTAGTAGATTGGGAGTAGGCAGCCTTCCACTGAATGTAAGACTGGGCTGAAAGGAACATTAAGAGGCTGCTATTTTCAAGTGCTGATTCAGCGGCGTACTTGTTTTGCTCTGGAGGCGAAGTTTGACATTCTCTGACTACTGAAGGAAATTCTGTCCTGTGTAAGGCTTGAGGAATTTGAAACAGTGATTAACAGAGCTGATGCAATAAAATGCCACAAAGGGGACAGCAACTAAAAGTAGCCTAGACTGTGAAGCCTGTAACTACCTTGGTGGGACGTGAAGAAGGAGCATACAGCAAGATCCATGGCTCAAACCTTAGTTCTCTCCTGGACCAGAAAAGATGTTACTAAGGAGTATGGAAGAAAAAAATTACCTTTTCAAACTGAAGAAAGTAGTAAGGATCATCTTCTATTATGAGGAAATCATATTTTCTTGCAAGCTAAAGAAATGAACAGAAAGTAAAGATTTGTTAAAATGTGAGGACACTGAATCCATTTCTTCCTATACCCTGGGCCTATTACCAGGATCATAATATTATTCTATGGATTGTTCATTCACTGTATACAAGGCCCTATCAAGAGAATCTTTCAAATGCCCAATTTGGACATCAAGCAATTATAAGAGTAAGCCTGGTACCTGCTGTACAAGGACACATGTACGTAACTGAAGGTCTGTTCCATGTAGTGTGAAAACTTGCAGTAAGTCCAGTTAGAAGACCACGGCAAAGGCAGCAGGCGGCAACGGGCTACTATTGCAAAAACAATTTATCTAATGCATAGTCCACCTCTGAAGAGTTGTCATGGAACAGGTTATGCTAGAAACAAGTTCTAGGAGGAATATCTACTGGACCAATAATGGGCCAAAATACCATATGTGGGGTATCCTCGACTGAATTGAGATTGACATTTATCTGTTTCTGCCTACAAGATTCACAAGGCCCCAGCTACATACCTGATAAATCTCCTTCTTGCGCTCTGTGGTCAGAGAGTTTCCAGTTGGGTTGCACCCATTCGGAACAGTGTACAGGAATTTGGGGAGGTGGTGGCTACGTTTTTTTATGTCTTCTGGACTCCAAGTAGATAAAATTTCTTTTAGAGCTTTTGGAATAATGCCATGCTGGTCACTAGGAACGTTAATTATGTTACAACCCAAGGGTCTCAGCTGTTGATAGGAGGAACAAAACTGTCATAATCCAGTCATTCAAAGGTCTTCCTTTTATCATCAGCATCGTAAAATTTCATTGCAAAGTCTTTCTGACTTAGTAGCTACGTCAAACTCCATTTGCTCATGATTCAAAAGAAAGTTTGTCTGAATTTGCTGTGAGGCTTGTCAAATTTACCACATCACTCCTTATTTGCCCTTTTAAGACAACTGAGAAGAAATGGGTACCTCCTATGTTCAACTGTTGCTCTTCTCTAGGAAATCAGACATGGTTTTGCAAGCAGAAAGGGATTTTGTAAATTTGAACTGTGTTCTTTCAGGACTCCTCATGGTCTCACCACAGGTAGTAAGTTCAGAGCACCTTCATTTCCTACTGACAATTTACACTCTACTTCAGTGGAAATGCCAGAACTATAAGATACTCCTCACTGACAAAGGGCAAAGTATCTGTTCGCAATAGATACATTCTGCAATATAAAGGAGAATGAAATGATGCTACTGCAGTGACCTGTTGACAGCAGTATGAAAAAATACAGGCAAAATACCAACAAAAAAGCATGCTGTCTCCTCTGGAATTTCAATCTGTACCACGTAATGCTCTGCATTTTTAAGTAAAAATGCAAGATGCTGCATTGTCAAAATATATTCCTAACAACATATATTTCATTAGAAAAGATGCATTCAAACTTAGCACAGCAAACAGTAATAAAATGTGTTTTGATGCAAGGCGAGAGTAGACAAATGTTGTGGCATATTATCTGTTCCAACCCTTCTTACAGGTAGGCATTCTGAGCTGACATTTAATTACACACTGGTTATGTTACTTTTCAGAAGTAAACTTTTGTGTAGTTCTTACTAATTCACATTTTTGCACTCATATGTTTCAAGCATATTCCAGTTTTATACTGTTTATGTCATGGGCTGCTTATTATACCATAGCTACATTTCAGGTGAATGTGCTGACATCTCAAAATACCCAGTTGTCACACATTTGCTTCAACCTGACCAGGTTGTGATGGCTTGCTTTCCAATCCCAAATGTGACCTCAGCCCTTGAATGAACTAGGATTTTGGAAGAGTAACTTCACTCCTGGGAATAGCTTTTATAGAACTTTTAGTAGAAAAACTTCTATGAATTAATATTCATGAACTTGACAGGACTAATGGTAAAAACTTGATTCTAAGATATGTTTTTACAGTAAATACAGACAGTGTATATAAGCATGCAGATAAGATACTAAATTACTGTTTCAAATGTATCAGTGTTTTGTAGCTAAAGAATACTTACAGCTGCTAGTGTCCCAGAGTATGTAGGTGCATCCAATAGGATGTTGTCCCCAGGATTAATGAGCATTTCAAACACCTGTAAAAGAAGAGTATCTTAGATTGTGACATTCTTGTACACATGCTTCATACTTCTGATTTCCTCATATGATTAAAAATCTTGGTATTAGTAATTGCCTAACCATTTAACATGCCATCTGTGAGAAAAGCAATGAACAAATGAGAACATGCTGCTTTTGAGGCAAATGAAGCTGGGTAATCAGCTAGAGGATACCAATTTGAAATGGAAAGGCAGTGCTTTACTATAAAACAGAAACAGTGCTTCAGTTACAGAAAGGATCAACTACACAGCAGTGAGAGAGGATTGGAAAGGGGAATTATTTACGGAAGGCTAATATAATTAGAATTGAGTTATGGTAAAGCAAATAATATACCTATGTACTTATTATTGTACTAAAGTAACATTAAATGATACCTTACAGCATGTTTTCTGACAGGCTCTTTAGTTTACCTGAAGTCATGCAGTCCTGACAGATGAGACTGCCACACCAGTTTTATTTCAGCTCTATTACCTTGCATTCATAATACTGTGAGACATATATTTAACAAAGTGCCCTGCATATAGTTATATAGTAGCACTTCATGCTGTGTGTAACTGAACTGATGGAGGAATAAACATCGCTGAAAGAAATGCATTTAATGTATGAAGCTTTTGGTCTTACTTTACACAAGCCTTCCTGGCTGCCTGTTGTGATGCACACTTCCATTTGTCCTTGCTCAGGACTGTAGTTGGCTGTAGGGGGATTATGTAGATGCCTCTGGAAATCCTTTAGCCAAGCCAGCAGCTCTGGAATCCTGAAACGTGAATAAAATAAGGTGTATCTAACATCTATAGGCCAAAGCTAGGCTGTTCCTCTAAATCATTGCTTAATCTAGCACAGGGTCCTCAGTCTGATTTCAGTGTCACATAGATACACATAGATGCTGATTTTATACCTGCCCTACCAAATGAAGAAACATTTATCTTATTTTTCTATGGAAGAGCAGAAATGAATATCTGTTGGTCCATACACTAAACTATCATACTGAAATCTGGGTGGAAGTGATTTGCTAAGGATGGAATAGGGGTGGAGGCTGAACAATGTCTACTCCTAGAAGTGATCTTTTCATACTCAAATGTGGCAATGTGACAAAGCTTGCAATACTGCTAGTAATAGGCTACAGATACTCAGGATTTCTGAAACTCTTTTCAAAAAATGTCTTAAGATCTTGTAGAATGTCCACAAATGGCTAAGTTAATTGAAATATTAAGAGAAGCCTTAACTTCACTGATTAATGCCCTGCATGCCTTTCTGTGTACCTAAATATTTTTGCAAACCTGTCACAAGCCTGACTCAGTGCTGTCTGCTGGGGAGCTCACATTAGAGCTAAAGTAACTTAATGGCATGCAATTTTTGTACTAAAAATGACATTACTATAAATATCTTCATTCAACTACCACAAGTAGTACATACTGACTTTAATATAGGGTACCAAATAGTCCGGAATATGGAAACTATGTATTGCAGTGTAGTAGCTTACTGTAAAACACAAAATGATTCCTCCTGGTGATCTGGGAGTCTGAATTCTCAAATACTAACAGCCAGGAAATGCTCTGGCTTGAGAATTACTAGTGTTAGGGTTTTTTTTTTTAATTACACATCTGCTCACAACTTTCCACTTAAACCAAAATGTAAATAGTCAGGCAAATTGAAAGATGTTAAACCTGGTTCTGTAAAACAGGTTTTACAAACATGTTTTAAAAACACAGGTGAATTAATGCAATAGTAAAGGATTTTATAATCTTTTGATTTTGGTATCTTGAAGTGCAAGCAGCTGTGACTGATACCCGGCTGAGGCTGAGTACTGCAGAGCCCGCTTCATCAGATCTTCCCCAATCTCAACAGCCGTTCCATGTCTGATGGCAACAGTAGCCCTCTTAAAGGGAAAAACACTAGGGTTTGGTGCCCCTCCAGCCAGAGAGATGAGAGATGGAGGAGACTTCTGCATCAATTCAGCTAGAGTAAAGGGAGAAGACCTTGGTTACAATTTGATTATTTGCAACATTGATCATATAGTCAGCATTTAAGTCCAGAGAAGTTTGTTCCATTTTTCACTTTAACTGTCTTGAATTCAAAATGATCATTAATTCTTTTTAAATTCACCTTTCTACTTGGATTACATTGGGGGAAGGGGGGGAAGACATGGGTGAGACAGACCAAACAAAAAAAAAAAATCTGTTTAAAAACCCCTATTTATAATTTATTTTAAATCTGGATTGTTCTACTATTACTAAAACTTCTTCTGTAACTGATGTCTTTAAGCTTCAAGAATTTAAAACCTTAACGATCTTCTGTTTAGAGTGACTTGGAATGATTGCCTTTGTCTTTTGTTTAGTCTCACTTTAGCTGAAGTGGCAGTAGTGCAGCTACACTGATAATTACATGTATGATTATAGCTTTTCCATAAGGGAGTGGGAACATTTCTGGCAGCCCAGCTTTAGCAACAGAGGCACCGTGTAAATAATTCAGTAAGAAGAAAAATGTTAGCAACTCTTGCTTTAAAGACCCAGTTTCACAATCATTCAAGTCCAGTCTATGCAGCCCAGATTGGACCTCAGTCCAGCAAGGGCACTTGACTGCATTAAATCTAAAAGTTTACATTATGGCATTCATGCCGGCTTGGTAGTTTTGCATCAGATATGAGAAGAAAGATGACATCAGATTTGGTTTAAAGCCTCCAGTTACTGAGTTTATTCTCAACTACTTACTAGCAAACTTGAATAGGGGGAGTTAATTCTTATCAGTTTATCGATATGGGTCATGTCTGTGACTTTTGGTCTGGTAAAGAGATTTACTTTGTCATCAAAACTGCAGCCTCCATGTGTCTTTCTGCACAAGCTCTGCTACTTCTCTGTTACGATGTGTATCGGTGTATCACTTGAAAATGTAAGAGACTGACTATAGTGAATTACTTGACTTAGCTGTACCTGTATGAAGCATTTTAAGCAGAACAGCAAATGCCAACCGCTTACCAAGAGAGGAAATCGACCCCTGAAGGCTTAACTAGTGATGTATGTCTCATGCTCTGATTCTGTCAGGTCCCTGTAGGTTTCAACTGAGTAAACAAGTAGTAGGTAGTTAACCTTTTCTATCTGTCACACAGAAGACTATGTAACATGGTAGCCTAATGATAGCGTAATATAGAAAGGGAAAATGTAGTAACACTGAGGGGGTGCTGAGGAATTTATGGACTTTAACAGGATACAGGAAAGCTAGGTGGAAAGAAACATGGTGCTGGGACTGAATTTCAAGTCATTAGCAGTTGCTTGTTCCTGGACAACCGGCATAAATTCAGTAGCAAACTGTGCCAAAAGCCCTGCCTCAGAGGCAGTAGCAAAGATTTTTCAGAAGCATGTTGAAGTGACAATACTATTTCTTTTATCTGGATGGGTTTCTGAAGTGGTTCAAGGCTATACACTTTATTCTTCTTTACACCTGCTTGACATCTCAACTTGCCAAAAGTGAAAGCTGTTAACTGGCCTTGCTTGTCAGCTTGCAGCACGGTTTTCTTTCAAGCCCAGAACACAGAATGACACCCTTCCAGAAAACCTGGCAAGAATGGGCATATACTCACTGAGAAGTCTTATTGGAGACGCTTTTCTTGCTGCACTCACAGTGGTTATGAACCGAGAGTAATTCATATCTATGGACAAAAAGTAATTAGCTGGACATGAAGCTAGAAAAGTGAACAGGAATGCCAGTGCTTTTTTGTATCTCCCACAAGTAATGCTTCCAATTCATCATCTCCATAGACATACTCTATCATAAATTAAATGTCAACTTACGTTAAAATCAGTGCTGGAAATTATTTTCCATTTTGAATTAATTGGAAAGTTTTCAAATTCATATGGGTGCTGTCACAGCCTCCCAGTGACACTTGGTGCGGAGAGATGAGGCCAAATGCTGTTATTTTGATAAACACAAATAGCAGTGCAGCTTTGATCTGGGGAATTTGTTGGTGTGCTGGTGAAGAGGCAAAGGCCCCTTTCCCTCACCTTTACTGCCACCTGTGGAGTTCTAAAGGCAGATTACAAATCTGAAGAGCTGTCAGATCTTAAACAGCCATCAGTTTATTTTAGTAATATTTTTTTTTTTAGTAAGAATCCAGCTTTATTTAGCTGCATTAAGTATTCCGTTTGAAGTATGGTAACGACTGCAAGCCATCATTATGAGTTGCAACACTTGTCAGGTTAAGAGGAGGTTTGGTTTTTGTTGTGGTATGGTGTGTTTGGGTTTTTTTTTTAAGGATAATTAAGGACATCTTTCAGAATGCTTCAGATGAGTGTTTCCCCCCGCTTCTTCCCGGTGCCCACAGGTTCACTGGGCAGTGACCTGCGCTCCCGCAGGCACCAGGCGGCCCGTCCCCACCGTGACGCTGCCCCCCCCGAAGAAGGGGGTCGCGGGAGGGGGGGTGAAGGGCAGAGACCCCGGCGTTTTGACCGCCGCTTCCGAGCGCGCCTCTACTGCAGTCACGGAAAACAATCCTCTAGCAACCGCAGCAACGCGCATGTGCCGGCAGTTATTAAAAATCATCTGGCAAGCGAGGCTGCTTTAAATGAAAATAAAAACACAAAGCCCCACCCCGTTCTTGCTAAAAATACCGTTCCTCGCTGCCCTCGCCCCCAGCGCGCTCCCCCCGCGGAGCCACGCCGGAGCGTTCCAGGGGGGCCTGCGGCAGCGCGGCGCCCCCTCCCCCGGGCGGCTCCCAGGCCGCCCTGGCGCTGCCCCCTGCTCCCGGAGGGGGCTCGGCGTCCCCAGCGGCGCGACCCGCCCGCCCCCGCGCTCCCCCGCGGCGCAGGGCCCGGCGGCGGCCCTCGGCACGGCGGCGCGCACCTACCGGCAGGACGGCGCGGAGCCGGCGGCGGCCGGGGAGGGCAGCGGCTGCCCGCGCTGCTGGGCATGTGCAGGCCCGCCCGCGCAGACGGGCGCCGGGGCGGCCCCCGGGCGGGGCGGCGAGCGGCCCCCGGGGCGGCTCCCTCGGCCGGCGGCTGGGCGGCGGGCCGCGGCAGGGCCTGCTCGGCGCGGCGGGCTGCCTGCGGAGCGCGATCGGTAGCGGCGGGCGGCGCCCGCTGAGCCGGTTTGGGCGCCCACTCTGGGTAGATCCGTGCAAAAGGCGTAAACCGCACGGCTCCGCCGTCCGTCCCTGCTGCGTGGTGGCCCCAAGGCGGGCTGCGGCTCCGGGTGCGCTGGGCCTGCCGCCGGCCTGGGGCGCCGCGGGGGGAAGCGGAGGAGAACGTGGGACCTCTCGTCACTTTCCATCTGGAAGGGCGGGTGTGTGGATGTGGGGTGTTCGGTCAATATGCCAGTTTTTAAGTAAAGTGTTTAAAAATCGCTAGAAAGAGGGAGCACGGAGGAGCAGAGCTAAGCCTGGTGTTGCAGACCTCGCTAGGGCAGCCGTGGCTGTGAAGGAGTGACCGCGGGCATTGTTTTCCTTACGCTCGAAGCTTTGTAAAGCGGCGTAAAGCCAGCTTGCGTCCTGCTGCTTCGTGGGGCTGGCACCTCTGGAGCTGCGTGGGATGAAGGAACTTACTTCTGTTAAAGCATAACAAAAATGTTCCCGTTCTTCAACCAAATTATGCTCTTAAGCCACTTTATCATATCTTCACTAAACCTGCTGCTGATAAAAGGAAGCAGGATTTGGATTAGAATTTGAAGTGGGATGTCTGAAAGTAAATGTTTTTCACAGACGCAGGATCAATGAAAGGAAAAGCAGGATCAGCTGTGTTGTGACATGTCCCCTCCTCTCTGGGTGTCACATGTTGCTGTATGTGCAATATCCTTAACTGCAGCTGCTGCTGCTGCTTGGAAAAAAAAAACACAGAGACCCAGTGTCATTTTCTGGTCATGGCTTGGGACTTCTGCACTTCAGGGCTGCCACGGACCTTCCTCCGGAGTGCAAAATGGAAGAGAGGGGTCTAGGTATTACACAGTCTAAAAAACCAGTGCAGGAATAGTCAAAATCAGGCATGCTTTGCAGCATGTTAGCTTCCTAGTTAGCTTGGGGGCAGGAGCGTAAAAGTGCTGGAAGGGGAGAGCACTGGAGTGTTTCTAGGCTTTAAACCAGTAAATAACCAGGATTTAAGGTGCCCAGTGCTTAAAGCGCTTTTTAACTGGCACCTTCCAACACCTGCTTGAGGCAAAGCTGAGGTATGAGATCAAAATGGCTCTAGCAAAAAAGAGGAGCTGCTGTAACAAGTTAACTTTTTTCCTCTTTAATTTGGGTGACTTTGTGCAGTGTCCAGATCTGCTGAAAGGCTGCATGATTGGATGGAGTGGATTGAAATAGAAATGGATTTCCTTCCTAGTTTGTAATGTATGTGAGGAAGGATGGTTTGCTTAGTTGGTATGTGAACATTGTTACACTGAAAAATCAATTTTTGTTACCAACTTTCATGGCCTGAAGAATTTAAAATTTAGGTAATTGCCTTCTAATGGTGTGATGTACAGATAAGAATAAGAGATGGGTATATAGATAGGAAATAACCGAGAGAATGACAACCTGTAAGAAAACCACCGAGTGTATTGACTGTGTCCCCAAGCAGCCACAAATGGAGAGATACCAAACTTCTGTGGGGAGCTGGCTGTGAAAAAACCAGCTGAATCTGAGCTGCTTTTTGTGTAATCCTGTTTCATTTCCACACTGTCAATGTCACAGTTTGTGGCACCAACTGAAGCCCAGAGAAGTCAAAAGAAAGATTTCTATTGATTTCTGTGGGCTTTGTCTGGTCTCTTAGCCAATTACAGTGTCATCCTAATGAAACAAATTAAATAAATAAATAAATTAGTGTACAGTTTATATTCCTTAGCAACCACAAGTTGAGTGCTCTGTTTTTCTGCTGTTTAAGAATAGTTATTTCCTCGCTGTCTTTGTGTGTTATGGGCACACTTAGAACAAAGCTATTTGGTGTTAGTCTTAGCTAATTTGTGAAGCACTGGTAAGGACCACGTGTAGTTGTTTCTTATGGGAAATATCTTCTGTTGTCTGAAAATGTATTCTGCCTCTCTCCAAAATCTCTACGCGCTGAGGCTAAGCTAGGTCCAGTTATGTGTTTCAAAAACCATGAGCAAACAGAACAAAAAACCCTAAAGCAATTTGACTTAAAAGAACAAGGAAATTAGGCAACTAATGTTCCTGCACTATTTCCTTCTGCCCTAAGGACTTCAGAAATTCCAAAAGAGTATTCATTTTAAGAGGACCAAGAGGAAAGCAAAGAATTGAGACAGTAAACACCAAAATTCAGCTGAGATGCTGGTTTTGTGACTGTTTCCAATTTTACCGTTAAGTGTAAATAACCCTAAGAAGCTGCAATGTAGCCTGGGATACTATAATTTTAGTAGTTTTAGAGCATGTTTGCTCTGTAAGATTTGTTGAGTGCCCTCTTTGGAGTGATAATTTCACATCTATTAGATGTGAGTCTGTGACAAGTATGACAGTGTCTACAGAGGACCTAGTTAGGAGCAAAACTACAAGAAGACTTAAAACCGAAGTGGTTGTGGTCCCAGCGATGTAGGAGTTGCCCTGGAAAAGCCTGCTTTGTGAGCGCGCAGCGGCCCTCCTTGACCATGAGATGGCGCATATGCACTTCCTTTCCAGGTAGTGAACTCGAACTAAATAAAAATTTCAGATAAAATCATATTGGCATATTTTATTTGACTGTAACTGCTTCACTGCAGGCAGTTTCCGAAACTCGAAATTAAGAGTCCCACCTGAACAGCTTGGCTATCTGCATTTCAATTAATGGGTCAAATTTCGGCCAGTAATGTTTATTACTAGTTGGAGGCAACAGAATTAAAAAGTGCTGCTGTCAAAATAGCGTTATGATGTGAAGGTGGAAATTTTAACGTGACGAATTGGAATAGCTGCCCATGAGAAAATCGCATAAGACCAGAAAATGCATAAGTGTGAGATCAGCCATTTTAAACATCAGAAGCAAATTGTTGCTGCCGAGGGCTGCCTTCCACTGGAAAAGTGCTGACTTTGGCAGTACCTTTGTGTTTGCAGAACTCCCTGTATGCAGCAAACCATCACTGATGTGCAGCAGCCACGAAGATCAGGAAGCTTTCAGCAGTGCAGAACAGTTTGAATCTAGGAGGTGAACATCCGCTGGCATGTAAAGATCAGAGGTACCTCTTTTTCCTGTGGGAAGCTAAAACTGCTAGAAGAGTGTTGGCTCTGTGTCTGGAGAGAATTAGTGGGAGAGATGAGATGTTAGTTGTCCTTTGGCTTGCAGTTTACTTGAGTAATTTCCTGACTCTTTGTCTTCACTGTAAGCTCTTGAGAAAGTAACTCTTGTCCTTCCTTTATGTAGTGCCTTTTTCAGTGGGACCCTGATCTTGCTGGCCAATAATCAGAGCTACTGCAAAACAAGTAGAATGCTGTCACTTGCTCCTCTTCCTCTCTTTTAAGGCAACTGCATAGCAAAACCCATTTAAAGTGTTATTTAGCTAGGGTTTTAGAACTTGATGCATCCCAAAAATGAGAGAGGGATTAGGGAACAGTGAAGAAAGATTCTTAAACAGCTACAAATCCTGCTGCCTGTCCAAATAAACAGCAGCCTAGGCTCACCTGTATGCTTTGAACACTTATTGACCACCTTAGAGTTCAGCAGACATTCATATGTCTGTGTGCTTTCTGCTGGTGCTCATTTTGTTAAATTTTTTTCCTTTTTCCCTTTTTTTTTTTTTTCCCCTGACACTGTCAGGTGAAAGTAATGGGACTTCCATGGTATTCATAATATTCATAGCAGCTGTCAAATGGTACTCTGAGTGAAAGACAAGGTTCTGCAGAGTCACAGCTGTCTTGTATATGTTTGAAGCAGCCCTCTATGCTTGAAAGGTGCTTTCACCCAGACATGTAGCAATCTTATTCCCTGATTGACATCCTTTCCCCCCCCCCCCCCCTTTTTTTTTTAGTGTACCAGGACTGTCATTATTGCTTCCATCTTTGCTTTTTTCTGATCAAGCAGAGAGGAAAGCATGATAACTAGAAAAACACAGTTTTCTAGATATTCTAGTACCAACTCTAGAAAAGCTGACCTTCACAGTAATGTATTCCTCAAAAACAGTTGCTTGTTCCAGAATGTGTTGCTCTGATTAGCTGTCTAATACAATTAAATGTTTTCCTTAGACATGCGTCAGACACTTAATGTGCTTTTTTAAAAAAAAAAAAAGCCAGGAGTGATATTTTTCAGATCACTTTGTGCATGCTATGGAAACTGAAATTGGATGGAGCAAAGATCAATAATGTATCCAGTTAATACACTAACGTATGAATGAAATGAATCATAAGAAATGAAATGACTTCTCCTGACAATCTTGAAATAAATGCTGTTCCATAATACCTCAGTCTTGTCAATTTGAATTTATATTATCGGCAAACAGTTGCTGACATGTGAACTCTATTGTGTAAATCTCCCAGGAAGTTGGGTACTCATTATTATTTACAACATGTGTTATTCCCTAGGCTCAATCTTTATTACCCATTTTCATTTAGTGCAGGCAAAAGAGTTTTTCTGCCCTGGCCTTGTATGTTCTTCTGTTCCTAGCAAGGTCATATGTTTTAGTCTGATGCAAGAGTGGCATGAAGTAAGGAATGATCCTGAAGGCAGAATGAGATCATGGAAAAGCGAAATTGTTGCCTCATTCTTGTCATTGCCTGGAGAAAAGATGTTTCTTAGCTGTGTTGTGTTTCTTTGTGTATTTTGAAGTTTGTCTATTTTGTTCAAGGTGGAATAATTTGCTGGCTTTGCATCCAGTCTTCACACTGCTGAAGATTCCTTTATGTTGTTAATTCTTGATTAGAATTCAGCCTCTTGTCATGAGAGTAAGTTTATCTTCACTTGGGCATTTATCTAGTAAATATTAATTTCTGGACCTTGCTTCTATAAACATAAAAAATAATTCAAACTATTCCTCTGTATCCTGCTGAAAGCCAAATTTTACATTCAGGATTTGTGATAGAATTATGCTTCTGTTCCATTAGGTTTGTTGCTAAGAGCTAAGTTTCTTCAGTTCATGTCCAAATGACATCTGTATTAAAAAGAAAATTGTCACTTCTGAGAACAGATGTCTACATGTGTTACCACAGTGGGGTGTGGATAAGAAAGATCCTCATATCAATCAGTCTTATGGCGGTTACCTGCTTGCAGTCATTATGTGGCTCCAGAGACGATACAGAATTCCTAAAGCAGCCTGAAGGTGCTTCTGTCACTCTGAATATACAGGGAATGTGGGGAGATTGCCTGATGTAGCTATTGCCTTTGGAGTGTGCCAGTTCTCTCCTGTGTTATCTACCCCATACTATCCAGTCTTAGCTTGATATACCTCACAATTATTGCATGTAACTAGAGCCCTTTAAAGATCTTGGAAAACTTTTGGAAAAGCAACTAAATGGATCAACTCCATCTTCTGCTTAACTTCACTAAGGGCCTGTTTTTCTAGTATGTTTGCTTTGACGTATTGTATTGCTGTGTTTGGTGTATCATACTGACCTTGCTATGGGCCAATGCCTTTGAGAGTCAAACCTGAAATACATTAGAAGCTTCAGAAGCTGTGAAGGCTGTCCTTTGATACAAAAAGTTTCAGTAACATTGAAAACAAGTTATTCTCCAATGAAGGTTAAATGTTCTTCAACATATTTGCAGAAAAAAAAAAAAGACTAGGCAGACATAAGGAGAACCGAGAAGATGAGTGCCATACATTTACAGGGTGTCCCAGGGATAGTCTGTGTGTTTTTATTTTCCCCTCAGACTATCTCTTGTTTTGTCCTCCTTTTCTCTTTCATTTTGAGAACATTGTGTCTGTCAAAACCTGCTCAAAGCACCAGGTTTCTCTTCTGTAGACATTTGCTACGTGTGGCTGCTTCTTTCCTAATGAAATTTCTAAATGCACCATTGTTCTGATAATGCTAATCTGTTAATTCAGGTTGAAGCAAGATCTGTTTTAATTATGGCATCTCTTTCTACTCTGTAATCCTTATTCAAACAAATACTGAGACCTGTAATTCCAAGAGTGAAAAATAATCATTGTTGCTCAGATCCTTGGGCTTCTATCCTTGCAGGAGGTCAAGGTGATCCTTTTTCATGAAGTATATTAACGTCTGCCTGAATTCTGTAGTGCTGCAGGGTGTTTGGGTATTATCTCAATTTTTTTTTCTTCTTTTCCCTTTCAGACTTTTCATTCCTTAGTCTTTGTTTCTCTGTCCTGCTTTCCTCTTGTACCTGTAGTTCAACAGTTCCTTGAACTTCCTTCTCATTTTGCTTTCTTTTGTATCACGTGCTTTCATATTACATGGAGCAGCTCCCTAGTTAAAGCAAATCCAATTTCTTCTCTCATTTCAGAGGAGATCCTTAACCAATCTGTGTGGGTTATAACCAGGCTACATTTTGTTGTCTACATGCTACTTGGTACCAAATGTGGTGGTTTTTGGGTTGGGGTTTTTTTTTTGGTTTTTTTGTTTGTTTTGTTGTAAAAAACCTGCATTTTTCCCTGGGCAATGACAAACTGTTCTGCTGCTGCGATGTCGAAGGCTGTAATGTACAATGTAACATTCATAGGATGATCAGAATGATGTATTGTCTGTTGGAATAACAGGACAGATGGAAGCAAAATCAAGTTCTACAAGTTTGGTAGATTATGGAAATACTCTTTAGTAGTGAGAGATACAGATTGAATAAGTATGTATTAATTCATCATCAAATTATAAAAATAAGGTTCTAGGAGGGTTATTTTTATCTTGTTTTTCAATAGTACAGGTAGGTTTTTCTGATGTCAAACTCCTCACTCTCACTTCATAGAACAGCTTTATTCCTGTGTCAAGTGAGTCTTGATTGTGCTATCACTGTTTAATGTATTTTGTACTTCAGTGTTTGTGTCCCAGACAAGTTCCTTATCCTTTTTCCTTCTGGCTTATCTGGGGCATGATTCAAAATCCTCAAAGAGACAGCCTCAGCCAAGTTCATTTTTATGATCCTGATTTGTAAAGCACACTAGCTTTCTGTGTTTTTTCATACATCGCTAAATTTAAAAAATGATAAACAATTCTGCAAGCATCAACAATCCATGGACTTGTACCTCTCTGTCAGCATATTCAGAGGAAGCAATTGCATTCACAGAAAGAATGATAAAATCAACTACCATATAGACTATGAACAACATTTTAATGGTATTTTAGTGATCATCAAAAGCTCTTAGCTGTGCAGTTGCTTTTGTCTTGCTCCCTATTTGCATTCATGCTATAAATCACTGCTTTTAAAATGGATTTAGAAAGTGCTTTTCTAACACTATCAGCGATTAAATTGCAAAAGTTAATGCCTCAGGAATTATTGTACAAGTTAGTCCGATTAATTAGTAAAACTAAGGCAGAGATTGGTACATGTAAGATGAACTGTAGAATGATGGAAATAAACACAGAAAACAAGAATATTCACAAGAAAAATTCAATAATGGCATAATAAACTGGTTTATCTTCTTGTATGGAATATGTCTGAATTTCCTTCATTTCTCTGAAGCACTGAGTATAAGTAACTGTTTATACAACCAGGCCGGGTTTTCAGGGCAATTCTGGCTAATACCGTGTCTGTTATGTCATGGAGCTGGGGGGAAAGACAGACGGAATAATCTGTTGCTGATGCTTATAAGTAGATGATCTTGTGCCACAATATTGCCTATAAATGATTAGCTATGTTTGTGAGTGTGTCCTTGGGATCTCAGGAATTATGAATCAAAATTCTAAGTCACATATGAGTTTAGAGAAGTTCCTTGTGTCTGTGGTGTGCAGGAATTCTTAGGAGGGATTATCACACAGATGTGAGACTGGTAGTTGGTTGGAAAGATTGATGCATATTGTGGGATTCCCAGAAGTAGCTGGGGTCAGGATCTGAATGAATATGCTTTTGCTTTTAGGATGGCTGCATGTCCATGCAGGTACTTCAGGCTGAAACTTGCTGTAAATTTTTTTAGAAAAATGTACTTGTGTTACCATGCTTACCTTGCGCCTAAGTTAGCTAGATACCAGCTTTACTCTGACTACACCTAACATAGGCAGATGTAGGGATGAAACAAATATTTAAAAATATTATTTAGAAAACTAATCACCTTGTTGAGTCTTCTTGGAATTTGCCCATGTGTTCTTGACATCTAGCACATTCTACAGTGTGGTGTATTACCCATGAAGCTTAGGTATTTATGATTTTCTTTTTAAGTCAGTAGAAGACTCAACTGTCAGACTGAAGGAACTTTGACATTTTCTCCACTTTATGCTGCAAGAAGACTGTGATTCCAAAAGGGAAGCATGTATTCAATTCCTGGCTATTGGTTTATGAAATACTGTTGAGGTGCTGTGCTGGATATTTGCTGTTGGAACTTAGACTTGTAAAGCTTGGTAAAATACCAGGGTTTTATCCTTTTTGCTATCTTGATATAGTGTTGCAGCTTCTGAGGCTGCCAGGACTGAGGTGTGTTAAGATACATTTTGAGATTTCCTGTCAGATGGCAAGCATGAGCCTTCTCCAGCTGTCAGTCACCTTGACGCTTCTGACTTCTGTCGTGAGTCTCTTGACACTAAAGCATCTAGAGGTGGTGAAGATGCTGTAGCTGAGCTTCACTTTGACGGGGGGGAGAAGAATACTATATATACAATATATACAAGGCTATGAGCCTGTAAGAGTGGAAGGGGTGAGGCTCAAATGGCAGAGAGAATCATAGATAAGGAGCCTTAAACATCTCCTTCTAGACATCTGGGTTGTGGCCAAGAGTGGAAATAAATGTGAGTGCTGGAGGTGAGAGGAATATAATGTATGAGATGTTTTTACATTTTTCTTAAATGAGTTCCACTGTCCAATGCTTTCAAATATTTTTCTCTCCCAAAATGAAAATTAACATCCATTTCAAAATAGAAATATTACCATACATTGAGCTGTTTATGAGAAGACAGCATATACCCTGTCTTCAAACTTATTTATTTAGATGTTGCTGGAATTTTCTAAATGTTACTTGAATTGCCTACTTAAGAAACTGTTTTTACTAAACTTGCTCTGTAATCTAGCAGTATCGTGTCAAGTGAAGTCTTTCATTTGGATACAGCTGCATCAGAATTTAGGACTTATTTTCATACCATATGAAACTGAAAAATTTAATGCCCCCCAAATCCCGCTTTGGTTTGGCTTACTATTTTTTATTTAGTTTAATATTAAATGACTACAGATTTTGGTATAAATTGGGTTTGCTTGCTTTTAGTAGATAAATGAAAGGGAAAGATTTTGCCATGTAATATTTCAGCATGATTCTAGGCATTTACAGATATGCTTTGATATCACCAAGACAACCTGAAAGCCTGACCAGTTCTAATTATTCTTTGTCCCTTGCAGGAGTGATGAGCATACTCTGTGATTCTGGGACTGCATATAAAGTAAATCGTGCAGAAAGGCCTTGAAATCCATGGGGTATTAAAGTCGGTATGTGCTTAATGAGAGAGTTTAAAATCTGAAACTCTGTGCTGTGGAGTGCTGGCCATTTCAGAGGGAAGCTGTCCAGCTGGGTGTGCCTGCTTACTTAGTGAAAACTGCTGTGTTGAAGTAAAAGTAGGAAAAGTCTTAACTTTACTGGCATATTCCTCAGATCCCCATGCATCTTTGGTTATTTCCCAACTTACAGAGTACCTGGAAGAATGCAGTATTCCATAATCGCCTGTTTTTTAAAATACTTTTTGCATAACTGGTCACTTGAAAAGTGTTTCTTCAGCTTCAAAGGATACCTTTTGAAGCTGTGGAAGGCGTAAGCCAACTAACAGGATTTCCACCCCTGCTCTAAGGAACTGATATGACTAGCCTTGGTGGAAGCAGTTCTTTCAGTGTTCCAGTTGCCCTCCCTTAAGGGAATCTTCCTGTAGTATAAGGCAGAAGCTTCTTTCCCCAACCTGCAAATAACAGTTTCAAGGCAGAGAACATCATGGTGCTAAATATTCAGAGAGCTGAGGTCTAATCTACCCATTTTCTCCGTGTAAATTGTATCCACAGCCTTTCATCCCACCAGAACAAATTTCAGAAAATGCAAATTCAAGCCTCTTGACTATCTGTATTTCCTATATGAGTGCATTGATGGAAAAGGGTGCTGAGATTTGCATTGGAAACTGCATTTCAAGTTAAAATTCGGTTGTCATTGGAAGAAGCTGCTTTGAAAACTTGATCGGATAACTCATGAAGATTTTTAGTTGCTAAATAGTATGCATATGGACTGTAGGAACAGTATTTTTCCAGGTTTGATGAGAACCACTTGTAAACTGATAATGAATCTGTGAAGGTGCTTGCATCGGGGTGAATGAATTTAGAAACTGATCATATTTTGAGAATTTTGGACAGGACTTACACAACAGTACAGAAAGTGATTTTCCACTATTGCCCTGCAGTTGTTTACTTTGTTTCTCTATTTTTCAATGTCCCTAGAAGATGGGCCAACTATAATCCTGTATATTTTATGTCATGTTAGCACCTCTACCTTCCACAGAGAAATTCTTATTTGTCTGACTGTCAATTGACTTTTCTCTACCCAGTTATATTCTTGGGTTTTTTAGGTTCCTGCAAAACTGGCAGTAAGCTTTCAATAAATAAAATCGTTAAAATGGTGGCTTAGTTAATGTCTGTTGCTACGTGGGGAATCCAGCATTATATGAAAGATCTTGAGATTTCAGTGAACTATAAGAGTATTTTGAAAATGTCTAAAAGAAGATAAGATAAACTGCCTCATCTTGATGGAAGTGTTGTTTATAATTAATTTTGCAAACTATTCCCCATCCTGGGATTCTGGAGATTCTTCAGATTTTTCCCCTTAAAAATACACCATTGACAAAACTGATGTTCTTTTTATGAAACTTTAATGTTGAGGTAACTGCCTTTTCTGACAAAGACCCTCTCAAAGTTTTGCCATTTATCTGTGTTGCATTTGTCTGCCTTATGGGCTGACTTTCCTAGTAATGTCTTTGTATAGGAAAAGTCGCCTAAGGTGGTGGTGTTCTGACTAGGTTTTGGAATTGTCCGAGCAGTTTTCCCTCCTCCTTTTATGTTGATACTAACTTTACTGTATTTGGTAGTTTAACACAGCTTGAGTAACATTTCTTTTCATCCCACTGGACTGGTTTACATTGCTTTCACTCATCAGAAAGTTGTTGACTGTACTGTAATCATAGACAGAGTATTTGTCAATTCCAGACTAGACTGAATTGAAAGTGCTGAGTTTTCAGGTTTGAACCTTTCTCACTATTTTATAAGTTGTACTGTAGTTCATGCAAGAGTAAATTTAAAAGGTCCTGTAAGCTGCATCATCTTCAGAACTTGTCTAAGATCTGAAGTGATGGCCTTATGCCACTTCTCTGCCTAGGAGAGAATGGTGTCTGCAGTAGCTGAAAGAACAGAGTACACAGAGTACAAATATTAGTTAGAATGCATATGCTAACTTCTTGTTTTGCATTTGTTGTGGTTTGAGAAGTACCAAGCACTGATAACGATTGATGAGAGCATGCCAGAGGCTGGATGTCAGTTCTTGGGTTCAAGGCATGCTTTGTAATTCATTTTCTGTCTAAATTCTTGAGGCCTCCTCCTGTGTTTGAGGTCTTTCACACAAGGCATGAGTAATAATCCAACAAGAATGCTTAGAATATGCCTAAGCTGCAAAGGCTGAATTTCATAGCTGTTTGGACTCCAGTGTTTGCTTCCAATTATAAAGCATAAAATGAGAGGGCTTAGTTTTTTAGACTCATGAAACCAGAGTTATTTAACATTGAGTTTTCTCATCCCTGACTTCGGTGAAGCGGTGTGGTTCAGTGAACAGAAAACAAATAGTTTTTTTAAGGTAATATTTGAAATAGAGTAACATAGGCTTCAGATGCACAGAAAAGCTTCCTCCCTACCATTTTATTTTCTTTTCTAGATTTTTTGTGAATGTTAAAATCAAATTTCTGAAGTAGAACTTGCACAGAAATAGTAAATGGAGGAGAAAACATTCTTTTATTATACTTTACATCCAGATCACATTTCTCTGCATGTCATCTGAAGATGCAGCTGTTCTTTCAGATAGTTGATTTGTCACCCACAGTTAAAATGTTCTTGCTATTTAAAAAATGCTTCTCAGCATGTCTAAAAAGGTTGTTGAAACAATGGCTTGTTCACAGTGAGAGAAAGGCTCTTAATGCTTTCTAGAAGACTGATGCCATGACTTGATTAGAGAAATCTGTTTTTATATAATTTCAGAGGAAGTCATATATTTTCCTGTATCGTGACAGTTAGTTTAAAACCAGGTCTTCCTGATTTGAAGCCAGATATGGTAAGGTTACATTGTATTTGTGCTTCCTGGGTTAGTCAAGGTATTTAGAAGTACATTCATACTGATCTCATTCAACGCTGCCATTTCTATCAAACACTGCATTTCTTGCACCAAATGCATTACCTCACTTGTTATAGGTACTCAGGGATGTGCAGTCCAAACTTGCTAAACTCCAGACCTTTGATTATTGATAAAGTAAGTTGCATTCTTTCTGATATTACTGAGTCCTTTGAGGAAAGCAACATCATGAGGCTTGTTCTTGTTTACTTAATAATGGTTGGGCTTTTCTAACACATTGAAAAAAAAAAAACCCAAAAATCTGTTTTTCATTCAGGTTGATGAAAGGATTAAGTTATTACAACTCTTAACATCATCATAAAATATTAGCAACATGCTTTTAAACTTCTTGCTGCCTTCTGGAATTCACTATCCCAAATTGGATGTGTAGGTATCTAGTACAATGTGTGTGGAGGGTCCCCCTGCTTGTGAGTATGGGATCCTGGTGTACAAACTTCTGACTAAACGACTAATGGCTGTACTTCTGTCCTCAGTGCTTTGTTAGGATCCCTACCTTGTAGGGCTGCCTTGCTGCAGATAGTGGCAGCATTTTTTGGCTGTAGTTCTCTCTCAGAAGCTGCCTGGAAAGCACATGGGTCAGGGCAATCCCAAGCACAAATAAAGGCTGGGTGGAGAATGGATTGAGAGCAGCCTTGAGGAGAAAGAGTTTGGTGTGTTGGTTGATGAGAAGCTCAATGTGACCTGGCACCTGTGCACTTGCAGCCCAGAAAGCCAACCAAATCCTGGGCTGCATCAAAAGAAGCATGGCCAGCAGGGCGAGGGAGGTGATTCTCCCCCTGTGCTCTGCTCTCGTGAGATGCCACCTGGGAAACTGCATTCAGCTCTGGGGTTCCCAGCATAAGAAGGACGTGGACCTGTTGGAGTGGGCCCAGAGGAGGGCCAAGAAAATGATCAGAGGGCTGGAGCACCTCTCCTGTGAAGACAGGCTGAGAGAGTTGGGATTGCTCAGCCCAGAGAAGAGAAGGCTCTGAGGAGATCTTACAGTAGCCTTCCAGTACCTAAAAGGGAACCTACAACAAAGCTGGAACTTTCTTGTAGCATACAAGGGCATGTAGTGACAGGACAAGGAAGAATGGCTTTAAATTGAAACAGGGTAGATTTAGATCAGCTATTAGGAAGAAATCCTTTATTGTGAGAGTGGTGAGGCGCTGGCACAGGCTGCCCAGAGCAGCTGTGGATGCCCCATCCCTGGCAGTGTCCCAGGCTGGGCTGGACAGGGCTTGGAGCAACCTGTTCTAGCAGAAGGTGTCACTGCCATGCTGGAAGTGGATAATCTTTAAGGTCCCTTCCAACCCATATTCTATGATTCTAAGCAGCAGATAGAGCACTTGCTCGAATACTGGAGAACAGAATCCCATTCCCTTTCTTGGTAAAAATTACTGACTGCAAAGTTACACATGATTTTTACAAGAGATGAGCTTTTTTTTTTTTTAGTTTGAAGCTGTTCCTTTCTTGATAGTGTGATCTAGTGTTCACAGACTGGATGCCTATTATTGTTCATGAGTGGTGGGTTACACAGATCCTTGTTCAGTGAAACAAAAGTATGCACTGAAGCAGGATGTGGAATCTGGTAGGACTGTGGTGTGTTCTTCGAAGTTTAGCCTCACAGAAGCTGTTACTTCCTTCTGAACACTTAACAGCTTCAGCTGAAGAGTTTTGCATTTTGTAGCATTGGCAAGTAAGAAAGATCCTTGCAGGCTGGACTGTTGTGGCAGCTGAGTAGCTAGACCACCTGCCAGCCATACTGTGAATGAAGAAACTTCCATGTATTTTTGTATTTCAATGGTTTCGAAGTATGATTCACAATTAAAGGTTGTGAATTTCAAGGAGAGCCCACCTTTTTTTTTTGTGATGCAGAAGCAAGACATCTGAATTGCACTGCTAGGTGAGTTCAGGGTAAAAGTGATTATTTTGCTTTTCCTGTGGTCTGGTCAGTGTGAGGAGATGTGTTAATCCTTCCTGTATATTTGTAATTACCACCTGTGTTATTAACAGAGAAACAGCAAAAGCCCTCAGGGCTTGTGCAATTTGTTGCAGTTTCAAGATGCTTAAAAATGGAGTACTACAATTCTAAGCATTGCTGTCTAGGTCATTTGAAAAGGCCAAAGTACCTAAATTCAATTAACATTTGATCTGGTGCACCTGTGCCGCTTAAGCCTGAAGATTTTTTTCCTACTTCGAAAGGGCTAAGCCGTTTACTAAGCCATTTATCCCTTTTCCATTATCTGTGCGCAGATGTGGTCAGTGTGATTGTCATTGTATTCCTTAGAGATGGCTGCAGGTTCATGTGGCAAAGGGTTCATGACTGATGTGAGTTTTGTGTGGGGACTTCTAACAGTTGAGTGCTCTTGCTGCTCTTTGGATCCTGATGACTATCATTTTCATGTTATGCGTGGAAGGAAGTTTATTCCTACAGACACTACTAAACAGTTGCTATCTTTTCCCTTTCCTTTGCCTTCTGCTTGTTGGTAAATAGATGATGTACATGTAGCTTGACTGTTTTTTGAGGCAAGCATCATGATGATAAAATCCCTACCCCAATGAAACTGATAGGAATTGGCTTAGGATTTCACACTTAACCCAGCATATGTTTTTAATAACGTTACCTTTGGAAGAGTATGTATCTCATGTAGGAAGACATGTTTACATGCCAGTTTTTGTGCACGTTTTTCACAGGTATTCTTTCACCTAATTCAAACCCAAGATGCTCATAGTCAGTCACTTACATGTCTGACTATTAATGTGCAATATCAACAAAATACATCCCATTCATGCGAGCAATGCTTTGAGGCATAATACAGGTTGCTGCAGGCGAAAGGAATTTGCATTGTAGAGGAGTAAATGTGGTATGGTCGTGAAAACAATGGAGATGCTTTCTCACTCAGAGTGCTTTCTATAAAATATAAAATAAACCAGCCTGAATTCAGTCAGGCTCCTCACCGTGTCCTAGGGTAGCAGTTTTCTGGTCTCTGGTGTTTCATGTCTGTCACGAGATTAAGGAAGGACTGAAGAATCACAGGAGAAACATAAAATCAGCATCTAGCAGGACAATTAGCAATCTATTCAGAGCTCATCACTGTACAAATTAAGACCCATTACATTTTGCTACTATCTTTAATTTAATGAGGGTAGCAGCTGCTCTGCTACTTCTTATAGGAGTCACAATATTATAACACTATGCAGAGGGGCTTTGTTTATTTTTATCAGCACAGAAGAAGGCAGTATATTCAGCAAGTAGTATTTCAAGGGAAAAAACTGTCTGTGTTGAGACTCTTCAATTATTCCCCTAGCTCCATATGACTTCCTCCCTTATGTTATCACTAGTCTGCATTATTCAAAAACTCATTTTGCCATTAAATTATAAGAACATATCTTCCACAGATAATGGAATTAAAGAGAAGTTGGGGCAAGTCAATAAACCATTATGAGAACCACAAACATCATAATTTCACAAATATGATACATAACCTGCTCAGTGCTACATTTGTGTGATTTACGAGGAGACTAATGGTTTAGCAATTATTTTTGGGCTTAGAGGACAGTAACTTAACATTTCCAGTTGATTTTCAAGTCCTCCAAAAGAGGGGTTTAGCCTGCTTAGATTGAGTCTAAGGTGACTAGACTTTGTTAATTCTCAATTGCTAACAAAGAGGCAGGTTCCTGCTGGTAGAGTGCTTGAATGCAAGTTTTGTTCTGAATTGACTGCTATGGAAGGACACTCTGTCTTTTCATAAACAGAGCCATGTGAGCATTTGTAAGTGCTCCACAAGTGAGTTTTGAAACCTTAAGTTTCAGATGCTTATGTAGCTTAGTGCTGCGATTCCTAACTTTGACTTAAAGAGTATCGCTGTTACCAGGGGATACTCACTATCTGGGGGAATAACGGGGTTTTAAGGTTCTGATAGTGTTGTCATTTGACTTGGAGTATTTGGATCAAATAGAAACTTTCATCCAAAATTTGAACAAGTTAGAATGAAAACCAAATTACTGTGTGAAGCAGTGTTTAATTAACATGAAGTTTAAGGATTTTGTTTTGATGCCAGATTTTTCTTAATGTATATTTTATATATGTTAAAACATTATACATATGTATGTATACTTTAAAGGTTAGGGAAGTATGGCATTTTCAAAATGCTGGAATCTTCTTGTAAAGGTTTTTATAGTACTAAAATTTCAACGCAACTAACAAATTTGCAGAGCATTTTATATGCTAGTGCATGCTTTGCTAAAAGCTTGGGTATTTTTTTAATGTTGTTAAATGTTTTATTAGGTCTGTGTGTCTCAGTCTTAGTCTTTAGTGTATATGTAGCGCCCAGATAGTATAGATATATTTCTATACTGTGAAAGGAAAGTGTGTCATCTGATATCATCTTATTTCATTTGTATACATGATTGGTTAAAATATGTATCAAGTAAGCCATTTCTATTTAACATGAAGGTTTTTAACATGAAGGTTGTGTAGGATGTGGCTGAGGAGCAACTACTTCCAGAAGAGCTGGATGCACAAGCTTAGAATAAAAAAAAAAAAAAAAAAGAAAAAAGATAAATTCTAATTGACTGGTTGCTGTCTCAGAAAGATGCACTCTGAAATAGGCAGAAATGGTAGATTTAAGAGTTATAATACTGCATTTGGGTGCCTTAAGACTTTCAGCCTGACCCCCTACCCCCCCATTGCAGGTATTGTTTCTGCTTGAAAAGGTTATAATGAACTATCTGAATTCACTCATATGTGTAGTTTCTTATCTCAGAAGAAGCTGGCTGTGGGGGCTAGCTGAAGTGGAGGGGCTGGGGTCTAGGCTGTGGTTTACATGGTCCTGAGCAGGCCACACGCAGGCTGTCTTGGGCAGATGGTTTGAGGCTGAGAGTTGTGTTGCTTTCCCCTCTTCTGTGTGCTCTGTTGAAGTAAAAACCCCCAAAAGGATATGAATTCTCAATTCAACATGTTGTTGAAGATGCAGCTTCCTTGGAAGCCCAAAATCTTATTTCTTTACTTTACAGACCATAGGCAAAGTCCAGCTTGGAGGGGCAGGTTTGCTGGGTAATGATGCTTTGCAGTCCTGATTCCTCCAGTCTCTCAGCCTGGGGATGTGGCCAATTAATACTGTTTCTTCTGATCTGTATGCTTGTGTTTCTTACCTGTGAAAGGGTGAGGGCAGGAGCAATGTGTGAGGTAGGGTCTGAGTGCAGAGAAACACTCCAAGTCTGTAACCTAGGATAACAGTCAGAAGGAAATGAATGGTGAGTCTGAAAATCCCAGTTATGTGTCAAAATTTGTTATTCAATGTGTAGGAACTCTATCATTGTGGATGGGACTGTTCTGGGTGAAATTAAGATAGAGAAGGGTAAAATACTCTGGTGTTTATCATCAAGGAAAGAAATCACTTCAATATTATATGTCAAAATGCATACCTAACTAGAACATAATAGGAATTAAATGTTTTTATCAAAACTCGAGTGTTGGATACATTTCCACATGCTTCTCTTCTGATAAAGCAAGTAGCCATTTTAATCAACGATAACTTTTTAAGTCTAAGGTGAACAGTAACACAGACTGAGCCCTGGAGTATCTTCAGTGTGGTCTTGGAAATAGGTCTCTTCCGTTCTGTACTGTTGTCTTGACCATAATAGCACTTGTATTCAGATCATAGTCCTTCAGCTAATCACGCTATCAAGTGAGTCTCTTCTGTCCCTGGAATTAACATGTCAGCATGCTCCAAGCCCTTTTCTCCTACTTGAATTACAAATCAAAGTTGGATTCTTGAATCTGTCCTTCCTCTTTGGGTTTTTAAATGTGGCTTTGTATTGTGGCACTACACCTCCTGAAAATTGTCGTCAGACTTGAGGCATATCCTGAAGTTTCTCAAGGCAAGTAGTTTACAAAATTTAGGGCAAAGCAACCTTGCCTTTGTAACACAAACAAAACTGTATTATACAGGTAAATAGAATTATACTGATTCAAAACTCATTATATACTTTTTTTTTTATGTACTTCATATTATGATCATACTTGTGTGCTCGACCAGGAAAATGACTTCATGCATGGATTTTGCAAGTCTTATGGGTTCCTTCTGAATTTTTTAACTTTCGAAAAATAACAATGACCTGTATAAAATGTCTTTGATGTGGCTTAATTATTTACCTTAAATGTGTTTTTTCCTTAAATATTTTTGAAATCATGTGAGGATCTGCATGTTATCCCTTGTTGATTTTGCTTGTAAGAGAATTAAATCATTAAAACCAGTGAGCTTTGCACTGAACCATTAAAGTTAATGGGAGGTTTATATATAATGGTAGATATAGCAATGGGCTTGCAGGATCAGTAGTTGCCCAAGTACTTTTAAATAAAGTCCTAATTACAAATAGAAGCATGTTGACTATGTATAAACCTCCATCCCTGCTGGAGAAGAACATCGGTGCCTATTCATTTTGCTAGATAAATGTCCTCCCACCCCACCTTCTTGTATCAGTGTAATAACAGCATTGCAGAACAGGCTTGCAATTTTGGCCAGTGAAATTTGCCAGTGAGTACTTGTATTTAAAATAATGAAATTAAGGACAAATTTTACTAAAGAAGCAGCTATTAAAATGCTTTTTCTTGGGTGGCTAGAGAGAGGGGACTAGCTTCAGGCATTCTTTGTGCCATTCTCTGAAGACTGCTTATCTGTACGATGCTGTGTCTACTTTCCAGAAGCTGTGAACTCTTTCAAAGAGTTTGCAATCTAATGCCCTAAACCAGCATTGGAATTCAGGGAGCAGAAGGCTGCAGGCTTTTTTGATATTACTTTGGTACATGTCTGTGTAGACCCCTGTGTAGGTCAGGTTTTCCACACTGATTACAGTATAAGGTGGGGAGGTGGGAAACAGAAGAAATATTACTGCTAAATGTGATGCTTTTTTTAACACCACAGGTAAATTGTGACTTTTTCCTTCACAGTTTCTTCCAGTGGACAGAGGGTTGATGATTTGGCTTTGCAGTTCCCCTGAAAGTGTGTTGGTTCAAAATTAGGTAAATGGATTAAAAAATTGTGACAAATTTCACATCATTGTGTGAAGAAGACATGGGACCTGAGCCTATAATTAATGGTATTGAGTTATTCAGTGACTATATTCTTTGAAATACTGATGCCTCAGGAAGGACCTACCTGTTTTAGGTGACCATATGAAGGTTCCATGGTTTTGATCAGCTTTACCAAGCAGCTGACATTTGTTGGTCCTTTGAGTGACTACTTAGGCAAGGCTGCATTGTGTGGTTTAAACCAGAAATCCGTTATGTGACTTCTTGTCAAAGTCTTGCAGCAAAAATGCCTAGTAATTTAATTTTATTTCTTGGCATGAAGTAATTTCAGAGGTTAAGTGTTAGTGAAATCTGAAGTTTCTTTCCCATCACAAGAAATAAGCTGTGGTCACAGTGGAAAGAAATTGTTAAACAGGTTAAGCAAAGTTCTTAAAACAAGAATTGAAATCGGCTGACGTAACACTGGGACATGTATTTGGTTCTTCACCTTGAACTTATTAGTATTTTTCTGACTTGTAGGTGAATGAGGAAAAACAGATATTAAAAAAAAAAAAAAAAAGAAAGAAAAAACTTTACATTACATGTCACTGGTATATTTGGCTCAGCTGGTTGGGAAGAAATTGTAACCAAAAAAGCAGAAGTCAGTAGAAGAACTTTCTGACATAATGTAGTCCTGTTACTGTTCAATAATGTGACTTATCCATGCAAGCAAGTTCCACTCGCCTGAGGCACCTTACTTGCAGAGAATGTGGGTAACAGCTATGCTTTTATAAAATAATGAGTTAACTTGGGGACATTTAAAATGCTGTTCCTGTTATGACTAAGGATTTCAGTGATGAGACTGACACTGGTGATTCCCTGGGTATTTTTGAGTAATGCTGTTAATGCAAATGTTAACTATATCTTTGAATATGATGTGAAAGGTACTGTAACATACATGGTGAGATAGTGTATACCCATTACTTGATGTATAGCTTATACCCCACATATTGGTAACTTTGGCCCTGGAAGGAAAAATCTGTTTGGCAAAGAGTGGGAAAAGTGCTCAGTTTCTGCATATAACCTTGGAAAAGTGCTTCTAGGCTGTTGTGACACAGCGTAACTATTTATGCTTAATGTAAAATTATATGGGAACATTCCTTAGTTTTGATATACCAGACATTCAAGGTAGATTTTAAAGCCTGTCTATTACGTTTCAATAAACCTGACCTGCTGCTCTCTGTTAGATTTACCCAAGGGCATACTTGCTACTGCTTTTCTTCTGTTTCTCCTGTGTGAGCAAATTGGCATAATGTATGAATGACGTCAGCCATGCAGAAATAAGAGACCTGCTTTGCTATTTGCTCTCTCCCCCTGAGCAAATCAGGTACTGAGACGTTCACCATAATTTTTATATACCTGTAGGGAAAATGCATGAAAAATGCTGCTATAGAGGGATAACAATCTGAGCATGATAAACCACTGAAAATCAAAGAAATCTTTTCCAGTGACACCTGCTTTTCCCTCCACATTTTCATTTCCGAAGAAGTTAAATGATGAAAGGACTATGTTCTCCCCATATCGTATTAACATTGGGGAAGATGGTGTCTGTGGTGTTTTGCCTTTCAGCGTTCTTTGTAAAACAACTAGAAAGAGTAAGCCCATCAGAACAAAGTAACACACCTTCTCTGATGGACTGTGCTTAACAATTGCTTATTATAGGAGCTTTTGAGGAAAGTGTCTTTACCTGTAATAATTCATTTAGTTGTGTGATACTTACAATGCCGCTCATAAGGAAAGAGGCATGGATTGCATAAGAAGTTTTTGGTCTGGGACTTGAAGCAATCTCAGTAGTTCTGGTAACTTCTATCAGCTGTGAGTAGAGACAGTGTTATACTTGGGCCAAATCTGTTATTCTTGAACAAGTTTTACAGATGGTCTCTGTAGACGTTGTATCATATTCGTATCAAGTTTTCTTGACTTGTACTAAATTATTTACTTCACTGAACTCTTGTGGCAGTAAGTCTCATGAATTTATTTTACAGGACATAAAATACAGCCTTTTAATATCTCTAATATATATTGTAATTTTGTTTCACTAATTGAGTTTGTACAATACCCTAGCTGGCCACCATTCACACGTTAGAGTCCTTGTTTGGCATCACTATAGAGCTTAATGTATTTGAAGTAGACACATCTTTTCAGAGTAAAGTTTTGGGTTTTATCCCTTTGGTAAGCTGAAGTTTTACATTGTTATGCTTTGTGGGGGTGGTGGTGGTGTGGTTTTTTTGTTGTTGATGTCGTTTTTGTTTGTTTATTTCTTTGGTTACAGTTAGTTTCTAAATATCTACATTCCATAAATCTTCATAGGTAGTTTGTGCATGTTACTGAAATACATTCTGAGATAATACACATAAATCGTGCAGTGAAAATTCTGTCCTAACACAGTGTTGGTGTCTGTTTTGCAAGCTTAAAGAAACACCACTTGATATGTGAATGAGGAGTGATAAGATTAAACTAGAAAACCCTGTAACAGAGTTAGGGAACTGTGTTGGTTTCAGAGGCTTAAATCTCAGCACCTGAAATGTGAATGAATTCCAATATTTCTGTAGATTTATCAAGGTCTGTGTATGCCAGTGTACATGAAGGTAGATGCGTGCCAAAACATACATTTGCTTTACAGGGTCGTTTTTGAGGAAATGATTGTCAGTCAGAGTTGAGTTGAAGAGCAGTATCATATCTAATTGTTTTGCCTTTTAAATTTCTCAGTTTTTACCTATCTGACCACTTATTTAGGATAAAATTTGTTGCAAGTGAAAAAAACCCTTAAATATTATATATGTAGATTACAGATGATAAGAGTCCAACTGATTAAATTACATTCCGGTAAAGGGAACTTAGACATTTAAGGGGGCCACTTTGGAGGAGTAATTTTAGAAGCTTTAACTCTTGAATAAGGTGGTTATTTGGCGGGGGGGGGGGGGGGGTGTGGGGAGGGAAATCAGGCATACTTCAGTATTGATTACAGAGTATCCCTTATTTATCTATTCATCAATAGCAGTCACTTTGAGTGATGTAGGACACAAATTGAAAGGCAGTTCACTTAAGAGTGTGCAACCGGGCTGTTTTTGGAAGCTTCGCTATATACCATCACCCTGACATGATACATATCAGGAGTGACAAGTCCAGCAATACTGTTTGAACAAATAATGTTATTTGACAGTAAACTTCCGTCTTTCTCAAGAAGTCCCCTTTCCCAACAAAGCTTTCAGTGTTCCCTTTCCTAAGGATTACGAGGGTTCCCATGGTCACAGTTGGTGTAAAGAGTCTGTGATGTTAGAAGGTTATATCTATGAACACCAAGCATAGTATCTGCTACTTACCTATATTTGGCTTGTGACATACTCAGTACTACCAGCGATGTCTGTCATTAGGTATACAAATACCGAGTGATGCATGTTCTGCTCTGCATTTGGAGTCCAGCTTAGATGGAAATACACAGGGAAGCATCAAAATGTAGCAGAGGTGCATTGATTTGAGCTGCTTGTCAGTCAGTTTTGTTGATGGGCCACTTGTAGTCAGCACTTGTGGCTTGCAGTTAGTGTGTGTAATTATTATTTTTTCCCCTGCTCATTCCCTATTTACAAACCTCTGTCGCTGCTACTAAGTGATGCCACACATATGCATCGATTTGTTCTGCAGGTGGACACGGACCTGTGCTGTTGTTTCACATACCTCTACCAATTAATGTCTGTGTCTATTGTTTATAGACCTATGTACAGGAGTAGAAGCAGCAGCTGTGTATGTGCTTGTAAAGGGAGTAGGCAGGAAAAGCTGCTGAGATAGTCGGATACATATGTGGCAGTGGTTGGTTAGGAAAGGAAAAGTAAGAAGAAAGTGGAACAAGTGCTGGCACACTTGCCCTTGGCCCATCAGCTGTTGCTTGTCTCTTCAAACTTAAGCAGAGTTGTCCAGGGCCTAGAAGTGGCTATATTAGCCAGCCCGTATCCCTGCCATAGTGAGACAGACCATTGCAGCACATTTTAAAAACTTTTATCTCTGATAGCCTGAAACATGAAGCGGTTTCACAGTATAATTATTTCACTGATGGAACATCTCAATAAGGAAGTTCTTACAAAAATTTCTGTTTTCTGGTCTTCATAATTTTACTTCTATTCCTTGTGTGTCTCACTAGGTAGACCTTTTTCTCCCTAGAAGTTACATTTGTCAGATATTCGTGGGTAATCACGCTTGCTCTTCACTGTTAGTTAGCAAAGATCTGTGTATTTAACTCTTAATCTTTCCCTATAAATCAGTTCCTCAGTCTTACCATTCGTGTTACTCTTCACAGCCTGGTTGTGAATGTTACCAGAGCTGCACACAGCATTTCAGGTGGGATTGCAGATAATAGAAGTAAGGATTATTGCCTTTCTGTAGTGTAGTTTCATCTCCTGTAATCACCAGGAATATTTTATAAACCACCAGTAGCACATCCTTTATCTTGGGTGTTTCTTCCTTCTTTGTCTAATTGGGTTCTTTGGTTTTGTGTCTATTTAGCTTAAGTTTAACCACTTAAATCTTAGCAGGAAACAAAGTTTTCGCCTTTGAGCTGCATCTGTGCATAAGTGATTTTACTAATAGTGGTCCCCAACCTGCAGCTTTGAGGTGACACACTGACTGCAAGATCCTAAGACAGGGGTCCTCAAACTTTTTAAATGGGGGCCGGCGCGCGGATGCAGTGGCAGGCAGTCATCTGCGGCTGCTTGGTTCCCCCCCCCCCAGCCCCCGGCGGGGTGGGGTGGGGGGGTCTGTAAATACCGGGGGCCGTATTGAGGACCCTGGGGGGGCCGTATCTGGCCCGTGGGCTGTAGTTTGAGGACCCCTGTCCTAAGGTGTTCTTTACAGCAATAAAGAACTAGCACTTTAATTGTTCAAAATGGTATTAAATACCTCAAATCAAATCAAAGTATTCCATATCTAGTTTCAAGACAGAATGCTGCTGTTGTCAGCTGGGGAAGTTTTTCTGTAGATTTTGCAACTTATGAGTGGAAAGATCTTATATTATTGTTTTTTGGTTTTCTTATAGTAGTGAATTGCTGTGATTTTATATTTAGAAAAAAGTCACTAGGCTTTCGGTGCACTACCTTTAACTCTGCCTTTCTTCTCTTTGTTTTAAATGGGTTATTTTTCTCCTGAAAAGCTTACTATTAAAATGTTTGTAAACTTGGACTCCATAATTGCTCTATTTGTATCAATACATATCTGAAAACGTGAAGAAAAAAAGCAATCTTTTTTTGTTATTTCTCAGTTCTGTGCCAAAGATAACAGACACTTCATTGGTAGTTTTAACGTGCTCCAGGTATTCAGAACTGTTGTGGCTGTGATAATTTTATGTGGCATTATGCTGATACAACTGTCCTTGTATCATTCCCACTTTTGGGTTGGTACACATACTGGTATTTGCAGATACAAATCTTAGAAGCAGTCATTCCTGCTTGAGTAACATACCAGAGCAAGTAAACAATGACTCCATTGGAAATGCATTGTCTGTTTAGCACGTAATTTGCAGCTGATTGTTTATGCTTTTAACCTTCATATTGCAATGGATAGAAGAACAGGTCATATTCAGAGTAGCTCCATCAGTCATGAAATAAACTCAGTTAAGATACATCCTCCTCTGCACACCACTTTTCACTTTTAATGCTCAACAAATATCCTGTAATTTGAAATATTTAACAGTTTGATTAACACTTTGCAGTCCACAAAAACTTGTTTTGGTAGTAATTTTTACCTTTCTGTTGGTGTTTTGGTACCTTTGCCACCAATTCCCAGTTTTTAACAAGGACAAGGAGTAAATTTGTAAAATGTTAGGGGCAAAGAGTGAACCTTTGAGATAACTTGTTTCTAGCTTGAACAGGTCAAAATCTCTACTGGAAAGCAGGGAGCAGAGAATGGTTATTTGGTCAAGGAAGAGGTGTATAGGCTGAATTATCGTTGGAATGAAGTGTATGTCTTTCTGCAGATCTTGCTTTCAGATAGAAAAGCTATTCCTTGTGAGAAATCTCACAAATCATGTGCAAATCCTTAGCAAAGCTAGCATACCACTAAGAAAAGATAAAATACTCAAAGCAAAGCCATAGTGCTGTAGAGTGCAGAGTGCTGCTACCTTGTTACTAGAGTTCTAGAAATTATTGAAGTATCACAATATGATTGTTTAGTGGTGGAAAGAACTCTTTGTAGCATGTGCTGAGAAAATTATTTAATGGAATGTGAAGGCTGTGTTTTTCCTTGCTGCTCAAGCCTTACGTGTACCATACAGTGAGAAATCTAATGAGAAGGTGCTTTCTAGAGTAAACTGCTTCATAACTGCAAGAATGATATACAGAAATATGCTGGTTTTGATATCTAGACCATATCAAAAAGACAGGGTGCCTTTGGGAACCTTTTTCTCATGCAGTATTCAGTCTTTTTCTGAGCTCCCCACTGCTGACTCTGAAAGATGCAGTTCGCAGCTCTGTCTTCAGTAGTTTATACAGAAGGGCTTCGGCCTGACCTTTGAGAGTGATTGCCTTACTCTTGTCATCTTATGAGTGGGATTGTTGAAGATAGATTCCTTTCAATAAAAAAAAAAAAAAAGGGAAGAGATGACAGGCAGGGGATTCTCACTGTTACAGGATTCTGTGCCTGCCCTTGGTATAAAACCGTGACCTTTCAGACATGCTGCTAAAGCATGGGAGGTGTTTTGTTATTGTTTTTCAGATAGCCAGCCCTCAGCTCACACATTTATTCCACAGCAGCATTATGGGCAAAGGCATTTCTCTAAGTGCTGGTTCAGTTAGTTCCTTTGAATTGTGATGTTAAAGTTCTCAGTTCTGGTTCTTGGCTTCATTGCAGCTCACAGTGAAAATTGTAAAGAAATTCTTGATCAGCTGTATGCCGAACTAGATTGGTGCAAGTGACATCTATTAAAGTTTTGGCGCTGAAGCCCTGGCAAATCTTTATCTTCAGAGTGCACAAACAATAGAGACAAAAGCTGTACATTTGTCTTGGTGGCCTGTTGCTGTGTTATAGAAAGCCTGGGCTGCAGAAATGTATGTATGTAAGATTTTGAGTATTGATGTGTCAATTTTTTGACCTGGGGAAAGCATCTTAGCTTCAGAAGCAATTGCATTGTTTTAGTTGAAACAAAAAAAATAAATCTTTTACTTATTCAGACAAGATTGTAGGCTTCAACCTGAGCAGTTAAAGTATGTGTGAAGTTATAAGCAACAACTGAAAAAAAAAAAATCGATGATGAAGGGAAAGGAAGATCTTCAGAATTATTATGGTGGGTTGACCTTGGCTGGTTGCCGGGTGCCCACCAAGCCACTATATCACTCCCCTTCTCGGCAGAACAGGGCAGGGAGAAAATAAGATTGGAAAAAACTTGTGGGTCAAGGTAAAGGCAGTTTAATAAAGCAATAGCAAAGGTCAAGTGTGCAGAAGCAAAGGGAAACAAAAGTTGTTATTCTCTACTTCCCACCAGCAGGTGATGTTCAGCTACTTCCCAGGAAGCAGGGCTTCAGTACGCATAGTGGCTGCTCCACCAGACAAATGTTGAAAATAAGAAATGCCCCCTCTTCCTTCTCCTTTCTATTACCTTTTGTATCTGAGCAGATGTCATATGGTACGGAGTATCCCATCGGTCACTTTGGGTCAGCTGTTCTGGCTATGTCCCCTCCCGAGATCTTTCCCACCCCCAGTTGGAGAGACAGCCCTGATGCTGTGTGAGCACTGGTCACCAGTAGCCAAAGCACTGGTGTTATTGCCACCTTTCTGGCTACCAACACAAAGCACAGCACTATGAGGGCTGCTGTGGGGCTCAGCCAGACTCAATACAATTGTCTTAATCTGTTCTGTATGTGAAAACAAACTTCAAGCAATAATCAAGGACACTGTAACCTTGGAAGCTGGCAGAGCTTTACCAGAAGCTCATGACATGGCAATGTGAATGTATATTGCTGGCACCTTTCTCCTATGAGATGCTCACACAAATGCTGATAAGCAGTGCTGATTAGGAGACAGGATGGAAGAAGTTTTCTGTAGTGGTGTATAGGCATGGCAATGAGAGACAGGATGCTGTTTGATGCAAACAAATGTCGATTTATTGTACAGAAGCACGAGTTTATATGTATTTTCAGAAGCTGCGTGCTTTAAACAGATTGGTTCTTTAAGCTAAGCATTGCATACTAGGCAATCCCTGATTGGTGGTTAACTACAAACAAAGGACACTTTAAGTAAGTATTTACAGTCATCAATTAACAGCAAGGTGTTACCTCTCCTTGGTGCCATCGGTCCCCCACTGCCCTATCCTCTCGGCATGACTCATCCTGTTGCGTCTATTCACAAGGATCCTCCCAGAGTTTGTGACCTACAAGCTCCAGCACATTCCCCTCAGCTAACTGATTGCCACGCATGGTCCTAATTTCCATGCCTGCTCCTGCACTTTGCCTCTGTTTACTTATTTTAAAAAAAATCTGTAAAGGGAATAGATTACTTTGTGTAACTATGCAAGGAGCTGGGACAATTCACTTGCTGACAGTTGCTGAATTTGGGTTACCACCTGTTAACAGTACAGCAATGCTGAAATATTGCATTTGTTTTTTCTTGAAAGACGTTGAGCCTCTGTAGGAAAATCTTGACTCTTCAGTAGCATGTGGTGAAGATGAGTAGGAGTTCATCTGGCTGTCTGAATGTGGAAAAACATGCTGGACTGCTCATTCTTCTTGGTCTAGCCTTAGCAGTAAAAGAGATTTGCTTTGCATTATGAAGCTTGCTGATGTCAGAAGGAAGAAAAAAATTAGGCCCAGATGGCATGATGCTAAATAGAGTTGAGTATGAAGTGTGCATGTAAAAAGAGGCAAATCAGTTTTTGCTGATCCTTTTATAAGTGTGAGGAGGAAGAAAAATATTTCCTTTCCAATTCATCTTCCTTAGAGATCCAAACTGAGTATATGATATAGCTGAGCAGAAACCTGCATGACAAAAGCCTCTCACTGCTTTTAGCAGGACAGTTCTTTAGTTCTCAGATTTCCTGTTGTCTTCATGCTTTAAAACTGGCTGTTATTTGGAAGCTTGATTTCATAGGTAAACAAAGATCAGCCCTCTAAAGACAGGAAAAAATAGAGTAGGTGATCACAAGTATAATAATTGCTCTTGATTTGTTAAAATCTTCAAGCCAGTGAAAATGTTTTGCTATACATTTGAGTAGGTTGGCTACTAATTAATCTAGAAAGTGACATATATGTCCAAATTTGTAGTCACATGTGTTTCTAGTTAAGTTACTACTAGAAGATTTGGTTTTGAATAAGAACTATTGACGCCCACAAAATGAAACTTTTTAAAGATTCAAGGAAGAAAAGCTTTAATGTTATTTCTCATTTTTAAAGTGGAAATACCAGATGCTTTTTCTGTTTTCATCAGTAATAGTTTCCTTCAAACAAATTGGAAATAAAACCCCGGGCATGTTAAAATGTCTTGATGGAGCTAAATTTGGTTTCTTTTATACCATTTACACTTATTCCAGAGTTAGAGTTTACCGTACATATTAAGGATACAAAATAAAAATCAAGCCTACATTCTTGTATAGCTACAGGCTGGTCATGTAACTGTTGTTTTGCAGGCTTCTGCATGCAGTAGTGCTATACATCAGTGTTCTCAGTCTTTTTGCCATGAGTTTATAATGTTACATGTCCATAATAGGAGCTAAAGTTTGGGGTTTTTTTTTTTTTTTTTTATTTGGATAAGAAAAGTGAAAATTCAGACACACACTTTGATTGTTCTGCTGTAAAATTACATTCTTGACTAACAGGCTTTTTGCTGTATAAACTTCCCATTATCCTGCTGATTAAAATTGCCCTGAAACATTTTGTATCTAAAGTCACTGCTTGTAAAGGTCATTGCTTCTTAATAAAAGGTGTTATGTCTTAACCAGACATAAAAAAAAAAATATATATCTTTGCACTTTATCAGAATCTTCTTAGTGTGTCTCTTCTTTTACTCTTTATTACTCTGGTGTGATATGGATCTTTCTGGTGATACATATGTGCATATACTTGTGTTACATATATGTGATTTTTTCACAGAGTACCTGATATCAAGGTGGTCGTGGTCTGAGACTCCCCCATGCCCCCACCCCAAAAAAGTACTGAATTGAAATCCATATCAAACAGATTTATTTTAAAGGATGAGAGGAGGAAGAAGCCTCTACACAAATGAAGATGACAAAAGATCTTTCATACATGATATATATCAGCCTTTTGGCTTAATTTATTGTTTTATAATGTATCTGAAACTTGGGGATGTAAACAGAAGCAAAATGGTGAACTTCACAGGATATCTGTAAACTGGAATGATTCAAAGAGGTTCTCCATCCATTTCCTTCTCTAAAATCTAGATGCAGCCTTATCCACTAAGTTGCATTGTTACAGCATTCTGTGAGTGGCAACGTTTTGAAAAGCACTAGGAAAAAACGTGGGAATAAGATTTATCCCATGTTTCCCTCTTCGGTAGCCATGGATAGTATCTTTGCTCTCTAAGCTTTCTCCATGTAATAAAGATCTGTGCTAATTCTCACTCAGTAGAAAACCTTTAAAACACCCCTGTTGCAGTAATACTCTTGACTTTGTTCTCATAATTGATCCCAAAGAAGCAAAAACAGAGCAAAAGGAATAGGCTGAACTTCACACTCCAGTGCTCTTTTAAAAGAGAAGATAAACAAAAAGCCAAAAAAGTCTGGTTTTGTCTGGTACAGCATTTAGATCTGGAAACAGATGATACAATAACACTTTTTATCACTATGGATTGCTTTTTATTAAGAACAGTCCAAGCAGGGATAAAAGAAATGCTTCCTAAAGCTTTTAAAGCCATGACAGCTGACTGTCATAGGTGTTACTTCAGTTTGCTGTAGCATTTAGCATCCTTAAGTGTTCTGGTAAGTTTCCATGAAGTTTTGCCTCCTCCCTACCCCCTTTTCCAGAAATGAAAAAAGTGATAGTATTTAGAAAACGGCATGTACAATGTGTTACCTAGGTTCATTTTGAAACCTGCTCACTCTGCTGTGGGATGGAATATGACTCTAAGGAAATATTCTGAATAATACAGTGGAGAAAAATAGATTTTTTTTGTGACCTTTAAGTTGAGCTTTTCTTTCTGAACCACATCATTTTGCTAAATACAAGGGAGCTGGAGTCAGTCTGTGACCTTTTGTTATCATGCAGCTTTGAGAAATGGCAAAAGTCATTCTGATGCTAAGAAGTTCTATTCTAGAGATACTGTTTGTTTTTTTAAAATTAAAAAACAAACAAACAAAACACCACAACAAGCTTACCCTGAAAAGATTCAGAATTGTAGTCCTACCTATACCAGAACAATGTGACCATTTTCAATATTGGCATAAATTAAAGCTGCTTCTTCTACAGAGACAGTAACATCAGAAGTTAATTGCAATCCATGTTGTCCTCAGCCCCTTTTGATCCCAGAGGTGCTCAATACTTCTGAGGAATGGATTTTCACCTCATCAAGTCCTTTCAAGTAAGGAAGCTGTGGAAGAGAACTGATTAAATGGTTTATCCTTAATTTTCTATGACTTCTGTTAATTTGCATTTGTGGCCTGGTCTCTCATTCATAGCTTGCTTTGAGAGATACAATGTCTCTTAAAGAGGAGAAGCAGAGGTGTGCTTTATTTTAAATATTGATGTTGCAATTTAATCATCTTCCTTAATCTCTTTTCCCCTTCTGATGCTCAGTGCTAAAGGAGACTTGACTTGTTCCTGTCACTGCAGGATGTCTTTCTCTGATCTTCACAGTGCAGGGTTACTATTGAATGGTGACCACCTTCCCTGGGGTGCCAGTTCCTGCAATGTGGCACCTGTTCAGGATTTCTTCTTCCTCAGGATTGGAGTGTTGGCGGCTTGCACACCACTCTGTAGTTCTTTGCAAAGCTCTTCTCAGTCCTTATGTGTTGGGATAGATTCAGAGCACTATCTGTTTAGAAGCTACCTGTGGTTCAGGATTAACTCTGAAGTTTCCATTTGTTTGCTTCAGATAGCAGGCTGCCAAATCAAGCTGCTCCCAGGCTGTCTCCCATGGTTGTCCAAAGCTGAGATACAGTCTCCTGGACAGTCTTGGTCCTTAGGTATGTCTTCCTAAAATTAATATGGAAGATTCTTCATGTAGATATTCCCCTTCTCTGCTTTACCAGAGAAGATTTCACCTTTTGTGCTTCTGACGCTTTTAAATTCTGATCGTTGACCTGGTTATGAGCGTCTCTTTTTCTGGCCTGTTTCTTTGGCAGGTGAAGCTGTGTTGTAATAAATAGATGAAAGTGACACTTTGGGAATGTGCTTCCCAAGGAGGTGGACCTCAGCTAACCCTGTATCTCATTGCTGTAAAACCACAATATATTCACCCTGTGCCAGAGCCTCCTTTTCCAGCAAGAGAGGATTTCTGCATATCATTGAGTTTAAATATATTCTTCCAGGTCATATACAGATTTAGAATTAGTTATACAAACCTGTTAATGAGAACAGGGAATCCAGTCATTACTAGCTCTTAAAAAATACACGCAGTGAAAACCAAATGTTTTTGATGATAGTGTTAGAAGTGGAGCTGTATGAGTGATTGATATTCTGAGTGCTGTATTTCAAGTTGCTTTCAGACCTTGGGAGACAGATTGTTGTATTTTGATCGATGTGAATTCAGAAACACTCCTTATCCTTTTAAAGCACAGTCTAAAGACTGAAGTCTGAATAGACAAGTGGTACTGGGAAATCTGGATCCAGTTTGCTACTTGGGCCCACTGCTATGTTTCCAGCAGGGGATTTGTAGATGGTGAAGATGAATAATGTGAATCCACTGTCACTGACAACTGATGCTGTTCTGTTTTTAAGCCTCGGTTCCCTCCATTTACCACTGTAGTTCTGTCATCTCTGCCTTCCTTTTCTGCCTTGGGCTTTCAGGAGTGAAGCACTGCAAATCATTAGCCAGGTACTAGGGTCTCAGCTGAGTTGTTAATCTAGGACCAGGTAGCTGGAGGGTTTGGGGAAAAAACCCAAACCAAAACAGTCCTAGGCTACAGTACTGGCTGGGCAAAATCTGAAACAGCTTGACCAGCCAGTTCTCCCCAGTAGGGTACACACAACACTCAAGTAATGCTTGCATTACAAAGCTTTAACTTGAAAATGCCTGAGAGATGATGGGGCAAGGCAGCCTTGTAACAATTGTAAAGGGATTGTGGTTTCAGTTAAGAAAGTGGTTTTACAGCGCTTTTGTTCACTTTTAGGGGGGTGAAGTAGACAGGAAAGGAGCAGCACTAGACAAGCTGGGAGACCCTTGACCATAAAGGACAGTGTAGTAGTAAGAAGTGGGGGAGGAGTAATCTCTAATAGAATAACACCTCATACAGACATATTAAGGCAGTGGAAATAAGGATAACAGAAGGGAGAGTAGTAGTGAAGTGGCAGTGGTGCATGGTGGCTAGGCAATAAAGGAAAATATAAGGGAGTATGTAGGTATGGAAACATAGGTCTGTTAGAACTTTTAATTTTGCTGGGTAAGAGAATGCATCTGACACTTGTTGATGTGGGAATACTTTCTGAGCGAGGAAACAGAGAAGCCTTTCTGGTGAGATCTGCCACCTGCATGGTGAAGGAAATGGGCTGTGCGGTGTGCTGAGGAGCACGGCTCCCTCTTTGTACTGATTTAGAGAAGGCTGGTAGCAGCAGTGATGTGTTGCGCTCATACTGATACAAAACCTACCAGGCCTTAAACTGTCTGAATTTTTAGTTCATCAGTTGGCCGAGCTGCTTCAGTCTGTACTCATTTACCAGTTCATTCAATTTCAGTATTTTATGAGGACATGAGGTACCTGTGCACTGATCTGCTTGAATCAGCTGATGTTTGATGTGGAGAGGAGGTCTAATTTCTTGCCATTGTCAGGTCTAAATGGGGCATCAAAAATTTGCATGTAATATCTGTAGCCCTGAAACACATGTGAAAGGCCAGAAAGCTATTTTCCATTCATCCCTTTCTACCTGCCTACTGGCTTGTTTTCTTGATTACCTTCTTTCCTGTCAGGAAAAAAAATGACAGGAAAAAGTCTGTCTGTGTTGTCACGGTGTCTTGCTTTGGGGTTGTGTAAGATGTATTATAGGAAGGGTTAAGTGAGAGCCTGGACATCCTGAATAATGATTCTTGTCCATAATTAGGAATTTTCATGCTTTTTTTGTGAGGCCACTGGAGTAACAATGCAGTCCTATTTCAACACATGAGGAGATACATAAATTCCTGTCTGGTGACAGAAGAATGCTTACTTTAATAATAATATAGCAATTTGTGTTTATACTTGAAATACAAATCCAAGAGCTGCAGCTCATATTGCACATAATTCGTAATGTCTCACTTTGCTTTCCTTTTGTTTTAATTTTGTTTAACACCCAACAACATATTAAACTGTAAATTGTTTATTTAATTTGTGTGAAATGAGTAAGGCAAGGGTAAGTCCTGTGTTCACTGAAGGTTGGTTACAGCGCTGGGAAAACACAGACAATATAGGTTCCATTGCATGTAAGAACAAAACTTAATCAGAACATTTTTAGGAAGGGTATATTGTGGCTTAGTTCTAAGATTTCCAGTCCTGTTTGAAAAACTTGGGAGAAATTTTTTCCACTTATGATGATTAGGGGAAAGTACACCTAATCTGACCAGTAAAAGTGGATATTGGATGAACAATTACATTACTTTTAGCTTCCTGCTAGTCAAAGTTCCCTGTAAATCTAAATTGTTGTCTGTCTCCTGGATGTACAGAGTTATTCTGTGGCAGCTTCTGGTTTTTTTTTCAACTCTAAATATCAACTCAGGTTCATTGGTATTTTTGCCTTGATTGATTTTTTTTTTTTTTTTCCCATCCCCTGTGATACCCTTTGGTTTTTCCAAGACTGTTCTTGTTCGTGTGATCTGGCCGGAAGGTTGCTACGTTTATCCTAGTGTCTACCACTGATAGTTAAATCTACAACATGGAAAGAAAAAAGGAAACTAATTCATTTTCCAGCTTACTTCCCTAAACAAGATATTCTAAGTAGAAATCTACCTGTTTGCTGCTGTGAATTGGTTGCACTGGAAATCATGTTGAAATCTTTCACGTAATTTTTTTTTCCCTTGAATAATCATGCTGCAGCTTCCTCATTTATCTAGTATTGTGATTTGCGGACATACCTATTCTTGTAGGATGCAGTAATGAAGATTAGGCAGACTGTTCGAGAGTATTAAGTTTTGGGTTTTGTTTCTAAAGTAAGTAACTACCTGGCACTGAAAGGGTTTCCCTGTTTTATCAGAGCAGGCAGTTAATCACCCATGGACTACAGGGGCTGCTTTTGCTGTTTGTTTGCTCTTGTGCTACTTCGTCGTTTGGGTTGTTTCAGAATATTGCATCATCCTGTCCAGAGCTCATGCAGAAATGTTAGCAATTCATCTTAGCGTTTTCCCTGTGTCAGCTGAGGTTGCAAACCAAACTAACATCATTTTTCAAAATGCCACTTTAGATGGCAAAGAATGGAATCCTGTAGTTGTTACTTGGAGAAAAAAAAATAATCTCATGTTTGCTGATTTAATGGTACAGAATCAGACTCAACTGTCTATATAATTAGTGTCCTGAGGTTTAACACTGATTTTAGTTACTATTTTCTGCCAATATTAGAACAAACAGCATTACACTGTAGATTGTTTTTTACATGCCTGTGATATCTGAATGATAATTTGAGATGTGAGATTTTATATGCTTAGGTACAGATTCTAATTCCACAATTAACTTGGAAACATTACAAACAGTTGTAACTACTTGTATATGTCTTTTGGCTTATATTAGTGGCAATAAATCCAGTCTTGACTACTTTTTCCTGTCTGGGGATTGGATGGGATTTTCTTTGACCTGCAGCCCTAAGGTAACCAAAATTTTGACTGAGTTGTTTGACAGGAGCTAGACACCAATTGTTTGGTGGGGAGCTAGAAGATAATGATTGCCTTAAATTTCACAAAAGTAGCTGAGCAAAGAAAACATACTTCTATGTTCCAGGGAACTGAGGGTTCACAGTGTTAACTCAGCCCTATTGTTTACCACTGAATTGCCAAAGGGAAATTTATTAATAGTGACCTAAAATTTTTAGATAATGTTCTGTATTGGAAGTCAGAGGAAGTAATCCCCACTAAAGCATACTTTTCTTGTTGGATTCTCCACTGTCTAATAAGAGGTGAGCTTATACTTTTCAGAACTGTGGAAACTGTGGAACTTTTTAGAACTGTGGAGATCTGAAAAAGGCTTGTGCTCAAAACTATGCTGCTCTTTCAGTGATATCAGTTGATCTAATAAGGTATTACCACTCTATAAACTTTGCCTTGCTTCGTTATAATACAGTTAAAAATACAAATCCAGCATGAGACACAAATCTATAGAAGAAACAGATGTCATTAGTTTCTGCTCAGATTTGTTTGTTTATATGGTCAAGATGGGCTTCTTTAGGGAGAAAAATAACTTAAAAAAAAAAGGCAAATCATGTTCTTAGAAAAGCTATAACTGTCAGAGTAGCTATTAAAATTGTAACTGATATGACAGAAATAGTCATGCTTATTGAAAAGTACTGCAGCTCCATAATTTTCTTAATGAGAGGAAAAGCTGTGAGAATGCAGGAAATGCCCCAATATCTTTAGGTAAAAGAACTGTCTTTTTGGACTTGTCTCCTACTTCCATAGTGTCACAAGCATTAATTAATCTTTATTCACAGGTTGACAGAATGACTACCCCCATTTTATAGATTGGTAACAGTGGAAAGGTGAGAAAATTCAGGAGCTAATTCTGGCAGGCTCTACTACAATATCATTTTTGTTTGAAAAAAAGAGTGGTTTTGCGTGAATCCCCTGACTGTTTCCCCACTCTCTGTTGTGGGTTTTGGTTGAAGGGCAGTTTTGGGGTGAACAACTAGATACCTTCCAGTACAGCGTCTAAGAGTGTTTTGACTATCTCAATGAAATCATAGATTGCTATATGATTGAATATCTCATTGAAATTGTTTGAAACAGCCGGATCTCTGGATGTATTTGGTCAGAGTCCGTCAGTTAGGAGCTATTACTCAGCTACCATCTTTAGCCTGTAGGTTCTTGTGTTTCTGCTGTCAGTCACCTGTAGAGGGCTATAACTCAGACTGAAGCCTGAGGTTCCCTGAAATAGGATTCTTGAGCTCTGAATGTATTTTGGCTAAATCCCCTACCATAGGGTAGTTTAAAGATTGTAACCCTCACATTTGATATGTGACCTTGTGGTTTGATAGAAGGTCAAAACTGGCCGTGTAAGATGTGAAGCAGAAAGTTGCACTGGATTTTCTGTATCCAGATGAGTGCGTTAAACTCTAATGCAAGACATGTTATGGGACATATTTTCTCATTATCTACTATTAGCCTTCCTTTGTTCTAAAAGATAGTTAGGGCAGGGTCTTGAGCCTGGTTTTATGCCTTAGGAAGCTGAATTTTTCTGAAGTGTGGAGTAGGTAGAACTTTTCTACTGCACTAAAATGAACATTCAAAGAGCTCAGTGATCTAGAAGTCCTTGTACTCAATAGATGTTCCCTTCCATTTCAGGGACAAGGGGCGGTTAGCCATCCTTTCTTAAGTTCTACTGTCATGTATGCTGTAACCCTTTCTGTAGTACATCTGGGGAAAGCACTCATTTGAGGATCATGAGCAATTGACTCCAGTTTTGTAATGGTGGTATTATGAAATTATGACAGCTAGAATAATTTGATATCTGTCACTGACCTTTTCCAAAGATATTTAATGTGTATGACTTCAGCTGTTGGAATAATTCCTTGACTAACACCATGCAGATACTGAAAATATTTGGTGAATCAGAACTTAACGGAGATGTTCAGAAACTGATCGGCAGGTGTGTGTCAGCCTCAAGTAGTTCAGTTTGGAAATTTTAGATCATTTTTTGTTGTCAGAAAAATGGAGGATTAGCTAGAAGCAAGACACGTCTCCACATGTGGAGTGCTGTTCTGTTTTGCTTGTGTCTGCTTCTTCCATTATTGCCATTCTTGTTCTTCAGTGCTTCTGTCTCAGATCCTGCCACTTCTCCAAAGCAGAGTCTTTGCTCCAGTAACCTGAACAGTATTTAATAGAATTTGATGTTCTATGACAATTAAATAGTAAATATTTATAAAAATAGCCCCGAGTAGTTCATTTACATTGTTAGACACAGGAATGTCTTAGTGTTTACCACCTGTGTTTTGTTGTTTCCTTAGCCTAGGGTTACAAGTATGGGCTAAATTAAAGGATAGGGATTATTTACATCTGGCGATACTAATTAAAGTTACAAAGGTATTACTTTCTGCCTTTCCTTTCTACCTTCAGAATAGGAATTTTCTGATTTCCTGCTCATCCCCTCCACAGGCTGAACAGATTACCTGTGCTGACCTTGTATGAATCCAAGTGATGTGGCTCCCAGCTACCACTATTGAAGCTGGTCTTGACTTTCTGCCAGTTTCAGGTCTCCTGGGATTTAATTTCATAGTGAAGAGAACAGAAGAAAGGGTAATGATAATCTGTCATGCTTTAGGATGGCTGCTGCTTCCAGGTACGCTCAGAAAAGTTTCAACTGTTTCACTTGCAGTAGCTGTTTCCTTTGGTGCCATATAATGATGTGAGCTCTTTGCCTGAAGATATTGTCCTAGCTGATCTGGTGACATGAGGTCGTATTCAAGGTTCTCATTCTTCTTTTCAAAGTGTCTAGCAGCAATGTGTCCAAGGAGGCACTTCTTTACTGTGGTATCTAACTGACATAAAATTCTGCAATAGATCATGACAAAAACGTCAGATCTCTGAAGAGGACGGTTGATGTGTTTTAGTGCTGACATGGTTTTGGACAGCTGCAGAATCACTGCTTTCAGGATCCTAATATAAAACGCACTACTTTATAAAATTATTTTTCCAGTGTCAGTGTATAATAAAAATAAATTCTATATGTATGCCTTGGCTTACCTCTAAGAAAAAAGAAATAGCCACGTGTCAACAGTACTACTAATGTGTGGAGGTGCCCTAGTGATGACCCTGGCATCATACCTGAACAGACAAACTAAAATGCATAGAAATCATCCAGGATATGAAGGAAGCCAAGACCTCTTTCACATTTTCCAAAAGAAGGTACAGAAGAATAATTCTGTATCTTCTGTAAATGTTGCAAGACTGAGTACTCCAGAAATTTGTTATAAAAAAATGTAAAGTCAAGAATTTGCTAAGCTTTGAGACTAAACCCATAATATTTCACCAGATGATTTACTGCAGTTTGCTGATTCCATGCTCTGTGCAGCCAAAGTGCTGTGTGCTGCAGTTGGTGGTTCTGTACTTCCAAAAGTCACCAAAACTGACTGGGCACACAAATTGGCACTCAGTACAGAATGAGATATGCTGGGAAATACCATGCAGCTCTGTGCTCCTGTTACATAGCATAGAGATTGGGAGAGCATTCACACAGATCAAGTGCTGACGTTCAAATGTAAGCTCAGTCAAAGCTGAACTGTTAAATAGGCTCATGGTGCAAAAAAATGCTCAATAGGACTTTCCCTGAAAATTAGAAATATCCTTCCCAAGTATCGGTCAGTGATGACGTCAAATTGGCAAGCAAATGGTTCTGTAGATTTTCTTATTTTTTTTCCCTGTAGGTATGTTGTGATCTTTACAGACAAGTTAAAATGTGTAATGTAGGGTCATATAATGTTAAAAGTAGCTATTGAATAGATTCTGCATCAGAGCATGTGAAGGTGAAGTATTTGGAGAAGGTTGAGGTCATTCTGTGGCGAATACATGACTTTCCTCTGCCTTAAACATAGTATCTGAAAGCTTAGAAATCTTTACTTTTTTTTTATTTTTCTTTCCAGGCTTTTTCTGGTGTGTTATGGATAGTTTTTCCTGTATGTCATCTGCAGTCCTTTCTCTTTAATTACTAGGTTTTTTTCTTTCTGCATACCTGACACCAAATAGCACCTTTTATGTTCCACAGCCTCCTTAATTTTAATTTAATTGTAAAAGATGCAAAGTGCTACAAAAGGAAAAATATGTGAAATATAGGTGGGTAACAAAAAGGACAGTCAGCTTAACATTCCTTTATTTTTATTTATTTTATCAGCAAATAAGTAGCAAACCCCAACACATCTCTACTGACTTTTATAAAATGCCTGCATTTTTTACACTCTGCTCAATATTTATCAGTTCCATCAGCCTTGAAATGGGAACTACAATTGTTTTGAAAAATGGATTCAGGTTATTTAGTTTTGCTGTGCTCTCTATAAGCAGCAATGTGTCTTCTGCTGAAATGCTATTTTTAACTTCAAGGAGGATTCTTGGTAAATTATGACCCATACCCTCTCCCTTCCATGAAAAGAGTGGGAAGGAGATAGTTTTTTAGCAGACCAGTACTTTCTAAATGTGATAGTGTCAAGCCTTTCCTTCATTGGAAGAACATGGAGTCAGAGCTGTAACTGCTTTGGACTTGCAACGCTAAAATTAGTATAGTTTAGACCTCATTTAGTAGATATTAAAATCTGGGTCAAAACTATCAGCTCAGCCATAAGTAATCTATTTGCCCTCACTCATAGCAAGTCACCTATCTTACATTCTTGTGTGTGAGAGAGGATTTGTTGAGGGGTTTGTGGCATGGATATAGCGTAAGAATGCCACATGTTCTAAGCCAAATGGGTGAGCACCAAAAAAAAATCTAGTATGTGGACTGATACAGACTATGACATGTCTAGTGAAATTGATCTTGGCTCATTGGGGAGGTTCTACAACAGCCATTTAGGTGTGCCCACTAAGAATTTGTCAGTTATTCAGTCTACCCTGAGCTGTCTCGTGAGTCATTTCAGAACCTGTAATGTTAAGACTGAATGAGCTTGCATTCAACGTGTATTGTTTAAGGAATAATAGACAGCCTGATGCTTTAGTTTCTTAAATTTACTAATTTCCAGTTAAACATAACTAACAAACTTGACTAGGCTTGATGGACAGGCTTTGTGCAAGAAGTTTCATCATGTTTGGGAGATAACTTAGAGCCATGCCACAAATAGAGTTCCAAGCCCACCCAGACACCCTTCCGTGTTCTTTCTGTATTGGTAAATCTCAACCTTTGCCCTTACCTGCTTTGCACATCCTGCTCCATGCTGGATTCTTTAGAGCTAATGCAAAGCCTATTGATGCTTTATATTAAGTACTCTCTGCATAGTTAATTTTTTCCATTAGTCCTCTTGCTGTTACGGTTTTTTATTTTGGTAGGACTTCCATTCTTGTGAGTTTAATGTTTTTTTCATAATCTTCTGACTGTTCTAATTATGCACATGTGCATGATTACACTGACCTCAGTGCATCCCTGCTTTTGCAATTAAGCGCATTAATAGCAGGACTTTACTGTTTAATCTTTCAGTTCTTCTAGGAAACAAGATTTTGCGTTATAGAGAGGCACACCATCATACCAACAACACTATAATAAAAATATTTACTGCTAATACTTTTAATAATTTAAATTATTTATTTTAAAAAGTTAATTATTTAAATTAAAAATAAAAAGCGTAACTGCAATCAAGTAAAAGAATGTGACATTGACTATATTCTGTATGTATGTAATATTGTCTCTAAATATGACCAATTCCATTTATCATGCAAATTAAACTTCTAAACCTGCACCTTTCAAGTTTCTTTTTTTGGACAGGAAACTGTACAGACTTGTTTTAAGTTGTTCCATCTCACTATTCTTTTGATTCTCAAAGTAGTTCCGCACTGACAACATAAACCATATTGTTCTGATAAAGCACTTGTAACCTAAATATTTAGAGTTGTTTGTCTTCGGTCTGGGAGTCTACCTACCCTTTCAATCCATTCTTATATTATGAAATATTGAAGTTTTGTGCATGACATTTATCATCCTCCAGATGAAGGAAGGAAATTCATTACTGGCAATAGATAGATACAGCCATACTACTATTGCGGAAATAACATCTGTTTATGGAGGGGAACTTTGGTCCAATATTTTATTTTTTTTCTGCATCAGTAGGATTAAATTTGGAACCATCATTATTTTTCTATGTAATGATGTTAAATATTCTTAGCAATTGAAAATCAGTAACATTTTATAAATGAGCATATCGTATAAACTTAAATATGTATTCCTTCAGACCTTTAAATCTGCTTTCAGCATAAAGACAGATTGTTAGTGTAGTAAATTAAAGCTGCCTTACTGCAGCTATTTTATCCAATGTTCTATCACAGACCCATATTAATATTTTATCCCCTTTAATATTATTACATGATGCAGGCTTTATTTAAATGGATTTGACGGGCCTCTTGGTTGGCTTGACAACCAGAGGGAAAAATTAATGTTCTGCATTTAATCTCAGCTCAAGGCGCTAAATTATTCTGGAGGTCGAAGCTGTCATGCATATCATGCTAAATTATTGAATGTAATAACTATTAGCCTGATGTCTATTTATAGGTTATTTTTTTAAAAATTGTTGTTTACTTCATGCATCTTCAGCTAATTTTGAAGGGAACATCTCAAGTTTTCCTCATCCACTACAGTACTACTGTATCTTTTACAGATATAGCTCTGGAGGTTATTTAACCAACAATGGAAAAGGAAATGATGGACTCGGCAATCTTTATAGCTGTGGAAATAAAATCGCTTTCATGCTGATGAATTGCGTGGTGTACACAGCCTGTGTAACATATGCAGTCTTAACTGCTTCAGTTCAAATATATTTAACTTTAAAATTTCATAAAGGAAATAATTATTTCCTTAGTTTTACTATTGTTGAAGAGACATGGATCCCAAGGAGGAACTGAGCTGCCAAGCATGTAACTTAGAAACCCAGATTTAAAGCTTAGGAACAGTGACTTGATACCTTGAGTGTACCATGTGCTTTAGGAAAAATGTAATGTGGGATAGACTGAACTGTAGAACATTATTAGCAGTTGTTTAAAGAGTGGTGCAATAGGAATCGTCACATTAAAGCTTGAGATAATTATATTATTCTTGCTGATGTTGGTATGTGTTATAATAGCTTTGCATCTCCCCTGCTGTCTTAATCTGCCATGCTAGATAGTGTCAAGAAGTGTTATAATGTATAAACTCTAGTACTAGGCTTACAGGTTTGTTTGTATAGCGATGGCTCTGAGGAAAACCAGTCACAAGAAGTGAGAATGTATGACATATCACTGTCTTCTGAATTGCCTCTTCTCTCTCCTGGCACAAGAATCAGTTTCTCACCTCTGTGTTTTATTCTCATCTTTTGAGTATGAAAATAAGAGGTACAGTATAATTTAATATTTTAATAATATTAGTATTTAATAATAATTTAATCTGTATATTTAATAGCAATCTCTGTATGATGCTTTCTGAAGTCAAGCTTCTGTAACTGTTTCCCTTGAAGCAGCATGAATTGTGGCCAGTGAGTTATAAGGAAGTGCTAACATCTGGAAAAATGTTTGTCTTCCTTGCATTGAGTAACAGCTAACCAAAAAATATTTCTGTGCTATGAAAGAGTGCATGCTTATCACAAGTAGAAATTGGAGACCATTGTACTGGTTGTATATGGTTTGACATGTTTTTTGTTTAGATGTGTAACAACAGAGAGAAGTCATCCTATGGTATGGCTTGTTTGGATTCATCAATTCAGCATTGGAGCAGTTAATACATTAAACTGGCTCCTTTTAGGCATTGGTATAACCAGAGTAACCACAGTGTTGCCTTGTCATTCTGACAAAACAAAATTAAATGCATCCTTTTACAAAAGCCCACATAAAAAAAGGTTTTTTTTCTTTTTGTGTTACTTTGAACCAAGGTAGGATGAAAAATATCTCCTTTACATAACTGTCATTTAAATACTTCTGGTCACCATTTTGACTGTAGTAGAATGTTTTCTTAGTGAGAGTTAAATTTTCCTTTCATGTGGTGGTTGTGGGTTTTTTTTGTTTGGTTGGGTTTTTTTTTTTTTAGGTACCCTTCAAACCCCAGCCCGCATCCATCTCATGCTAACTGTTCAAGTACTGCAAGTTCGTTATTGTAACATAGGACTTGAAACTCCCCTGTAGCAGACTCTATTGAACAGCTTGAATTATAAATAGAAATGGATAGATGAAATAATTGCCTTGGCATCAGTGCACAAATGTCTGCAGCAACGCTGGGGATAAAGCCTTAGGCAACTCTCAACTCTGTGTGCTTTGACCACAGTCCTTCTTGACTCTAGGGAAGAGAGTTATGTCCCTTCACTTCAAGAGCCATGCTGTCTTTTCTAAAAGATTTTCAGTTACTTGGTAAAATTTGTCTTTGAGATTGGAAAGGGGGATGGGAAGAAGCCAGTTCTTTCATTTCTCTTGAACACCACCCCCGTCCTTTTTCTTTTTTTTTTTTAACCTGATGGTTACAGGTGGAGAAAATAACCATTATGGTAACATTAATCCTCTATGGACTTGCTCACACTTTTCTCTAAAAGGTATTGGAAAAGGAGAGGAAAGATAGAGGAAAGGATTTTCCGATACAGGATTAAATCCATAGTCCATATGGTGTCTTCAGTATTATGTCTCTGACGGTAACGATTGCTAGGTACTTCAGAGTTTTTTTGTAGACCCCCCCCCCAAAAAAAAAAAAACCAACCCAAAACCTTAAACAAACAACAGAAAAACCACAAAAAAACCACTAAACCACTCCATTGCCCCCCACCGCTGCTGCCCACCCCCCACCAAAAACCCCAACTGAACATCCACAAAATCAATGCCAAACCCCATGATTATTGTTTCGGAGTAGCACCATAACTTCTCCTTTTTGTAGTTTTGCAATTTTTGTACAGTCTTTTCCTCATTCCTGCATTCTAAAGGCATGTCCTTGATTACTGAGGTAAAAGAGAGACTATTTTCTCTGGATTTCTGTAACTTTAGTCTTTTCTATTTAACTTGAACTTTAACCTCAGTGTCTTTTTAAATGAAGTGGTGCTGGTTTGGCTTTTTTTTCAACAAAGGTATTTGATAGCCTTGAACTTGAACATTAGTGTTTTAAGCGTTTTCCCCCCCAGTAAAGGTTTATTTGCATTATAGCCAGGCCTTCCTTGTGGATGGGTGAACTGAAAAAAATTCTTAGCAGACTCCTGCATTTAGCATCCACATGTATATGGGCTTGGTGCTGTGGTTTAGGTATGTTCCAGAATTGTCTCATTTTTGACCCCTGTCACTCACCCTCCATGTAGTCTGCTTCCTACATCAGTAGGAAAATAGGGTCTAATTGCGCAGGTGTCTAGGATCAGTGCTGATCCTTTCCTTACAATGTCTTTGTTACTGAAGCACGCTGTTTCCTAGAGATTTTGCTTACTGCTTTGTGTACTACTTAGTGGACTAGAGAAAGCTGAAGATAGGTATTTCTGTAGTTTTGTAAAAAGATATTCTGAACAAGTACAGCTGATAGAGAACACATGCAGATCCAGACAGGTAGTAGGAGCCTCTGTATGCTTTGCTTGGTCATCATTTCTTATTTTTATTTTGTCTGTAACTTAAAATACTGATTCCCTAGGAGACTTTTTTTTCTTACATGTGGTTTCTTCTCCAAGCCTCCTCCAGGAGACTGCTAAAATTGCTGGCTATTTAACTGTAAATAGAAGAACATTGAATCTTAGTTACCTGCTGGGGTATATTACTACTAATTTTACTAAATTATTTCTTATATGTATCTTATTATATTACTTTTTGTCATATTGCTACTCTTTAAGTTCCTGATTCCAAATGGACATATAAAGGGAATTTACTGTCAGTGAAGTAAGATTTGTAGTTTTAGAAGTGCAGGAAATTCAGTCTGGAAGCAAAATTATAAATAGTCCATAGACTCCCTTATTCATCACAGCTTACATTTTGCTGTGCACTGTGAAATGCTGATAAAATAAAAGTATGGCTTTATAGCAGACCAGAATAGTCTTCTGGATACAGTATATAAGTCATAGCTTTCTGTGCTGTGTTCCTGTCACTTTCTTTTCCACTGAATTAACATGACATGCTGCTGTTAAACACTTTGGGTATGTCTTCATCAGCAAATAGGAGTCTGTCCTTCAATCTTGTGAGCAGAACTGAATGAACATAATATGATGAAATAGTCTTCTCTTTAGTTTGGTCCACTAACGTGGCTTCCGATTTTCTAGCCTGCTCATAAATAGTGCTTTTCAATCATATCACACCCATTCAGTTGAGTAAACATGACTGGAAAACCCACATTCATTTTTTTGCTCGTTGAGACTGGGCCTTAGAGAAATTAGTTGGGAAAGGGCCTGAGAATGCCAAGTTCAACCTTATTTACTTTAAAGTCAATGGCAACTTTGCTATTAACTTCCACAGGATCACTAACATAGTAGAACATGGTTTGTCAAGCTATTTCACTAATTAAAAATTGATTTTTGGCTTTGCGTGGATTAAAGCTGCTAGATACAAAGTTGCAGGTGGTTTTACATACAAGTAAAACCACCTTGTTACAAACCGTGTAAACCCAGTTGCCATACAGCTTCTACAAGAACTGAGCTGGAAATAGCAGTAAATCTAATTCTGCTTTAAAACCAACAGAAAATACTGCCGACAACTGTGTACACAAATGTCTGGTACCTACAGAATTTCACTGATTTTAGTATAAAGCACTTAATAAAGCTGTCAGAATCAATATTAGCTACGTTGTTTTTCTAAGGCAAAATCCAAATTCTGAGTGTATATAAACTTTTTTTTTTTTTTTTTTTGCTAAAATTCTGTAGTTCTTTTTTGGCCTGCCAGTTTTAACTGTCCATGATGATATGAATTAGTTATTCCTGAATAACTTCAGACACTGTCTCCCACAACATCCTCATAGGTAAGCTGAGGAAGTGTGGGTCAGGTGAGGGGACAGTGGGGTGGATTGAGAACTGGCTGGGTGGCAGAGCTCAGGGGGTTGTGAACAGCAGCACAGAGCCCAGCTGGAGGCCTGTAAACAGCGGGGTTCCCCAGGGGTTGGTACTGGGTCCAGTGTACCCACAGCAAGTTTGTGGATGACACAAAACTGGGAGGAGCGGCTGATACCCCACCCGGCTGTGCTGCCATTGAGCAAGACCTGGACAGGCTGGAGAGTTGGGCAGAGAGGAACCTGATGTAGTTCAACAAAGGCACATGTAAGGTCCTGCACCTGGGGAGGAATAACCCCTCACACCAGCACAGGCTGGGGCTGACCTGCTGGAAGGCAGCTCTGCAGAGAAGGACCTGGGAGTTCTGATGGACAGCAAGCTGCCCATGAGCCAGTGATGTGCCCTGGTGGCCAAGAAGGCCAAGGGGACTCTGGGGTGCGTTAGGAGCAGTGGGGCCAGTGGGCTGGGGGAAGTGATCCTGCCCCTCTACTCTGCCCTGGTTAGGCCACATCTGGAGTGCTTTGCCCAGGTCTGGGCTCTCCAGTTCAGGAGAGATAGGGAGCTGCTGGAGGGGGTCCAGCGGTCCAGGCTACAAAGGTGATGAGGGGACTAGAGCATCTCCCTTATGAGGAAAGTCTGAGAGAGCTGGGGCTGTTTAGCCTTGAGAAGGGAAGGGTGAAAAGGGATGTTATCAATGCACATAAATATCTTAAGGGTGAGGGTCAGGAGGATGGGGCCAGGCTCTTTTCAGTGATGCCCAGTGACAGGACAAGGGCAATGGGCACCAGCTGCAACACAGGCAGTTCCATCTGAATGTGAGGAAGAACTTCTTTACCCTGAGGGTGACAGAGCCCTGGGACAGGCTGCCCAGGGAGATGGTAGAGTCTCCTTTTCTGGAGATGTTCAAAACCCACCTGGACATGACTGTGTGCAACCTGCTCGAGATGAACCTGCTTTAGCAGGGGGCTGGACTAGACTGTCTCTGGAGGTCCCTTCCAACCCTGACCATGCTGTGATTCTGTGATATTTGGAGTTAATCAGTGAAACTGAAGTCCAGAGTATGAACCAGTATCATTAAGTCATTGAGCATAAGGAGCACTTGCTTAGCTGTGTGTTCCCAGAGTAGCAGTGAAATGTGTGGGCATCCAGAAACGTGCCAAGCAGTTGTTATGCTCTAGTAGAGATGGAGCATGTGCTGTCCCTTTAAGTACCTAGCTTTTAACACTTTTTATTATATGATTATGTGCTTAGTAACTGGGTTTCTTAGCTTGAATAATTAAATAGATGTAGAATATGCAAGTTAACTTTTATTACTTGTTTGTAAGTGAAAGCTGATGAGAATCCTCCTCATTTTGCAATTTTTCCTAGGGAGATGGGCAATATTTTTCATATTTCCTAGAACAGACAGCCTCTTTTGTATTCTGCTGTTCAATAGGATGAACTAAGCTCTCTGAGATCAGCAAAAAAGGTGTTTGAATGACAGTAGACTATTAAACAGGATTAAAAAAAGTAGCTAGCTACACACTTTAATAGAATAGATATTTTAATGGTGAAACATTCCTGTATAAGGAATTATATTGCTGAAAGTCCTTTTATGCTCCTTTTATTATTTTCTATAATTTCATATCATATTTACAGTTACCTAGAATTCAGAAATCCCAATGAATAATATTTAGTATGCTTTCATTTCTTAGGAGGGATCCTCCTATACAGTCTTACCTTCCGCTGACCTACATTTGAAGTGCAGCGCTCTGCTGAAAAGCTGCAACCGTCTTGAAAAGCATTGCGTAAAATGGACTTACTGCTCAACATCCCCTCTTAGAGTGAAAAGTCAGTGAAAAAATAACATTCCTGCTTTTTCTTGTGAGCAACTTAGAGGCAATAGTCTTTAAGAAATACAGGAAATTTGCATCGTGTATTGTTCAAGGATTGGTTGTTGAACTTCAGAAAGAAAATTGAATTGTATAATTGCAGAAGGTGAGATGGTGCCCCAGCAAAAGGTGCATGGGCCCCAGCAAAGTGGGGTGGGGGAGTCTGTGTCCCCAGAAAGCCTCTCCTCAGCTAGTTAAGATCTGCTCAGAGGCAAATCAGACATACTGATTCCTTCATGCTGCCTAAGTAGTGCTGGTGAGTAGCATTGGAATGGAGCCTGAAATATGTACCAGGTTTTTTAGCTTTCCTGGCTGGCTGACTTTTCTTTGAAAGAAGCTTATTTGAAAGCAGTATTTACGTATGTGTTGACTGGCAAGGAATGCTCTGGATTGAAACAGTAGTAGCTGTGGGGATAGAGACATTAATTTCTCCTCTGATTTTCTTTCTGAATGTTAGCTTCCCTGTAGGCAGAGTAAAGGTTCCTCTCTGGTATCAGTTCTGATTGGGTTTTCTTTAACCATTATCAGGGTTGGATGTAGAAATAGTGGTAGGTGGGAAAGAGAATGGAATAACAAACTTTGGACTATCTTAATCAAGATTTGTTGCAGACAATTGGAGAGGGATCAAGGATAAAACTAATCTCTTAAGTCAGTGAAGTTATGGAAACTATTTAATAGTAGAACGACATGCAATCCAGTCATCAAACTGTGGTAAAGAAAGGGGAATGATGCTGTGCTTTGTGGAAATAATTTTCTGAGAGGGATTTCAAAGAGAAAGAAGTTAGATAAACTTTGGAAATGTTTTGAAAAATCTGAGTCTTATTCAAGGACACAGTTTTTGAGGCTGGTGGAACTGCTAACTGAAACCATGTTATGATGGAGAACCATGGTAAGAAAAGACTGCAGAACATCCTGGCGGGATGTGCAAAAAGCAATGAGAATTTGGCTGCTGCAGGGTGAGATCAGGCTGCAAACTTGGAAGAAAAATAGGACAGTGTTATCCTTGAACCTAAGAGGGAGTTTATAATTTAATCAAAAGAAGCTTGCAAGAAATAAAGCAGAAGATTTCACGAATCACGAAAGAAAACTCTGTCTTAATTCATGTCCAGTTTTTGGAGAGAGAATTGTGAGAAATGAGAGAGGTGTGCTGAAGCCTGAAAGTAAGAATGGAAAATACCCAAGGAGAAGCAAAATATATTTTGTGCAGCAGGGGAAAGTACTTGTGAGAAGTTTTCCGTAGATATTTCTATCTAGTGACTAGAATATAATCTTGAACACAAATTATATTTATATGCTTATAAATTTGCCCAGTCATGCAGAAACCAATATACTGTAACTAAAATTACAATAAAGGGTGTATGATCCAGCCACGTTGAACTTAGACTGATGTTTGTGTCATAGCTCGTGCAGTGGGGGAACACGCTTACTAAATATATCTGTGAGCTAGATGGGATTGCTTCTGGAAATAAAATTACGTATTCCAAGGCTGAAAATATGCCCAAAAAATAACTCAGAAAGACATGCTATCATAGAATAACAGGAACTGCTGTAGATGAAGTGTAGAGAAAAAAGCCAAACTAGGCAAAAGTATGGAAATTCTCTAGACAGGTGTCCTAGTTTCAGCTGGGATAGGGTTAGTTTTCTTCTTAGTAGCTGGTGCAGTGCTGTGTTTTGGCTCTGATGTGAGCACAATATTGGTAACATGCTGATGTTTTCTGTTGTTGCTGGGTAATGTCTATACTAAGTCAGGACTTTTCCGTTTCTTGGGTCCTGCCAGCGAGAGGGCTGGAGTGGCACAAGAAATTGGGAGGGGACACAGCCAGGACAGCTGGCCTGAACTAGCCAAAGGGGTATTCCATACTATGGGACATCACGCTCAGTATATAAATGGGGAGAAGGAGGAGGAAGATGGCGACATCTGACATTGTGGTGTCTGTCTTCTTGAGTAACCGTTGTGTGTGACGGAGCCCCGCTGTCCTGGGGATGGCCGAACACTGGCCTGCCCATGGGAAGTGGTGAATGGATTCCTGGCTTTGCTTTGCTTGCATGCGCGGCTTTTGCTTTACCTATTAAATTGTTCTTATCCCAACCCTTGGGTTTTACATTCCTTTCCGATCCTCCTCCCCACCCCTCTGGGTGGTGGGGGGTGTGAGCGACCAGCTGCAGGGGCTTGGTTGCTGGCCAGGGTTAAACCACAACAACAGGCCAGATTCTCAGAAAGGAGGTAAATGATGCCGTTAAGCAAAGGGTAAAACTAATATTTAGCATGATTCAGTGTCTGACAAGGAATATTATTACATGTTTATATACTGAAGGAAAGGTAAAAGTCTTGATCTAAAACTGAAGTGCTTGTGCGTCCTGTAACATAATGACTTCGTGGTCCTTCATATGGTTGTTATTTCTGCAGTCGTCAGAGTGCCACTCCTAAACATTTAATTTGATCCATAAATTCTTCACTGAATACTAAATGTGATAAGTGCCCATATTAGATCCATTTGATCCTTATGACTTGCCCTACCAAAACACAGGGCATCCAGGGACTATTCTAGCGTGTGGTGCTGTCAGCTGAAATGCTGCCTGCTGCTTAGAAAACATGGTATCAGACTCTTGGTTGCTCTGTTTCTTACAACAGAAGAAACCCCAACCAGATCATATGTTATAGTGACAATTGACGTGACCTACTTAGCTGAACTTGAGGCCACTAGATAGATTAGGACGTGTTAGTGATTTTTCAGAACTCAAGGTGTTACAGAGAAGTATCTGGAATTTCAGCAGCCTAAGAGAGTGTTATCCATGGGGGAACCAAGTAACAGCTGCATGAGGGGCTGAGCAAAACGCGTAGACTAAAACTGTCAAGGTACATCTTTTCATATGGATGGTGCTATCACTGACTGTCTGACAACTTTGATTTACATGTTGATTTATCAAGACTTTCCCTTTCTTTCAAAGAAAGGAATGATTAGAGCTAGATTAGAGTTAGAACCATGACAGATGGAGATCCTTGCCTGCATCTCATGTTGCCTTTTTTAAAAATGATTTTGGTTTATGTACCCAATAAAAATATATATAAATTATAGCTACAAGATCATACTGAGTGTTTTCCTTGATTGCTTTCACCTAAAATACTGCAGGATGTTCTTTGTAAGGCTGGTATCTAATATTACAGTGCTAATTGGATATGTTCTGTTCTCATCTGTATTTCCTCTTACATAACAATGAAGTACTTTTAAAATATAAGATATCAAATGTCACAACTTTTTTTCTCATACTTTGTATTTCGAGGTGGATTTTTTGAAATTTTTTTTCCTGCATCTACTAGTTCTAAATCAGCTAACTGTTTCTGCCTCTATAAATAAGATAGATACAAGCAAATCATCAAGAGACTACGTGAAATCTCTTTCTTTGTTGTGTCTAGTCCTCTCTTCATTACTGTTAATTATCATGGCAGGTCCATGGACAGGACCAGAAGGCTGTTTTGGCCTCAGGTTAATTTGGCTTGGGAGCTGTTCCACTTCAGGACAAATACCAAGTTAATTTCTAGGAGAGAAGTTTGAAGCTGTGTAGTTTGGGATACTTCACACATTTCAAAGTCTCCACTTCTGAATGAAGTTTGTCCTGGTGCATGAGGAAAAGCCAAGGGATCTCAAACTGTACACCCCTCTTTACTTGGTCCTCTGGCACAGTAATGTAACAACGTAGTTCTGAATCTGGCTCACTAAATGCTTTTTGTATAGTGGTAATATACCATAAATGCAGAATCCCCCAATTGCAGATTCACGCAACTCAACAGAAGTTTAACCTTCTATTTTAATGGTTTTCTGTGACAAACTTTTGGATTCTGGAGAGGAGCATCTCATGATCAACTTTTTATTTGAAATCATTTACATTGAGACACATGAAAAAATCTACTTAGATATTTAGCATCAAAAGCTTTTTGTATCTTTACTGTTATTGCTTCTGATCTTTTTTGAAATTTTGAAAAGAGCCTTAAGTTATCAAAGGGAAACCTGGCACTTTCCATCTCACTGTGGTAGCACAACAGGGAAAAAATGATTTTCCCACAAATTCTGAACTATGATAAATTGATTTCATAGAGGAAGCATCATTAGGCTGCTAAATTGCTTAGTATGTTTTTATATGTTGAAAGCTATTCTATAAGCACACATTATTACAGTTTTGGTTGTTGGAAAGAACTGTAGACCAAGTTTTGTTGTTCTGAAAGGCAGTGTTGCATTTGGTGAGGAGTCCTATGAAATAACATCAATGGCATGTTCCATTGTTCAGTGCAGGAGAATTATTAGAAGATAGATTTAAAGAGTGGAAATCTCAAGGGCTCTGTTTAAATGCATTTGAGCCTCTGGTTGCATGATCTTGTAGAGCCGTGGATGTAACAGGATGATTTTATCCAGGAAAAAGGAATGCAAGATGAATTTCATCTTGTAAGAAGTGTTTGAAAGGATGTTTTAAGAAAGGTGATATGCAAATATGATTGAAGTTGGTAATTAGCTATAAGTACTTGTCTTCTGGGAAACTGCACTAGAGTAGAAACTAGTATGCCACAGGCTGTCCCCCTCTGACCTCCCCCAAAAGGTTATAAAACATCTGTATTCTGAGATCCCAAGGGCTGATATTTTTGGCTTTCATGGAGGTTAGCTGATTTAATTATATTTAATTTATTGATTGAAATAAATTTAATTGATTTAATTATATTTAATTATAGTACTCAGTTTCTTCTTCAGAGTACTTTTGATTTATTAACGATTGTTGAAGACATTTGTCATACTCAAGCTGAAATTCTGTCCTCAGAGATGAGTGGCAGTATTGCCATGGACTTTCAACAAATTGATCTCTTATCTACTACACCCTCCTGTAAGCAGTAATTATATTGTATTAAAACAAGAAGTCAATGAGCCAAATTTTCAGTGAAAGGGTGAAATACTTAAGTCAGATCTTTGCTCATTAATATATTAACAGCATGGCTGGCTTTAGAATAATGTTATATTTGTTTAGTTAAGGATTCAGAAGGCAGGAACTGGCAAATCTTGGTCTTGTGGATGTGTAACATAGTTCCTAATTAGACTAATGTGTACTGTTTCTCAGATCATGCCATGTGATGTTTGACTGGCTAATTTATTATTTAGATTATGTTTTCAAGACTTTGTATATTTTGAAATCCATGGTTACATACAAAACCCACCTATATAAGGTAAAGAAGTAAAATGATGTAAGAAGACAAATCTTTCTTGCAGGGAAAAATATATCTTATCTCTAGAGATATCTTTTATGAAATCCCTGCAAATGAATCTTTTTATTTCTCAAATACTTTATAATGATGCTACATGTGTGCTATGCAATTGTTTTTTACATCTTGTTTAGAAAATGACACTGTGATTAGAGAAAATGATTGAGATTAGATTATGAAGATTGACACTCAATGTATGTAAAGTGCTTTGTTTTGATAGTTTTCTCTTTCGTCCTGAATCCTGCACTAGTGGGGTTTTTTTTGTGATCTCAAGTACCTTTAAAGGGGGGGAAACGGTAAAGGTGGGGATAATTAGTTTGCTAACAGAGTGTAATTTTATGGTACCAGACTTACATCAAGTACTGTCTAGTATTCCTGAAGCGTGTCCCCCGCCTCTCCCCACAACCCCTTCCAAAGCAGAGGAGTAGTAGAGACAAGCACCAGTGGTCATGTTATAGTAAATTCTATCAGACTGTGGAAAGGGAGAATGGCAAGAAGTGTAAAAGGCATTGATTCTATTACATTTTATCCATATTCTACAGTAATTTTGACCCCACAGTGATAATGGCGAGAGGTAAATAAACCCCGTATATAACGGAAGACTCCTTTTCCCAGGTCTGTTACTGCACTGGTGCTGGTTCTTTGATGCTGGCAATTCTAGTTTATTTGGTTGGGGTTTTTTTTGGTTTTTTTTTTTGGAGGGGATCTAAAACAGAGCCAAACCTCAGATTTTCTTACTCAGTAGTTTAGAATATTTAAAAATATGTCCGATTTGAAGCCATAGACACCTTATTTAGAAGAAGAATCACACTGCTGCTTTAGGTATGTTCATGCCTGTGATTAAAAGCTTTTTACATATGCATCCATCTCCTTTAGCTGTTCTGCTGCCTCTGTTTGAGAATAACAGTGCTATCAAAGTGACAAAAGGCTAGGTTGTACTCCTAAGGGAGGTAATTATAGCAGCACAGAGCAGAAGGTAAAATTATCATTTGTTTGCTATTTTGTAACGCAGTACCAAATATTTATCACAGTATTAGTAAAAAAGCCATAAACTTTATGTAGATTTTAGAATATAACAATAAATGAACTTGCACTGCAATGAAAAGCTAGGTTTTCATAAGACCCAAAAGATATCTGTTCTAACAATGGTTTAGTCACAGTACAAAATATTCAGGATACAGTATTTTGCTGTCTTGTTTTATACAAAAAAATTGGTAGTTTCATTTGTAGGTATTCTTTCAAGTTTGGATAGGCTGTTCTCAGCCCAAGCTCTGTCAGGGCTTACTGCATCAGAAGGGAGATGTCACACATATGTCAAAGGTAGGCAGTGCTTTTCATGTTTTGGAAAAAAGGTATCTGAAGAATGGTCTCTGTATATATTTACATGAAGTATCAGTGTAAAGGAATATTTTGCTAATCTGCAGTTATCTGGGATAGTCTGGACTGTGGCAGTAACAAGTCTGATCTTTCTTGCAAGTGAGAAAAGTACACCATATGTGCTTCATGAGAGACAGCTACAGTTTTATACCTCTTTTCCCTTATTTTCTGTACTGCCCTTCATATGGTATACACCACTACAGATATTAATCCAGTCCTTGAATGTGCCCACTGCAGCTAGTTAAATATTAGTTCAGCTTGTAGATTACTTATTTCAAACAATATACTGGTGAGTTCTTTCCACCTTGCCACTTAATGCATACAGTGGTTGTACTTGTTTGAACAGAAGTTATAGCCACAGAAAGATGCAGACCTTGGTCAAATCATGTGTGCTGTTCGCACATGTGGAACTGAATGTTTGTTCATCCCTGGGCAGGCAGTGGGGCAGGTGGTCCAGGATGTCATCAAAGACATTTGCATTGCTCTGGCAACAGGCAGGCTTTGTACCTCAGTGGCATAGGAGAGCAGCCCAGGGCTTGCCTGTCCATGTGGTGGGGCAGCACCCGTCCCCCTGTGGACAGTGTAGGCACGACCAGCTCTCTGACGACTGCCCTCTGTCCTGTAATGCTTTTAGTAGCATTTTGGTGGGGGGAAGAGTTTCAGATTTGGTAAGAGGAAGGTTAACGTAAAACATTATGCTTCACACAGCCAGTTTTCCTCTAATAGTGAGTGGTTGTTCTGGTGAATGCAGGTCAAACACATGAAACTTCTTTTCTGTGGAAAAGTTAGGGAGATGTGTTTTCCACTGTACAGATGACTGTATAGTATATACATGTATAGTATATATGTATGCCTTGGTGAAGGCTGCATTGTATTTGTTTTCCTGTTCTACATTCCTCTGAAATCTTATTTGCTGACTGGTAAAACTTTGAGGTGTAATGTAACAGACCTTCAATGCAATTTCAGTACAGCGACTGTTTAAAAACTTCAATCTGGGAGTCTTCTACCGTGTTCTACACATACTTGTTGTGGCTCTATTGACAATGTATATGGCTTTTAAGGTGAGGCAAAGGGGAAAAAATAAGACATAAATAGGAGTAAGGATGTAGGTTCATATGCAACATTATGGTCCATATATTGAAGTGTTATTAATTGATAAACTTATGTTTGATGAAATCTTTAGTAAACATTCATGCTAGCTATTCATGAGTCATGCTCGTACACTGAAGCTAAAAAAAAAAAAAGTAATGCTTAGCTCTGTAGACCATTAATGACCTGATTGATGTATTGATTAAATTTTGTATATTATGCTAATACAGATCACAAAAAAATTCAAAATTATATATGATTTTGTATTTATTATACATCAACATTCTGTATATTTCATCAAATACAACTATTTTCTGTGCTTTATTACCTGCTTCTGATATCTTACAGAAGAATTCTGTTGGAAGAATTTTTTTCAACAGAATTTGTAATTAAAAATATCTAGCATCACATACCAGTAACGTACTCTAAAGTACATTACCTTACACTTAATCAGTGCGTATGTATCCAGTGAGAAAAATTTTGATTTTCAGATCCCTAGGTTTAGGCACTTCTCTGTAAATTTTGAATTAAAATCTTTTTGAGCCATGAAGCACTTTTCAATTACATTATACTGGAAGACATATTTTCAGTAACTTTATTGATACAATTAATAAATTTCAGGTAGGATAGAGTAAGTGCCGTAAGCAGTAATAGGTTCCAGGTTGTACTCCCAGATGGGGGCAGCATTGATTTAAAAAGAGAAACGAGAGTCAGGCAGTGCTGGATGGGTAGTTAAACTGTTCACTCTGAGTAGACAGGCTCCCAAATCAGACTAATGAATCGGTGGGTTAAAAACATGTTATTCAGATCAGCATGCCCCATAATCATTGCTGTTGACCGATTTGTCTCTTTACACATTAAATTGATTTTGACCAAGGATTTATCACAGAGGAAACTATAATTCAGAAAAAACTAAGAAAGCCAATCATACTTCTTTCTTCTTTAGCCCGAGTGGATAATTTCTCCTTAAAATTATACTGCTATTGTTAATCCTGTCAGGAAATTAATTCTTGGCGTTGCAGCTTAAAATATTCTTCAAATATCACCCTGTGTTTCTCCAGTATTTCTTATTGCCAGTAATTGATTATGTCAAGAATTGCAAGAAGCGAGGCTGGTGCTGTAGAGATTGAAGGTGACCGAGTTTACTGTCAAGAGCCTGCAAAAGCATTGGCTTCTGGGCTTTGTGTCTGATGGTGCATTTTTGGGTTTTCCATAGCAAGAGAGGAGTTCCTTCTCTTTCGGTCAAACAGGTGTTTATGCACACTTATCTGTCTCAAGGGACCACTGCAGCAGATGGAAAATCATCTTTATTAATCCTGGAAAATGGGAATACGTTGAGCAAATGGCAGTTTGCTCAATAAAGGAAAAAAATAAATGGGCAATTAAATTATATTTAGAGTGTGTTACAGGTACGGCTTAGATCAATTTCAAATTCTGGCACTTGCTTTGGAAGTAGGTTATCATCGTTTTTCTTCAGTTCATAAAGTTTAGTTGTATTGTCAGTATTTCCATAGCATAAAGATAAAAGCTGCACAAAAACTTAATGGATTTCTCATATCAATCTGAGGGAATTTTTTTGTGGGTTGTTTTTCTGTGGCTAGAGCATAGAGTGAGAGGAGACATCCCATTGCTGCTCCTGCAGAACTGCTGGATTAATGAGTCCTGAAACCTACTGCCAGTTGCTTGTTCACTTGTTAACTAGAACAATCCATTCCTCATTCAGTCTGAAAATGGAGATGTGGCAATCAGATTTGCATCTTTGTTTTTATTACCAAGAATAGTGATCAAAGCCTGAGAATAAGTTGGTGACACTTGCTACAGAAAATTTCTTTCAAGCAGGTTAACTGTCAGCTATAAAATCCCCTTCAGGGACAAAAGCAATCTGGAGAGATATACCTGTAAAACTTTGCACTTGTGTGCATGAAGTTTTTGTGGAAGTGTATAGAACCCAGAGGATATTGGTATAGATATATTTAACAGTGAAAAGTGTCTCATTTGGATATACAAAAGCCTGCAGAAGTGTGTTATAAATCAGATGGAGTTGTGATCATGACCAGTAGGAAAATTAGACATCCTCAGAGATGCCTGCATTTGTAATTTGTGTGACCAGGTTTGTATGTGAAGGATCCAACCAAAGCGCTCAAGGCAATGACTTTCAGGTTTGTTATCAGCAGAGGCTGTTCTCCTTCCCCCAGATCTTAGCACTAATAAATTATAAGGGTGTGTTCTCATGTTGAGCGCTGAGAAAACTCATATGCTGCATGTTATTTGCCCCACATATTCATTGGCTGACTGAATATTGTGCATGTTCAGAAATGCCACTGTGTGCTCTGGGCCAGCTCACATAATGAAAACACGTGTGTCTCTGGTACGGCAGAAGGGACTGAGGTCTAGATAACACCGAATAAGGCTGAAATCCTTCTGGATGAGTGAACAAATTAACTGTTGGATACACGGGATTGCCTGCAGCAGGTGTAAAATTACATTATGTTCAACCTTTGTGTGAGAATTGCAAGAAGAGTAGTTTTGAGTTGCAATTAGGAGGAGAATAAATGAAAATACTTCCTAGGGAGAGAAAAGCTAGAGGCAAGTTGTGTAGGGAGCATGTTCATTTTGTTTATTTTGTATCTGGGTCTGCATTGCAGTGAGAGGTGTAATTATAGCATACAAAGGCACACCTGAGTGGTCTTTATCCAGCTCAGGTGAACACTGATGCCTTAAGGCTATGGTAATATTGACTTCAGAAAGGGAGGAGGTATCCAAGGAGATTAGTGATTTCTTTTTTACTGAAAATAAGTCTAAAACTGTGAGAATGGGGTATTAAAAATGCAAACTAATATTCTTTAAAATAATACAACTGACATTAAACTTGAGAGCCACCTCCCTAGATGGGTATCTCGTGTGCAATATTATCCCTAGTATGGCTTAATAACTGCACTGTTCATGTGCTCACTGTTAGAAATGTTCTCAAATTCCCAGATGTTACTTATATAGTAAAAGGCAGATCTGAAGTGATAGCATTTATTCTTTTAACTGGTTATGGTAGGCAAGCTGAAGTTGTAGGACCAGTTTATAAACTTAGTACTTTGTTGGATTTTTTTAAGGGCATAAAAAAAAATCTCTGTTTTATTTTGCATTGGCTTCATGAATATGCATATAAAAAAACCTACTGCAGATATTTCAAGGGATTGTGTGGCTATGCAAACCCGTAAAAAATGGAGGACCTAGCAGAGCACTAAATACTACAGTACACAGGAACAATATTTTCTTGCTCTCTTCCATTTTCATGGTAGATTCTTTTAATCGGAAAAAGTAAGCTATTAAACAGACATGGTTGTTTTGATTACTCAAAACATTCCCAATGTTTTATGCATGCAGGTTGATTGCAAGTGTATCATGACTAATTTATTTCTCACTTAATGTTAGTCCGTTAACTAAAATATTTGTCTACCTGGACATTTTTTTTGATAATAAACTAACTGATTTTGTGCAACTGTATTTCAATTTCTGCATTGAAATACTGTTTACAGAATAAAGATGCTTTATCAGGTTTATCCTGGTGAAACTCCATTGACATTGGCCATATCTGACTGTTAAAGTCAACCAGGTTTTACTGCATGTAACTGACTCTACAGTGATCAGTGATGAAACACTGATGTTATGTTCTTTGTGGTTTCAGGATGTGAATAACATTAACTGATGTGTGTAGCAGATAGATCTGGTTTTCTGTCCTATTTTCAAAAAGGAAATTTGTGCAAAATGTAATTTGTCAGCCATGTTTACTGTATTTCACACTTAGGAAACTTCTGTTTACATTTGTTATTCAGAAAACCTGTAAAATTGTTCAGTTAAGCCTAAGGCATTTTATGAGGAAATCTATGTGCAAGGAAGACATGGCTACCTTCATATCTTTAATTTATCATATGTTTAGCAGTAGTAACATATACAACTCCTAGTCAATGAATAGCAGAAGAGGGCTAACTTGTGTCATAAAGCCTTATGTGCTCATATATAATGAGGCAGAAGTACGGGGGGCAGTATGTTGCATTTAGGCCTTTTATTTCATCTTTAAAGAAGAAATAGAGCTTATGTCTTTATTGCATTTTTTTTTAAGCTACCAACTGATTTTCTCTTTTCATGATGTGTACAACATGCAGAGTACTGGTCTTTTCAAATGATATCATATTTTTTGTAACATAAGTGAAACAAAATGTATCAGAGTTACAGCATGATGGTACCATGGCATTGTGAAAGCTATCAGGAAGTGAATTAAAATCAGAAAATACTAGAAAATTTCTGGTGGAACCTTTTTCATCACACAGGACTTAATAGCGTTAATATTAATGAGGGATGTTGGTGACCCTGATCTGTATTCTTGCTCCCAGTCAGGGAGCAAAAGGCATTAAGATGTGGGAAATCTGGATCCAGGTGAGTGACCAAACGCTGATTGCCGCTCTTGGCTAGGCTTCTCCTTAATTTTATGTAAAAGTCTTTGAAAAATGTCTGGCTTGTCCTCATATACAACAAAATAAATTTATCTGCCTTGAAACCTATTCATTGAAATGGTATGTTTATTTTCTGACGTGCCCAGTCATTTGAGCCTTGTGATTGCTTTCAAACTCTCTCCAGGACAGTACCTCTCAAGGACAGAAACCTCTCCTAAGGGCACTGAAGCTGGACCATATTTTATTGTTTCTTGTCTCTTTCTCTTTCAGCAATGCAGGCCTCTGTCATAGATGGTTTCTACAGTTCTTTGCAGCCTTTCACCACTCATTTGGCGGTATGGAGAGCTGCTCAGTAAACTAGACTTAACAGTCAGTTTATGTCTAGGGGGGAAAAAAAAAGATAGAAATGCCTACCCCTTTTACCATTACTCCAAATTACGTTCTGTATAAAGTGCTTAGTCTGACAAACCTTTCATATCCCTTAGGTGGCAGGCAGGAAAAGCCCAAAACAAGCCCCTTTTATCAGAATTTTAGGCAACTAAAAAAATTTTAAATGGAAAAAATATTTAATAATAGTTGGTTTTATCACAGTAATGCAAATATCCTGGGTCACTGTGGGTGAATTGTAATGCCTTAACAGTAAAAGCTATGTGAATATCCTAAGCTCATCAAAGCTCATTTCAACGAGGGTTTTCTTCTCGAGGCAGAACTCAGCCAAGTGTTTTCAGGAGGATTTGCTCAGGTCCAAAGCTCTCGCTCTGCCTGGATAGCATACACCGTAACATTAGGGCTACCTACCTGTGCTCTGTAATTTTCACTGGTCAGTATCCATTAAGTCTGCTAACTGAAAAGAATAATAACACCAGTAGCTTTCACTTCAGAAGCCATGAATTTGAACCAAACTTATCAACCCTTCCTAAAGATATGTTCCACTTAAAGCGTTTTGAACTGTTTCTCAGTTTGTAAGAAAAGATATGGTTTTTGATATGTACTTTTTTATATTTTAGCAATTTCTAGCATGATGGTTCATTTTTCTAACCAAAACTTTTCCTATTCTGACCTTAACTTTCCACCTGCCTGAAATTATAGCAAATGGTTTGCAAGACTGGAGAGGAATGGAGTTGAAAATTCTATTAGGAGTATCTCCCCCCCTACTTTTTTTTTCCTTGGAAACCTCTGACAGCAGTACCATTTTGTGGCCTGACATGAACATTTCCTAATCAACTTCTTTTCAAAGAATCTGAACTACGTCCATAGAAATTGCTCCACTAAACTACTCAGTTTCTTCCCAGAAGTGAATGTTTCCGTGCCACAAAGAAGAGAACTTGAAAACCAATCTGGAATGTTACTAGCTATAACATGTCTTATAGGAATGAATACCAGCAGTGGAGTAGGGAATTTCTGTGACATTTGCTCCTTGTTATATACATGTAGATGTTTAACTTGGCAGTCCGTGCAATGCATCATAAAATAGTGCTGGGGTCTCACTGAATTTTTATGGTTTCATAAGATATCTAATTAAGTGTGTCGTCGTCGTCATCCCCCCCCATGTAAATCTGCACCTCTTTCTACACATATAAGAAAAAAATGGAAGACAAAAAACTATAGAGTTGAGAAATGACATAATTTGCTAGCAAAAAGAGCAGCTATTTAAAACTACAGGATGATAGTTTCATAAATGAATGTCATGTTAGGAACATCATTATCTAAAGACCTTCAAAATTTTATTTTCTTATTTCATTTTTATTGGTGAAGATAAAAATGAGATGAATATCTTCTACATTAAAAAAATGTACTGCCCTGACTTAATCTCTTTATATAAGGAGATTTAACTGAAACTTCTGTCTTCAATTTTTGAAGGAGGCTCTTTGGCAAGGTATGGCCTTTTATCTTTTTATAAGCTTACCCCTAGAGCACATACCACTGTGTGGAACAACATGAAGAAAGACGTTTGTATGACACCTTGAAAATGTAGGGGGGAAAATGTAATATTATAAGTCGCTTTGACGTTTGCCAGGGTAAGTTTGTGTAGGGATGGTGACTGTGTGGAATTTGACCCATCAATAGAGCTGCTCTAAGTCTGAACTAATGTATAGCTGCATTTTGTGAAGTGTTGGGTATAGCCAGACTTGCACCAACGTGGAAAAGCAAAGGATCAAACAAATGCTCTTTCCATCCTTTTGCTTCCACTCCATTGATCCTTATGGTGGATGCTACAGCTATGAGGGCAGCTTTTTGGTGAGCCTGATATGGGCAATGCTCTACTCTATGCCTTAGATGTTGTGTTCTCATCTTACTGGTTATCTTCCTCATGATGAAAACAAATACTACTTTTCCGTAAATTATGAATTTGTTACGTTTTAAGGAGCACTTGAAAGCTTTGTGCTGTGTTCTGTTTGTTTCTCTTACTCATCACTTTTCATGTGTCCCTTCTTTTACTGTCTTAAATGCAGGAATGAGCCCAGTGGCTTTTGCAGGTTAAGGGTGTTGTCAGTGCCATCCTGGTAATGGTGAAATATGCTTTATAGAATTCCACTAAAAAAGGTCTGCAGGTCTGCTGTTGTAAAAAATGTGATTGTGCGTTGTTTTATATGTTATATAGTACTGGAAGTTTTGTAGGTAATTGATCATATGAAGTTGATGCAATAATGTGCTGCTACTCCATGCAGCTAGGGGCAGCTAGTGTTCCTTAGATAAGCTTTGTGTGAGTAAAGTAGATGACTTTAACAGAACCTGCTGGATGAGTCATTGTTAAAAGATTAGGAGCCCCAAAAATTTGAAGGAAGAAGTCTCTAGGAAAACAATTGCAAGTTGTTAGATAAAAGAATTATAGTAACGTTACGTTATCCGTAAACTTGATATCTGCCTAATTATTCATAATGTTACACTCAGAGGGAAATGGAAGGGGAAGGTAAAGCAGGCTGTTACAGTAAATGTTGGGAGTTAATGGAGGAATTGTTCTGTTTCCATCTTTGCTGTAGACTTCCTGTGTATTGAAGTCTTGCTACTGCTCCGTAGGGCCAGCGTCCAGCTGTATAAATGAGACAGTTAGCTTTTACCTGAAATTGAATGTACAAAACCTTCATGGATGTTCATTAAAAAATAAAATCAGATCTTAAAGTGGGTGAGTCATATCTGTTTACTGCTTTATGCCACCACAAAATAAACGGATTAATAAAGTAAGCAATAAAAAACTGGATAGGAAGTCTTGTTCTGGAGAAATGTTAGAAATAATAAGAAAATTCAATCTTTCTTTGACAATCATGTCTGAAAGCAGCCTGTTGTGCCTGAGTTTTACAAGGTGCTGAGAGCCTGATGAAACATTGTGTGCTGTATGTGCTACGATATCCACAGCCTTAGGTCTGAGCTGAAGAACAAATGTCAACTGTGGACAGTTTTCTGTACCAGATTTAACCTGTCCTGAATTGTACTTCTGCATTTGCTTTTTAGGTTAATACACGCAAAGTGGATGCAGTGCATACTTAGACTTGTATGAATGTTAGTTTTATCTTCCATACTATTGCAATCATAGCCCAATCCATTTTTGTTAGACATTATAGATAAATGATACTCTAGAGGAGGGAAATCTCATTTAGAACAGAATAAGCTGTCAACCCACTGAAGTGTCAAATGTAACGTATTTGTGCACAAACTCAGTCCTCAAATTTGATCATGGTTCTAAATTGATCAAACTTTTTAACCTATTAAATTTCCTCTATATTTCTGTTCTAAGAGGCAATTGCTAAAGATGGTGTTAAAATGCTAATGTGAATCTGACATAAGGTTGGTTTTTTTTGTGTGTCATTTTTTTTTTTTAACTTCTCCCCATTCTGCTCATGGATTTTCTAGTCAATATTACTGCAGCTGCCTCTTTTCATCGAGTGTAGGTGTCTTACAGGAAAACAAAGTTCTGAGGGAATTCACCCTTGGGACACAGTCTACTAAATCAGAGCCTGGAGAAATTAGAAGTGGAGAGTAAAAATGCAAAAAAAACCCCAAAACCCAGTGTAGGTGAAGACAGGGTAATTGCAGTCCACATGAGGAAGCAAGTACTTTTGCAGACTTGGTTACTGACTATGTCACAAAAAGACAAAATGCAGCCTAATGGCCCAATTTCCAGAAATAGGAGCTCTTTACTTGAGTGCACACAGTTGCATATCTTAAACCAGTTGTACAGACAGGCATTTGCCTGCACATAGCCATTGAGATACTAACCGTAATACCTAAAAGGCTTTCATCATCATGGCAGAGAATCTACAGTGTGATTTCAGGGAAATAAAATGGAAAAATGGCTTGATCAGAACACATTAAATTTCTTTTTTTTTTTTTTTTAATATAAATTTGCCTTGAAGCAACAAATTACAACAATAGCACTTTTGCCTTTTTCTTCCTTTAATGTTAAAAAATAAGAGGTATTTGCATACATACAACTGTATCCCAGATGTTTTAAGTTCTTTTCCTGCTTGTATACAAGGAAAATTGTATTGCAATAAAAACTGTCTTTAGTGATGGGGTGGAGAAAAAATGTACTAAATGTCTTTCTATCTGAATGAACTTCTCTTGCAGTTTTTAAAATTGTAATTTTTTGAAGTCTTTTGTAATTTTGTGAAATCTTTTTATTTTTTTTTTTTTAAACCTTCTGGGAGCTATTGATGTGAATGGAAGATAAAGCTATTAAAACTAGTGTAGTATATGACTCCAGAAATCAGGGGAGTAACTAGCTTTAACACTGTAGAATGTTTACTGTTAATTCTACATGCTAGTTACTTTCCTTTCAAACTCTGTGCCTGCTGTTGAATGTGGATAAGAGAAACACAAGTCTGAGTTACAGTCACTTACTGAAGCTAGAACATGGTAAACAAACATTATGCTACTGTGAATATTCGGTTTAAACTGTGCACTTGCATTTGGAGTTCCTACCAGAATTGACTGAGTATGTTTTAAGCAAGTTACTGGAGCTTTACCTTCCCATTGAAATAAAGCCTGTTATTTTAATGCACTGATGAGCTTCTAGAAGCCAGCTTGGGGATGTCAGAAGTCAGTATTGTGGAAGAGATGATTCTCAGCTGGGAGCAATGGGTAGCAGCCAACATCAGTAGCTTACTCAAAGCAGTTTGATGTGCTCACTGGTGGGACCTGGGAGCTTTAGACTTTCTACCAACCCTAATTCTATCCATTACTGAGCCACACACAAGTAATCCAACAGCTATCACCCAGATGGAAAATTTTCCCCCAGTGGAGTTACCTTGAGAAATTTTTCATTTTGTCAATGTTTGGGGCTTCTCTAACATTCAGCCTGAAATAAGGGCAATCAAAGGGCTATGCAGGCTGCAGCAAGAGCTTGGCTGTGTTTGGGCAGTGTCTCCGAGGTTTATTGCTTAAGGCTCAGCCAGTGCTTATGGTGGAGAGAAAGCTCTGAGTCTCAGTATTAGTGGGGCTGAAGAGAGGCTGTCACATAATTAAGGTAATGTCATTCTTTTCAAACTTGTCAGTTTTTGAGACAAAATAGTAAAGAGAAACCAGGGGAGTCAAACACCGTTTCTGTTCCAGAGAGATAGATAGTTTTATCTCTCATTCCATCATAATCCTGTTAAATTTTTTTGTGGTTTTGTCTTAAGTCAGGTTTATAAAATATTCATTCTAGGTACTGTATGGAAAACAGGGGTAGGAATAGCTTTTGGCAGAGAAGCGTGTATGTTCAGAAATCTGTTTCTGATATGCGCTTTCTTTCCTATTCTTGGTTTATGTCTGTACTTGTGATTTTGTAAGGTTCTGAATATAATGTTCTTGGTTCAGATGGGATTTCTGCTTTTTTCCTCTCTTATGCTGTGGCCATGTGATCTCAGCTGGAGCCTGAGATGTGGATGTGTCTGACAGCATCCCTTAAGCAAGGGACAGTGAGTGAGAAACAACTGATGACCTTCACATTATTGTCTGGTAATTAAAGCTGTGATCTCATTAACCCTCATTGCCATCACATGGTTCTTCTCCACCTTTCTTAGTGGAGTTCCCTTTCTTAACCAAAATTGCAAGGAATTGGATAATTCTAGACTAGAACTTACTGGGATGCTTTAAAAACTCCTTTGCTCTAGTACCGCTATATGACATCATCTTCGTTACCTCTAGTGTTACTAGTTTTATGTATTTGTCATCCTAAATTTACACTGGAATTAGGCATTGACTTTAGAAATACAAAGTCATTGAATTCCTCCAAAATTTGCTTTGCTTAGGAAGAGAGGTTTTTAATGCCTAAAATGTGATGGAGGCAGGGACAACTTAGGAAACACTATTCAAGAAACTGACATAGAACGACTGATCATACAAATGTGATTATAGTGAATATCTTCTTGCCTTACCTCTGTTACTGCTGATGGGATTCTAAATAATGTGATGCTTCCCTTACTAAGTCCAGTCTTGTCTTCCTCCCTTATTTTTGATGTTTTCTCAAGGATTTAAAGAGGAAGGGAAGGGATTAGTCTTTAATGACACTCTTTATTCAGGCTGCAGCACTCTGTTTTCTAATTTAGGATGCCTTGCCAGAATCCTTCTTAGCCAAATTCTGAAGTACCAGCTTTAGATTTAGTGTCAGTAGTTAGGAAAATGACTTGGAATAACACCACCACTGATACTCAGCTTGGTGCAATTCAACACTAGGGATTCCAAAGCAGGAGGAAGAGAGTTTCAGGGTAGTTACTGTTTAGGGTGGGAGTGAGAGAAGGAATAGAATAGGGAGCAAAATTATGTGAAAATGACAATTTCACATTTTCAAGTGATAGAAATAACATTTCTTTATTTTGGGAAAACAAATAGGAGACTGTGAAAAGCATGACATCTTCCCATAACTAAGCTGTTCCTAAGCATATTCTTTTCTGTACAACAATGTAGATTCAGCCACACAAAGGCTGTGGCTTATTTTGATTTTATAAATCACCACATACGATTAAAATCCAGAAAATTTTCCCAAAGAGTGCTGATGATCTTGCTTTTAGTACTATAAATTCTAAAGAGAAGTTTTGTCTTGTATGTAGTTATTTAAATGAGAAGTATATGTAATGATTATCATTATATGATTATATATAAAATATATATGATATATATAACACTAACCTTTCTATCTCCCTGTTAAAGATGAGAACAGAAGAGTTTTTCTAGCTGTGTATGAGCTGTATAAAGTAAAATCAGCTGTATAAAATGAAGATTACAGTGATACATTTGAACTCTGAATGAGGATGATCCTTCAGCCTTTTTTTCTGTCCAGTAATGCCAGAAGAGACCTAAAAGATATTAGTCCTTATGACCTGCATTGAGCAAAACTTTTAAACACATGCTTTATTTCAGTCCTGCAGTTTTAGTTTCTATAGTTCTTTAGGGGCTGCTGTTAGTACAGAAAATAAAACTGCAAGCACAAAGTGCAGCCTGAGCCTGTCCTCTGTGGTGCTGAAGCAGCTCAGCTGCCTATGTTGTGCTGCCTCCAGGTAAGCGTGGCAGCCCAGTCTAAATAGGTTGTATTATTCATCTTGATGCCTCCCTCTTGCAGACTGATGTGATTACACTGATGTAACAAGCCTAGTGTTAACATTTTGGCTAACGGGCTCAGCGCAGCTGGATCTTCCTTTGGATTAAACCTTGTGGGACTAAGCTCTTGATGGTGAAGGTATGGAAGCATAGAAAAAAAAAATGGTCATAGGCAAAAATATACCTTATAAGACCTATGCAATGTCAACCACTTAAATACAGTCCCAGATATTTCAGTGATTGCATCCTGACTTGCGAGAATGAAGTTCTACTCTATTCTACTAATGGAAAAGAATAAAAATCCCTGTAAGATAAACCGATTGAATGCAGTATCTGATGTATTTTGACCATCCACAAGTTTTTGATAAGATGAAGCAATTTAAAACCTGAGTGACATTCTTGTATATTCAGAAGCTTGTGATGTGTCCTTAGTGACTTGCAGTATGCAACTGTTTAAAATTTAAATTAGATTTTAAAAGGAATCATTTAATAATTGTTTACATACCCAACACTTCTAGTTCTAAAGATATCTGCCACGATGGGAAAATTTAAAGTAAGTTAGATACCTTATGTATTTATGCCTTTGAAATTTTTCTCTAAATAAATTTTAGTTCTTGTGGCTGCAGCATATGTCTAATTTTTCTTTGCTTTTTGCCTCTGTTGGAGAGATTTCCTGTAATCAAAAAACTTAAAGAAAAAATAAAAAGCCTCTTAAAGGATTTTAAAAATCTGAACACATGGGAGGAACGTGCTGTTTTCCTCTGACTTTTATAGTTAACAAAGGTCTAAATTGTGGAGAAAACTTTTAGCTTTAGATGCTTAATGTTATATCTGTATTCTAGAAAAACAGTGTTGTTGTCTTGTCTTCCATCTGTCCTTAGCAGTACTAAGACATTTCTAAAGGACCATGTTAGCCTGTTGAGTTCATTCAATACCTGCTATGGGAGACCAAAGTAATACTGAAAATATTCTTTTAGGACTGTGAGTATGCCTTTTATGACTGCTGGTGTAGTAGCAACCTAAGTTACACAAGGAGAACACCACAAATCTGAATAGTGTCAGGAAGAGAGTTTAAATCTTTCTCGTTTGGCTTGTTTCTTCTGAAATTGTAAGACCTGATAGCAGAAGGTAATTGATAATTCATCAGCATTAATTGCTAGAGGCAATAACATGCTCTTGCTTTCCTGATCTTAGTGTTTTGATTTTTATTGCAACTTTAGTCCATGTCTCTTCGGAACAAAAGAATAATTTGCACACGTGGTGTTGCACATGAGCTGGCTTTCCTACACCTGCTGCAGATGGGGGTCCTCTTTTATTAGTCATATTTTCTTACTGTGATGCTTGCAATAGAGAGTCAAATTACTGCTAATCATGCCAGAAGTTTTAATAAATAAGAAGTTATTTATAGGTTCAGACTGAGAGTCAGCTTTCTTAATGATATAAATCAGCGTGGGTTTTTTTAGCTGAGAATGTGTGCTTGCATGTGACAAAGTTGTTGACTCAAACCCACCTTTAAAAGAATTTTGTTCCTATGGCAGTCAAGCAGGACAGAAGGCCTATGTTTGGATATGTGCTTTGACATTGGGTTTGAGACATTGCTCTACTGTGTGGCTATCAAAAAGAAGCTTCTCTGACATTTAGTGGTTGTAGGAATGGCTTTCAAAACAAACCAAGTAATTACCAGCAGATCTAGGAGGACGGTGAGGGAAAAGGAAGAAATAGTTCAAGACTGAATATCTATAATTAGGTGCTTAATTTACTAAGAGTGAAAATGTGTAGTGTAAATGACTTGATTAGTGGAGTTACCGAGATCCCACCTGAGTGTACTCAACAAGCCCGTTTGGGTGCTTGTTGACTGCCTAGCTTTAGAAATATAGATGTCTTCACCTTGGCTTGGTTGGAGGAGTAATTCCATGTTTCCCAAGAATGCTTCAGCTAACAGACGAGAACTGTTCATTTCATGCCAAACCTGTCTCTGATAGGCTGATAAAACTGTAGTACTTTGGATCTAGTAGTGGCAATCCATAATGAGATGATGAGATGTTGTTAGTGATACTAATGTTATTGAGACTTGGGATTTAAGGGAGCCCGAGGAGTGCTGAGAAGAAAGTGTTGAAAAAATTCCTTCCTGTCATCTTATGTGTTAATATATGAGCAGGAACACCATCCAGTCTCAGGAGAGAAAGCGCTAGATTATTTAAAACAGCCAATTGCTTCAGTGTCCTTGACCCAGTTGTAGTCCATCTCTCATGCTTGTGGGGAAAAGGTTATCCTCACAACAGTCCTTTAGTAGAAGTTATTTACTGGTGAGGAGAGAGGCCAGAAAATAACCTCATTCTTCTGTAGGGACTTTATGAAGTATTTATTATAATTGTCTTAACAGCTTGGAAGTTCACAACCATTTTGGGTAAAATGAACAACCTGTTATCCAAAGGGACCCAACAATATTAGTATGGAGGCTGGAATAGGGATTCCTTGCCCAGTCAGGCCAAATGCTACCCCAGGAAAGCTGAATCCAAGCATAACTTTTAGTGGGGTGGGTAGGGAAAGAATTCTTTCTTCTTTAAAAATCATAAATCCACCATCTGAGGTAAGCTGTTTCAGTGTTTATTCATTTTCACTGTTAATTTAGAAAGTTTCCACTTTTTGCAGTCTAACTCAGTTTAACTCCAGCTTGAAATTACTAGTTTTTGTATCCTTGTCAACAGATGCTAAATACATCATCTACCCTGAGTAACAGATCTTTTTCTCCCCATAATTCTATATGAAGCGATAACCACCTTACAGCCTTCTCTTTGGACAGTGGAAAATGGACCTGAGTTAAAAAAGCTTTTCTTGGGAAGCTTTCTTCCAGGTGCTAAAAACTATGATTTATGAGCCTGTACTTCCATTATCTTGGACAAATATTTATTTGCCTAACTAGGCAATTTGCCTAGCTATCCAGTTTTGCAAATGCTGGTATGAAACCAGTCCCTCCTTTCTGCATTTCATAACTTTTATAAAAAAATCTGTCCCTTACTTAAGCATGATATGATTTGGGGTATTTCACATTTGTAAAGAGTAAACCAAATTCTCCACATCATTATCTGTATTGATAAGAATGATCTGCTATGATTTTAAAACACTCAGTCTCTAAAAATACCTTAAAAACAATTTGAGACTTTAACTCAGTGTCCTTATTGCTACTTTTCATTATCTTGTGAGTATGGTCATTATACTGTGTATATATGGATGTGAGAAAAATTTGAGAGGTTTGGTTAAAAGAGGCACTGGAAAACATTTCAGCTATTTAATGAAACCATACAGAGGAGATTTTAACAATCTAGTGTTTACGCTGTAGTGTGAGCTTCTAGTTGGGAGTAACTGGTAACAGGAGAGCCTGTATTACTGCTTGCAACACACAGTCTTTATCTGGAAATTACTGTTAGTGTTCTAAAAGCATGATATTAAAATACCATTCTCCCACTTCTTTTAACAGCCTGTAATTTGTAATTTCAAATGTAATGATTGAGACAAACTTGGCATTAGAAGCATCCAGTCAACCTAAAAGGCACTCTACTTAAAAACAAAGTCAAGCCATGTCAGATGATATCTCTTCCTGTTTTGACTATGTACTAGAGCACATTTTCTCTTGCCTCCATTCTTGTCAGAAAAGAGACAGTGACTAATATCCAGCTTCTGTAAGGAACAAGATATCTGGTTAAATCTAAGCAGATGAATAGTCTGACTGAAATCAGTGGGACTACTTGATAGCTGGGAAGAATTTGAGTTTAGCTCTAAGTGATTTAGCTTTTCTTCTATTAAATATATTGTCTATTTCTTGATATTCCTTATGCTTAAATAAGAGTATTTTTTCTCAGACGAGTGTCTAAGCAATCACTATAGGAAAACTAAAATCTGGAATTAAATTTTATAACAACGTGATCTTATGGGATATTTCAAATGTTTCTAGTGAGATTTTGGAACCTCGTTTGCTTGAACTTTGCGGTTATTAAAGCTGTTACTGCTTTAAGTGTTTAGATTTATATGCCTAGTACATCAAGATGCTTTTGATAATGTGTCTTAACTGTTGGAAAGAACTTCAGATGGTAAGTTGTGTGCATATAATTATACTATTTCTAAGATCTTTACTTGAAAGGAAAAGTATAAGCCTTTTGATAATAAGAGGTGTTTTGGTCTCCTTACTAGGTCATATATTCAAGAAGACAGCTTAAATAAAGAGGTATGCTTGCAGGAGTAATTGGCAATAACGTCAGCTAATTAACTTGATTCTTGCTGCTGTGAATGTGCCACCTGTGTTGCTATGAATATAGTTCAATGTATTTCCTGAAGTTTTCTTTCCCCGGCCCCCTGGTCTAACATCTTATTCTAAATATCAGTAAAGGAGTCAACCTGAGAAGTATTCTTTGACTTGTTTCTTTATCTTGGCAGGAGATTATTCAGGACTTTGCTTAGTGTGATAGTGCTACAGTCCAGCGCTGGTGTATTTACCATCATGATGTGCCTCCATATGGCCATTAGTTTACAAAAGGTTCTGTATGATCTGTTGGAGTCATTGAAGAATGGATTCAGCCACCAAACTGCCCCTGAGAAAAGTAAATGCAGAGATTTTCTTAGAATGGCTGAATTATATGAAGTCATCTTTACTTTCATAATTTTTGTTTTTGACTTGTGATTATGAGATCTGCTTGTGTAACTAGATGTTTATTCTCTGGCTGCCTTCCTTTTTATCGAGGAAGTAGAACAAAGCTAGCATCTAGCATGCCCAGCAAAGCAGCCACAAGGGCCTTAATGAAATAGAGATATGCTAAGCAAAAGGGAAAAAAAAAAAAAAAAGTCCTTTTTCCTGTCTAGGTTATTGAATTCAGGAGAACAGTGCATAAATAATCTTCTGCCACTATTTGCTGCCCTTTGATAGGTTAACTGGAGTGCATATGAAGTTATCAGCAAGCCCTTTTAAGCCAGGAGCAAGCCTAAGGCATCACACTTGACAGTGGGGTTGCGTTCCTGGGTGCATGAATGGCAGCTGCTGGGCAGTTTCACAGACCTGGCTTTCGGATATCTGTGCACCCTTGGTTGGTATGCCAGTAGGAAATGGTCTACATACTTCCATTCACTTTTACTTAAACTTCTGAGGAGAATGTGAAATGTAGTAATTTGTACTACATGGAGTACAAGGATAGATAAAGGAGTAATTTGCCATTTGTAGCAGATTAAATCAGGCTTTTAGTTCAATCAAAACAGCTTGCAGCTGAATGTTGTAATCGGATTACCTGACACTGGGAGAAAAATTGAAGCTCGTCAACAGGCCTCCTCAGGTTGTCTTCCTGAAATAGAACTTTCAGTTTCTCCCAGCTGCTGAATGGTTGCAGATTTACAAAAAACACCACACACACGCACTCCACCCCACCCAACGTCCCCCACCATGGCTACCTCAAAGCTGCATACTGAAACTTAATGAAGCCATTAGTGTAATGCAACAGAATGGTGGTGCTACTATTCCATTAAAAACAGTAAGGTGTTTGGTCAACATGCTGTTAAAGGGTAGGGAAGGACACTTTTCACAATTATATCTTGAAAAATTAATAAAATGTTCTTGTGAGGTTATTTAACTGAAAGTGTCTGGAAGCACAGCCATATTTTAAAATGCTGTATTTTGATTTTTGCCTTTTTTTTGGTGAAAATTAGAAAGTTCTGTCTGCTCTTACTTGAGATTTCATAATTTACAGTTTTGACCTTGGCTGTTGAATGTATGCCTGCTTGCTTTCTCTTGAGTTTATAACATTGTGGTTTCTTAATCAATCTCTAAGTCCTGTTCCGCTACCACATTTCCATGGTCCATTCATGCCAACTGGCTCGCAAAATTATCAGAACTCTTTTATTGGATGTCTTTCATAGCAGCAGTCATGCCTGTTTCCTGTGTAACTATGTAATTTTATAAAAATATATTAATTCTGAACTCTTGCTTCTTGCACAGCAAGCTGACAGTTTGGAACGGACAGATCTGCTGAATGGCTTTGCAAATAGTAAAAGAATTTCAAGTAACTGAATAATTACTTCAGGGCACCTTTTGTGCCAGAAGAAGTCTTTTCATAGAGTGCAGCAATCTTTGGATCCAGCCTATATAGCCCACTAAATGCATTTAAAATATTGTAAGGGCATAATTAAGTCTTGCCATATTCCTGTATTCCTTGACAATATCTCCCTTTAAAGTTGTAACATCCTATTATCTGAAGTAGGTTCAAGTAACAGACTGTCTTGATATGCCATTCAAAATGTTTTTTGTCCTATGGGAACAGCAGACCAATCATGTCAAAATCTTTTATTGCTAACAGTTACAAGTACTTTCTAAAACCCTCTCAGATTCAGTGATCTGAAAGGTGAATCTGTCATCTTAAAAAGAATCTCCCTGTTGACTGACCTTTCCTCTCTCTCCCAAACAAGAATTCCTGGGATTATAGGAGGAGTGAGTATTCAGAAGGACACTACTGCCATTTTTTTTCTCTTTTTTACTTTGATTGATGTCAAATATGATGTAGTCAATGTCACTTATTATGCTATGGCTGTACTGCAGTTCTAGCGATGACAAAAGCAGAGGGATGCTGGTGTGAAACTAGCTAGGGTAAGAGTCTAGCTGTACTGGATGGAGAGGACAGCACAGAGCAGGACAGAGTAAGATGGTGTGGTAACTCCAGCGATTGCATCATTGTGGTTTGGAATTGTGAGCTTTTCTTTTGAGGGTTTAGCACAGCAACAGGGAAGAATTAGAAAATGCAGATATTTGTGCAAAGACTGAAAGTTCTTCAAGCCTAACATGGTTAGATCACCTTTTAAATTGACATAAATGTGGTGTTTTCTCTTTATACAGCTGAGTTGGCTCTTTTACAGTATACCAAGCAACTGTTTGGAGGTTGTCCTTTATTTATGGGAACATTTCTCTAGTCCTAAGAAATATTTTCTTAGAGCCACAGGGGAATCCTTCTCTTCCTTACTGCGATAATCTAAGTAATTTCTGCTAGGTTCTGTGGAGTTCCTTTGAATTTTTCAAGAACACAGAGGAAAACAAAAACCAATTTAGTCATAGTGTGTTAAAGTCAAAACAAAACTGCAAAGCTGATGTCACTGACCAGGTTTTTAAAGGTAGCAGCAGTGCAAGTGGCTGTTCAGAGAACTGTAAAAAGGATGTTATAAAAAGGTTACAATAAGCATGGTATTTTAAAATAAACACATCTACAGATGTGAAGTTTTTGCTGTGGCTAATGATTTGAAGAGGATTGAAAGTAAAAGTGTGGATTTTGAAACAAATAGAAACGGCAGTTATTTACGGAATTTACAGTAAAAAAAAAAAATACAGTTGCGAATCTGCAGTCACAAGTCTCACCAGGTGTCAGTCCCAAGGAGCTTCTAATGAATTATTAAACTGAACCATGGCCCTGGAAATAGATTTAAAAAAAAAAGTGTGGGGAAAGTGACACCTCTTGAATGATCTGAAATAAATGTGACAGTCATCGACTTCGAAAACGTTGTGAGGATATTAGGAAGACACTATCTGATTCATACATTTCTACACCAATTACACGGTTTAAAGTAAATGTAGAGGTTCCTAATTAGCTCTTTGTGCAGCTGTCAGGCTACTTTTATCTTTATTTAGTAGTATGCTTTTGGTCTGTGATAGAACGCCAGTGATGACAGATAGACTCAGAGTGAAGGGAGTAATTTGAAATGCACCGAATGACTTGAAAATAATTAGGTATGTGCTAAATGGCACTTATCTTGGGACTAGAACTGGACAAAGGACTCATGATGAAAATGTTTTTCTAAATGTTATGGTTTATTTTGTGGTTTTTTTTTTTTTTTTTTTTTTTCTCTCCGTGAAATAGTTGGAAAGTTTTATTTATCTGGAGAATTAAATACTGAAGTTGAATATCACTATTTTTGGGGAACTCATTAAGAGACTTTGGGCACGCATTTATCTGAAAACCAAAACACAAACATTCGCACTCACACTGTGTACGCTATCTCTATTGCCTCTGTGAAGAGTTGCACCGATAAGATACCGGTGTCTGAAATAATATTTCTGTACACAAATATGTCTTTTTCCACCCCTGTAGGTTTAATCTGTATTTATTTTCTGTAACCTTGAAATAATAAAGATAAAATGTACCCCAGTGCAAGTTTTGAGTAAGAAAAAAATAACAAAGATAAAGTTTCTTGAGGAGACCGTAGTTGCACCATCAATGGGAACAAAATTACTGAGGTGGTTCTATAGAGAAAATAGTCATTCCCCCAAGGAGGTAGCTGGAGATCAAAGAGGATCCTTATCTTCGCATAAAAGTCTCCGAGTGAGCAAAGGCAAGCAGGCGAGCAAGTGGGGACCACCTGAGGGAGAGAGAATAATTACATGGGTATCATTTTATGCTGCTTGTCCTTTAAAACGATGGAAGTTACTTGAGTTCATGGGGATAGAAAGTGTAAGAAAACTCTGCAAGCAGTCCTGATAAGTCTTTGCTTGACGGGTAAATAAAACCACTATTTTTTTTGGAGAGGCTTGAATTACTGTGTCACTTGCATTGTAATTCTTACCTGAATGTGCATCTGAATGTGATGTGTTAACACTGGTTGGAATTGCCTTGCATGTGGAATTTAATAAAAGAGATAATTGTAATCCCATGGCTCCTCTGCCAGGGGAAGCACTATGTAGTTCTTCAAAACCGAAGCACAGAATCCCAGGTTTGTTGCAGATGGGAGTAAAAATATACAGCTTACTCTGTAACTATGACATCCTTTATAACTCGGGTAAAGCGATGCTTGCAGTGAGTTTGTTTATTCCAAATCTTTTAGAAAAGCCACAGAGAATATCAGCACACCAGAACTTAGGTCTAAAATGTATGGAACATATTCATTTCTGGCTAATATTTAACTAGACTTGGTTTGATCTTTCACAAAGCATCTTAGTGATGGATGTTTTAGCTGAGGTGGTAGCTTTTCAGTTTTCCAATTTTATGACTAGAGGAATTGTTTTATCTTTCTGGAGATGTGCACTGTCAAGTAAAAAAGCCTATGTCCTTCTAACAGGGAAGAAGCCTGCACTGAGAGAGCAAGAAGGGCAGGCCCTGTGCTGTACTTTCTTTTTCTAGTCCTTACTTTTCCATTCACTTTCAGTAAATCTAAATATTATTTTTTTTTAGTTGAAGAACAGTTGTATTTGGTAGGAAAATATTAAATTTTAAATACAAGTATTTCAAGATTGTAACAGAAATTGTCAGATCAAATGGTGAGCTAAATATTGCCTTTGAATTCATTAGGCTTTCTCAATAGCACAGCTCATAACAGCATATTATACAATAAGCTGGTTGTACTGCAAATCTGTGGGATGCGGGTGTCTAACTGTGTGAAAGTCTATAGGACTGAGGATAAGGATGCTGTGTTTTCTATATACTAGTTCTGCATTCTCAGATATTTGTGTTTCTGTATCTAGTACTTAGTGCATGGTACTTGTAACATTTCCTTTATATACTCTTGTTACTGTGCAAATCCATACTACACCACTTCAGTTTTCTATAAATAGGTATGTCCTGTGGTTTAAACAGCAGATACATTGCCTTGACTGAGATTTTTGTTCTGCCTCAAAAAAAGTGAAAGATAAGTGATTTCAGGTTCTATCTAGTTACCTATATTTGCTCTGTAAATAAAAATAATTCCTTCCTTTAAAATACTCTGCTTGTTGCACAAGCTTTATTTTCCTGACAAAGACTTTTCTATATTACATTTTTTATTGTGTTCTTCAGTAAGTTCTCTAGATGCTCCATGAGGTAGAACAAGGAAAAGGGATTGGTTCATGTTTTTTCTTTAACAAAAAGTAAATTAGTGATGGAAAAAATACAGACATATTTACCAGAATATGTAAAAAATGTGCTATGTAGAGAGATGTCCATAACTGATCAGGAAATGTTATAAGAGAAAGGTTATATGGCGTACTGCTTTTGGTTGCACTGATAGCTCTGCAGGTAAACTCTGATTAACAGTTTCCTTCTACTGGGCTAAAGCAGCCAGGATTTGTAGACTTCTTGTGTGAAATGTACAGCAGTGCTGGAATCTATAAAGAAGACAAAAACTCTCCAAAGCGATTGCCTGCTAACCCCTATTGTTTCACATTTCACATTGTATAATTTAAAAAATCTCAAGCATGTTTTCTGAAAGTGAATGTCTGTAGTTCAGCTGCAGTCGTGTTTGGGGTAGCTTAGAGGATTCCTGTGCAGACCCCCTTCTTACTTGGCTTTCACTACATCTGCTCAGATAAGGAAAGTGTTGCACTTGGTTTAGTCTCTTACTTTTTTTTTTCATTGACAGTTGGGGTTTTGTGGTTTTTATATTTTTTTTGTTTTGTTTAGGAAAACAAGCAACAAAGCATAAGCCGTACAGATTTTTTATTATTATTTTTTGTGATAGCAAAATCTCAGTTTGAATGTTTTAAAATACAACTTAGTTGCTGGTAAGTATGCTGGTTCAGTACAGTGCAAACTTGGTCTGTCTACAGACTCCAGCGGAGAGCTCAGACTCTCAGCTGGTGCAAAGTAAAGTGCTTCACTGAATTTCACAGAGCTTTTCTCACTAACTTCAATATCACCTACCTCCTGTCTCAGGTATTACAGTGAAAGTATTAAAAAAATTATCTCCACATTTTTTTCCCTCCGACCCGCCCCCCCCCCCCCCCCCCCCGCCCCCGCCCCGATTCTATACTTGCTGCAATAGAAATAAATCTAAACCCTTTTTTTAAGCAGGGTCATCTGAGTTCCTCAATACAGGGTAATAAAACTCTTTACAGGTTAATTCCGATATAACTACTGCAAAATTTCTTCCTAAATAATCTAGTTCCACTCTACTTCTACAGACATGGGGGTATAAACTGATAACCGTGGAGATCTGAAAGCAGAATTTTGCTTGGAGTAGATGAAGTTAACTTAAACTGCACAAAAAATGTTGCATTGTTTTAATTATCTTTGTCATTTGGTGGTAGATATTGCCAGAAGTCCAGTAGAAACTCTGCAGCAGGCAGTTTTCTTCATGTCATACAATATATGTGGAAATTCTTCCTTCTGTTTTTTAAATTATTTTTAACTGGTCTCTGGGGTTTGTCTTAGAGGTATGAAAACATGGGTTATTTATTCAAGTTTTCAGCTAGGCAAGTCTACACTACACTGATTACATGTTTGCTTTTGTTGTGTTAATCCTGCTAGTCACTGCATGCAGAGCTTTCCCTGTCCTAACTTTCCTCTCTTCCTGACAGCATGGATTAACAAGTAAGAAAGCATGGATTAACAAGTGTCGCAGCGCTCTCCAAACTAGCCGGCTGCAACAAGGTCTTTTACCATCTCACACCAGCACACTCTTCATGCCAGTCCTGCTGCTGCCTTCTAGTTTCTCCTCATCTAAGGCACTCTCTCTCTTTTCTCTGCTTCTTCCTCCTCTCTCTTCCTCAGCTGCTCTCTCTTCATTGGCTGCCCAACCCCTTACCAGACCCAGCCATACCTGCACCTTATCTACACCAGCCAACCCACAGTTTTATATTATCAATGCTAATTAACCCCACTTCGTTCCTCTACAAACAAGAATGAGCAAGCACATCTCTTGCTCAGGCAGATAGTCAGTCCTACTGTGAACTAGCTGCGCAGTCTAGATGTAACTCTGTAGGCTGCAGTGTATATCTTGATACTTCTGAGAGAACGCAAGTAGCTATATCTTACATCTGCTATTGGCAATAGATGCCAGTGCAGCTGCTTTTGCCCTTCTCTGTGGAGGTTTTTTTTGGTTATTTTTCTTTTAGTGCACTAGAAGGAAGATAGATAAGAAATTTCAGCTGAGATGTCTGAAAGCTGAATTCCACATATCTAAATACATGGCTAAATTACATAGTGATTGGATGGAAATTTTCATTAGAAGGGAAATTTTCTATCGGTCCTTCTGACACAAGATATACATATATTTTGAAGCTAAATATTGTGATCTGGCATGCAACTATGGCCTGCAGAATTGTATTTTGGATGATGATTTTTGAGAGACAGTTGTTCTGAAGGCTCTCAGTTCAATGCTTTTGGTCTATGCAGCAGAAACGTTCTTGGCACTTCTGTCTTACCTGGTTCTCAAGGCTATTAAAAGGCAGAAGGAACTAAGTAGTGTCTTAATGATGGTTCAGGGGTTACTGTACGTTGTGTATGTGTACACATCTATGCACACTTTTTCTCAACAAATTCTTGCATGAATTTTCAGTACTGTGGTACCAGAATATATGTTATCATGGTCATGTGTGCATGTCCTTACCTCCATGTCCTTTCTACTTTGATGTTTCTTATTATTGCAATATGTGGTTAGGAGTGGTAGACCAGTGAGACCAAATGCCTTCTGTGCTCCATTTTAGCGTTCCTTTGCTTCCAGTTGTAATTGAATGTACAGTATGTTTTCTTACATGAGCTGTGATACAGAAATATCCAAGACTTTTTTTTTTTTTTGTGTGTGTGTGTTATCAACTCTAACTGCATTACCAAGGGACTACTGACTAAGTTCTTGAGGCAGGCCACAGATTGCAATTACTGAAAATAAAATGGGTCGTGTTTTTTCACCTTAGCTTTTGATGTACATTTTGATGATCTTTTTTCCTGGCTAGATTATAGAAAAAAGATGATTAGTTTGACTTCATAGCAAAATACACAGAAGTTGCATTGCTCCTGGAGTGTCCTGGGAAATGTCACTTGGAAAAAAGTCCAATATTCACCTTAGAGTTCCTAATGAGAGAAAATCAACTGTTTCTTTAGGAAACCATTCTAAAAGTCTTTGCTCTTAAATCTCTGGATTGCTGGGTCTAGTGATACCTTTTTTTCCCTATTGTGTTGTAGAGTTCACTGTCAAAGTTACCTTCCACTTTTTATTTTGTTTTTCCTTAACTAGCTTTTTGATCTCCTGGCATCTTCTGTAATGTCTGTTTTCTGGTACCGGAATTGTTCCTTGTGGATCATCTATGAACCCTTTCTAATTTATGAACTTTAACACAGTAAGATACATTATTCCAGTACTGGTCACATTGTAAAAGTTGCTTCACCATTCTGACTTGATTCCTTTGCTTGCACGCACACAGACTGCAATAATTTTTTTATGGTGCAAAGACTGATCAGTCTTTTTGTCCTTGTCTAATGGAAGATATTGGTGTCTTTTTCCACAACTGGTCTGCTTGGGCTGTGTTTTTTAAGGAGTTAAGTACTTAGCTATAACCACATAATTACTAAAGTTAGTGCAATCATTTGCGTGCTTAAACATCTGCAGGATCTGGGAGCATTAGCTCTGCTGTCCTCTCCTCTGAAGAATATGGCTTTGTAGTATTTGAAATACCATACTTTTAATTTTTTTCCTCCCCCCTTTAAGTGCTGGTTTTGTTTCTAGCTTTATTCTTTTCCACTTTTAGTCATAAATCCCTTCTCCCAGATTCTCCTTGACTCTCAGCATTTTTCATTTATGGGCTTTCTAGTTTCTCCTTGACTAATCATCTTGTATTTTTTTAATAGCCTGAAGAACTTTAGCCAAAATGCCATTTTTAATCTCATTTTCTGTTTTCAGCATGCATTTTAGTAATCCTCTTTTCTTATACTACTTGCAATTAATGTATCCCATTAGTGTCCCAGACTATCAATGTTTCATTTGCTCAAAGGATTAATGTTGAAAAATGTATTAGCACTAATACATAGTAAATGAGAGGGATTCCACTTATGCCTTTGACTTCAGCATGTTCACTGGAAACAAGGATGCTGGCTTTACCTGGAGTCCTAACTAGAAGGAGTATAAAATAAAAACTGGGGCTGTTTCTCAATAGGTGGATTCTCTCAAACATTCATTAAAACTCATTTCCAGTAGTAGGCAATATTATCCTGCCGTCTGTTGAGAGTCCTCTTGTGGTTGTGTGCGGCATGCTTTATGGTGGTGATAGTCTTTGCCAAATCAGCCTGCAGAAGCAAAAGTTAACTAAATGTTGAACTATTGTATTGAATTGGCTTTATAGCTATAGTTTTGAGAGGAAAGAAGAGTACAAAAATAGCTTTCTGCTGCTGTTGGACCTCTTCAGTTGCGGTCAGTCCCTGATAGGGTAAAACAAGCCTTCGGAAGGATTATGCTGTATTGCCTCGGAAGAACTCCTTGCCTTGGAGAGGTCGGGTACCCAAAGTACATTAGTCCAGGCAGGCTTGAGTCTGTTTTGTACCTTTTTGGCAGCTATATTATGGGATGTCAGAGTAATTTCTGTTTCCTGGCCTAGACAGAATACACGTCAATACTAATTTTCACATGTCTTCTGTTGATCTAACACAGGGGGTCCTCAAACTTTTTAACCAGGGGGCCGGCGCGCGGATGCAGTGGCAGGCAGTCATCTGCGGCTGCTTGGTTTCCCCCCCAGCCCCCGGCAGGGGGGGTGTGGGGGGGTCTGTAAATACTGGGTGCCGGATTGAGGACCCTGGGGGGCCGTATCTGGCCTGTGGGCCGTAGTTTGAGGACCCCTGCTCTAACAGATATTTTGAATGTCAGTAGAAAACAGTAAATCGGCTTAATATGTGCTTGGGAGTGTCATATCTGTGGCCATTACAATTTTGTCAACCAGAAGGACAACATGCTATTATTTGCTAGGCTTATGAAAGACTGAAGAGCAAGGATTTTCACTACACATTGTTTTATATTTATGTTGCAGGAAGATCTTGAAATTGATATGTTCTTTGTTATGCTTTGGTGCTGACAGAATCCGTGTCTTTTATAATAGAAGCAGGCCTTACTTTTGGTATTGGCCTGAACTTTGCCAGAGTTTAACTGGCATTTCACTGACGTTTCTTGAACCCTGTTGATCAATATGCCAGTGCAATTCCGGTTTCATAAAATGTTGAGCTTACAGTCGATTATAAAGGCAATTAACTTGACTTGCATGAATTTTGCTAAGTTTGCTCGGTTTTGTACATGTGCCTTTCTGAACGAGAAGCTTCCTGATTAAAGAAAGAACTTTATTTGTAAAGTGTGTTTCATGCCTGCATACTATATACATGGGAAAGGAGGATCCAGGGAACCACAGGCTGCTCAGCCTTAATCTGTGGGAAGAGGATGGCCCAGGGGGAATATTATCAATGTATATAAATACCTGATGGGAGTGAGTAAAGAAAGTACAGACAGGCTCTTCTCAGTCTTGCTCAGTGACAGAACAAGAGACAATGGGCACAAACTGAAATACAGAAAATTAACAAGAAAAAACTTTATTTTACTGTGCAGGTGATCAAACATTGGGGCAAGTTGCCCGGCTAGTGTAGTCTCTGTCCTCAAAACACAACTGTAGCCGTCCTGAGCAGCCTGGTCTGGCTGACCGTGTTGTGAGCAAGTGGTGTTAGACAAGTAGATGAACTCCAGCTGTGACCCTTCCAAGTTTGGCACCTCTGTAAATGTTCCTAGGATGTGGATGGGACATCTAAATTGAATGTTGTACTTGATGAATCCTTAATATGAATAAGTAGACTAGCAAGCATTAACAGAAACATTGGGAGTCTGTTGCGACGGAGGGAAGACACAGTCACTCAATATGAGTGATCAGCAGACTTCGTTTATTGTCTCTTACAGTCACCTTTTATGCCTTCTTATAATTAGCTCATACATATTACAAAAGTTAAGCTCATTATTGGTTAGTTGCCTAAATACCAAGCCCGCCCCTAGTTTCTCTTCTGTAGTTTTCTGTTCCCACCTGCAACCTTCTTTTCCCACCGAAATCTTCCTGTTACTGTGTAACAAGGACAGCCAAAGACAGTGTATTTTGCTTTACTTCAGATAAGCTGAGAGCGATGTGCATTTTTGTCCAGCCAGCTGGACTATGTCTATGTGACCCTTTTCAGCTAGTCAGTTATCCACAGGAGTCAAGCTCCTGGTTTTGTAGTAACTCCATTTGTTTTGTGATGGATGAGAGCCCTCGTGCATCAGAATAATCATGTCAGTTGTTTCTGTTACCTGCATGATCTAGTTTAGAATTGAAATAGGAAATAGTTGCTTTCTTTTGCCATATGCCCCTTTCTGAAAGATTCTTAACACCAGTTCTCTCAAAAAACAACCTAAATCCCAACCAGAGTATTTGGAAGTCTTGTGCTTCAGTGGTCATGAATGGTCTGTTCAATATCTTTAAAAAGAGTAAGTTGCTTACAGTTGAAGATATGGTCAATGTCATGTAGTTGGATATCCATAACAATTTTAAGACAATTGAGACTGTGTCCAAAACCAGTTCAGTCATGGTCTGAATTATGTTTTACCCTTAACTTTATTCTTACATATGAGGATTCACAGTGGCCAGAATGGGCAGTTTCAGCTGTAATACACATGTACAAGTTGATCTAATCCTGCAAGCTAGTTAAGGTTTTATAAGTAGTAGAGCTGGATGGGAAATGAAAATACAAAAATTAGGCAGTAGATTGGAAAGGTGGCTTTGATTTTTAGAATGGTTGTTGGTGTTTTAATTGATGGTTTGTTCTCTTCCTAGCTTATGTTGCTGAGCAAAACATTCCCCTCTGTTATGCAGAGGAACAAAGATGTATTGTTCCCATCACTAAGAATTTAAAAAAGTACTTGCATTGGGGAAGGAAGAATTCAGGGGAAGATTCAAAAGTACTTATTCTCCTGAAGTTTCTATACATCTTATATTTACATCCTTTCAAAGATGTTCATTGGCTTCAGTGACAAACTCAAAGCTCATGAAAGCATGGGCATAAGTGTTTTGTCCTCTGAGATAGAAAACTTAGATGGTGCCACTACTCAACTTTTAGCTAAACTGATAAGGCATGTAACGAGGCTATTTATTCTTTTCTGTCATTTACCAACACTTGATGCTTTCCCTTGTTTATAAATATGTATTGCAAAAATGTTTCTTAAATAAACTTGAGATGGGCAAAGCTGTACTCTTCAGTGAATGCAGTGATATGTAATTTTGGGGAGCAGATTCTCAGCAAGTTTTAGTGACTGTGTCTGGCTAGATTTCATGGACAAGTACCACTTTCCATATGTTGGGAATTTGGACTTTTCTCAGTATTCTACACACTATTTTAATGATTTCCAAGCCCTTCCATCCACAGATCTCAAAGTTAGCCTGGGTGTGCAAATGTGCCATCTGGATCCTCTTCAGAATCAGGACTTCACATGTTGCAGAAATGCAGAATATTCTAGATAATATTGTTGAATATTTTTGTAGAGGAGTCCTCTGTTCTGTCAGTCTTTCAGCTAGTTATATTAAAAATGTTTAGTGAGTTAAATTATCTTGCAAAATGACTTGCTGTATGAATTTATCCACATTACTTAATAAGAAATAATTTTAAGCCACCCTTAATTGTGCAGCTTTTGTTACAGATCTTACAGTTGTCACTAATTATCTGATACAAAGACACTGCTAAATTTATGGCTGTTGATGCAAGCTGTTAACTGGGTGTTAAGGCAATGTCATTTCATATAGGTCAGTTAGTGGCTTGTTGATATTAAGAAACAATTGCAACATTTTGGAAGTAATTTTTAATGGTCGGTTATTGTCTCTTGTCTTAACTCATTCCTTGAATATAATTTGACATAATTTTCTGAAACGATACAAAAATCATTGTGATTTTTCTTGTTATCACTGTTGTCCAATTAGCATTTGATTTTTTCCTTAGACTAGTTAAATGCCCCAGCTTTCATTTAAGAGTTCTATTGCTTTTCTGCTTTAATTTTCCTCTCCTTCTGTTCAACCTTAATTTGTAAAATCTATTTTGAATAAAGCCCTTTATGACTTGCACATGGCCTAAATTCAACACAATCCCCTTGGCATTCAAAAAAACCTACTTTGATTTTTGGTCTCTTGCATTCTTCCCATAAAGTCCTGAGACTTAAGTTTCATGTATATCACTGCTATATATTTGCTTACAGGACCCTGCTATCACATTCCAACTTTTTCCAAACACCAATTTCAAATCTTTTTCTTAGAGAATCCTGCAGAAGCAGCTAGGACTTGAGGCTTCCAATGGAAGTTCTTCCAGCTGTTCTGTGGAAATTGAAAGCCAGTACATCTTACCACATTCACTTAACTGTGAAACTATTTCAAAGACCTTGCAGGACTTAAAAGTACCAGCAGTTATTATGCTTCAGTGACAAATTGGATTTCCTACTGACATCTTTTCAGACTTTTCTGCCAGTACAACCCTGGGGAGACTTCTGTCTGTGGTTTCCCTTTGAACAAGGTTCCCTCATGATTGATTTGAAAATATCAGGGAAAAGAGAAAGAATGGGAATAGTGTCTAATTTTATTTTATTTTTTCTGAATGCCAAGTACAGAAAAAAATGAGGGATTATTTAGGAGGAAATGGTGAAATGTAGGTATGTAACTGTAAAAGTGTAATCCTGGAAACCCTGAACTCAGTTACTGACTAACCCTGGAAGCACAAAATCTGAATAGGAGTTTCAGTGATAACTTCACTTCTCTTTTATTTGTGAGAACATTCTAGTGTACATCTTTCTTTTCTTGGAATATCTCAAAAAGACTGGAATATTTCAATGCAAATTCTAAGCTTATATTACTTACAAGTCTTCATCAAGTGGTGGCTGCTTGTTCTTGATCCCTTGCAAGTATTGCTTGCTTATCTCGTGACTGTGCTTTTAGGCTTGTAACAGTTGTGACAATATAGCTGCAAAATCAAGTAAAAAGAAAAATGAGTTAATGAAAAGTGAATTATCACCCATCATTCAATAACTCATTTTATATTTTGACAGACAAAAGCAGTCCCACTCCCATATGCTGTGTCTATATGAAGCCTCTGCAGACTTTTTCACTTCAAAGATTTAGTGGGACTTCATAGCTTCAGAATAGCTCCCAACCTAGCAGGTAGTTCACTCTGCCAGGGAAGGGCTGTATGACCAAAACAAAGTTTTGATCTCAGTAAGAAATGCAAGTAGCTGCCCTTATTTCTAAAATGACGTGTGATACCCCTTTGCTTAACCTGAATGACCGAGCACAGGAGATGGGGTTCAGGAAACAAATACTAGGTTGGAGACTGTTTAAGTGGAGGAGGGAACTGGCTGGTGGGCAAGAAGTAACGCACCAAACCAGGCAAAGTAAGGGACTGAAGGTATTCTTCCTGGGTTTTTTAGGTTATGATTTATTTTATGGGGAATTTGGATTCTCTTTTAGGATGCCTGTCTCTATATACTGTATAGGGACCCTGAATGCCTGACATGGAGTTTCAGTGTGCTTAATGCTTACATAGAAATGCTGAAATAGTTCATCTTCATGGTGCCTAAATTGTTTTCTGGACCTTGCTGCAAAAGGGTGTATAGTAAAAACACTTATTTCCCTGACGTGTTGCCTTTTCTTAATTGAGATCCGAAAATCAAGTGATTCCAGGAAGTGGTATGATGCAAGCCTAAATTAAATTTGTTATTTATTTCTAGTGTTATATTAAAGGCTTGTATTGACCTTCTCTACAAGGACTGATATTTAAAGTGAAGACTAAACAGTTAATGGCATTATTACATTATCTAATATGGAAAGATAATGGTTTGTATTATCTGTAATCTTGATTACAGGAAAAGAGAAGTAGTTCTAACATTTTGTATCTATTTATGATAAGAGGCAAACTTCTTTCTTCCCCCCTTTCCATTTTTTTCCACTAAACGAGAGAGGTTTTTTGTTCTGAATTTTTTTTTTAATCCTTTCTCTACCCATCAACAATGATCAAAATTATTTTATAGTAACCCTTGTATCACCAGTTTCAAATGAGGTCAGTATCCTTCTGTGTTTCTTCCTTATGCATACAGTAGTAGAGTGAGCGTATCTAACAGAGAATTTAGATTTCCAGGGAAAATGATAACAATACATGGCAGAATTTTATTTGTAGGTATTAATCTAAACCAGAGAATTTGTTCAGTGTTGGCCTAGTGAGTTTGGTCAGAATCAGTATTGCACCCAGATCTCCTCAGTGCGAATGTATTATCTTTGCTGCAATATTTTTTCCTCTCTTATTTAAAATACATGTGTGTATGCACATGTCCACACATATATGCACAGACATGCTTGCATTTGAAAAATAAAATTGCCAAGTCTTTTGGTCATAAAGGCAAACAAATATTCTTATTGGTATATAGTTTTTGGACAAGAGGCTGATGTGGAGTAAACAGGCATAACAGAACCTGACTGCTCAGGCTTGTTCTATGTAGCACGTAGCTATTTCATGACTCACGTAAAAAATTGCATACCTACTGCACCTGATAGTTGTTCTAGCTATACAAAACTACAGCCCCTGGTTTGTGTAGTGCAGAACCTTTTCTGATTTGTGGAAGGTATGAGAACTAGAAGACACATCAACCTTGTGAGTTCACATCTCAAGTGTTACACTATTGAGACTGGCTTGTTTTTTGTCTTAAATTTCTGTACAAGAATTATATTTTTTGCTTGATTTGTAACTGTTTTCCAGGTGCTGGTAATTTACCCTGAAATTCTGTTCTCCCACTTGTCTTAGTTAAGAGTTCCGATATAAATAGCTGATATTTTGTTAGGTAGGCATAAATAAATTATTCATGAAGTCATTTCATACCAAAATCATCTGTTAAAAAACCTACATGTGTTACTTGTGTGCTTTTAACTTATTGCTTATGTCAGTACAGTGTCGTGTCAAAGAAATCAACCAAGAACACATTAAAATGTTTGTAGGTTTATATGTAATCCTTATAGAATGTAAAAATGTGCTACTTACATTCTTGTAAAAGTTAAAGATTATACACAAGTTTTTAAGTTCTTGACACCCAGGCTGCTTGTAGATATATTTTTTTTCAGTTTTTGGCCAGAGTGGTTTGATCTTTGTGATGAATGTGGTGTAAATAGTTGTCAAGAGGGAGGTCAAGAAGTTCCTGTGTCCTGCTGTATCATCACCATGGACAGCACCTCCTCTGCTGAAGTTCTTGAACACTGAGAAATGCTTCTGTATGTTTTAATATCTTTTCTAGAGCCACACTTAAAAAATCAGATTCTTCTTTCCTCCAGCCCATTTATTAATGATCTAAACAAGCTGCAGGATTGTGCTATCTCTGTAAATATTTTCAATTGTATTTATCCAATGGTTAGATTGAAAATCAACTGTGTGTGTTAATGGTTTGCCCTAAAGTGTTTAGACACATGGATGAGCAATAGCAGCCATTCTACTAAATGTAGGAAAAGCAAACCAAATATAAGCCTTTCCTCTTTCTTTTGCATTTAACGTTGGTGGTACAAGGTGTGCTATGTATCTTCTGTTCTGAAACCTATGTGAACTTAGCACTTGTAACTCTGGCAACAACAACCATAGTCTAAAGTGGCCTGATGTGAGTGGGATGCAGGGAAAGAGGAAGAGGTGCTAGGAAGCTGCAAGCATTCTCCTTTTTACAGGAAAGAGAGACCCAGACTCTCCTAGTATTCCAAAATAAACATGACCTCCATTTGCAATAGTTCCCAAAGTCCTTAGAAGTCTCAATTTTGGACATTGTCCTACATGATTACAAATGTAATCAAGCATTGGTGTTAATACTTCACATGTCTGTGAACAGTAATTTGTTAAAATTAAAAGTAAAACAAACATCCTTGATAACATGATCTGCATACACTTGAATAAAGATAGCCTAACCTTGCAGTCTGTTTATAGCACAAAAATCTTAGTATCTGTACAACACTAAAAATGCTATTTTTCAGATATCAAAGTAAAACTTGAGGCTAAAAGACCTCTTGGTTGTTTCCAATTTAGATCCATATGCCTTCCTGATTCTTACAATAAGAAACACTATATTCCTCCACCCCTGTGGCTCTCTTGTAATTTATTTACCTGGGGAAGATCTGCTTTTAGATGCAGCATCTGGTTTTCAGTGATTTCGTGCTCTTAGCCAGCTGAATTGACTGAACGAGGAGGAGGTCAAGTCTGTCGCCTGAGGTCACACGTTGAATGAATGCCTGAGCTTGGATTTAGAGTTAGATCTGCAGTATTCCCTCTTGGTTCTTTGCTGCCTGCAATAAATACTTATTTTTAAATGTCAGGTGTATTTGGGACTAATGAATCTGTATTATATGCAAGCAGAAAATTATGATGCTTAATCTGATACTTACCAAGCGCATCCATAATTCTTGCAAATGTTTTCTGTCAAAGTAGCTATAAAGCAGAAAAAGGGTAGAGTGTGTTATAGTTAAAAAATGTAAACATACCTAAAGCAATAAAAAAATACTATAAACCGGTAAATGAGGAGACACTTTTTTAAAAAATCAGATAATTATTTGTGTTAATGGCAAATTTAGCACAATGCTATTTACTTTAGTGGTTATCAGGTGAGAAGCAAATGTGTTCTTAATACCTGTTCTCAATAATAAATTACACTGTGTGCATCTTTATAGAAGACTGAATTACAGGACCTTGGACTGCTGTGGAACATTTTCCCTGATATTATGCTTGCATAATTATTTTTTTAAATTAATCTTTATATACAAAGATAGATATCAGGAACTGGAAAAATTCAGTCTTTACATGATTGTATTGAAAAACATTAGTTGTGATTAAAGGCACAGAAGAATGAGTTTATGTGTTCATAAATTTGAAGATGTTTCATAGAAAAAATGCAATTTCTAAAAATGTTTTTTCCTGATTGTTCTGTGAGGGGAAAAAAAAAAAAAAAAGAGTGTCTATGGCAATGCTTTATTGAATTTGTAAAAAAGCCATTGATATTGTCAATAGGACTTCTTATATCTTAACTCAAGCAAATTCTGAAATACTGTTTCAAACTAAAATCTGAAACATTTCTGACTGTTTTGAATTTTCCTGGTTGAAATAGTACTGCCATAGTTTGGTGCAATTATAACTGCAGTTTCTAGATGGAAACTTTTCATCTGAAAAAGGACTCCCTTTTCTGGCTACTGTGAAGTTGGATGGTGATAAAGCACTTAGGAGAGTAGTTGAAATGACAATCCAGTCTAAATAAAGTAGGAATAATTATGCTCCCAAGTCATCTTGAAATGAACCTCACAGTTGGTCAGCAATAGCAATTGTCCATAATAGTAGTTTAAACAGCTCCTGAGAATGTTAACAAGTCCTCTTCCATCATGCAGAGGCTGAAAGAGGAAAGAAACTGGGTCGGTCAGGAAAAGAGACACAATTCAATGGAAATAGCTCCTGTCTAACAGACAGCCTTGACAGGAATTATTTTGACCCATGATACTTTTTTATTTCCTTTTACTTTCTGACATTATTTCTGGAGGAAATAATAAGGAACCTTAGAAGACATGTATGAGAAGTTTTGTCTTCTTTTCTTGGCTGTGGAAACAGTGTCATGTTAGGAGTCCTATAAACACAGAAACAGAGGCTGGAATGACCCAGGAAAGACTGTGGACTGTGTATTTGTGAAATCAGGAGGATTGGGTTTTTTATTTTTTTTTTTTGAAGAGACTATTGTCTTGTTTCGTGGAGGTCTGGCAGGAAAACTTGTTCCTGTTTTGGGGTTCCCTGTTTTCTCCACAAAATGTCCCCAGGGAGGATAAGAGCACTCCCCTTGACTGTAGCATCTTAGGAGCTTGTGAGCAGAGAGAAAGGAATGAGATCCCAATGGGAGAACAAGATGTGGTGAAGGGACAGGAAAAGCAAAGGCGGGGTTTGGAGCTGATGGCAAGGGGATCTGTGCAGCCTGCGAGGCAAAAACCAGTTGTTTCTCTGAGCTAGCACTTGGAATAAAGTGGTAATAAATTTGGAGACTGTTCAGGCCATCTTTTCTTTTATCATATGAAGTACATGGGGGAAAGCTGTAACTTTTTCCTGCTGCATTTAATCTGAGCATGGGCATTCTGACAGTGTAAGGGTTCTGCTGAAGGACTGTAGCATGGAACAAGCCATTGCAGTCACAGGTTGATTTCCTTGCATGGATTTAAAATGCAAAAAAGAATGGGTTTGAAAAAGCAACAGCCAAGTTATTGAAGTAGTTAGACTACTTAGGAAAAGACTTAAAAAACTGTATTTGACAGAGAGAAAAACTTTTTTCTTGACCTCAGTATTATTTAGAAGTTATGGGTTTTTTGACATCAATAATTTATAGAATCTTTCCAGTTAATTTCAGATAGACTTCGTTATTATCACATTACTGCAAAATGCTTGAATTTATAGGAGGGCATTTAGTAAACAGAAGAGCTATTGCTTAAGGTAGAAAGTAGTCAGCTTGGCAAAGTTAAAGAACAACTAGGTCATTCAGAAGAGAAGTACAGGTTTTCTGTGTGTCTTCTGTTGAACACAACTTGGAAATATTTGCATCATCTTTACATCATCATGTTTCAGCTCTGCTATCCAACAAAGACAGGAGATTCCTTGTTCTACTTCGTGTATGGATAAAGCTGGAAGTGAGGTAGGCATAATAAAAAGCAAGGAGCAGAACAAATAAATAATTGCTGTTAGTTAAAAATGACAGTCAAGTTACAAAAAAGTGCATTATTCAGATACTTTGAACATGTTTTGACAAAGACGTTTTAAGTCTGTAAGAACGTTGCATTGTTTTGGAGTAACAATTAACAGGTTATTCTAAAACATCCACTGCCTATATACTGCCACAACCAATCTATAACCTATAAAATGGTATTGACTACAAGTATGAGTGGACTTGGACACTTTTATAAATTAAACTTTAAAGACATATATAGATTCAAATACTGTATTTCTTCTTATACAAAATAATCATTGTTGGCATTTTTTGTGTAGCTTCTTTCAAGGGTGTATTTTGCAATTGCTGGTTTTTTAAGGTCACTGCGAGGTTCAGACTTCATATACCAAGCTTTCTATACGAAGTTTACTTAAAAAGAAGTCTCTCCCTTTGCTACTCCAAATGCACGAAAATCATACACAGTGTATACGCTTTGGAGGAATGCCAGGAATGGTTGGATATGCCTATGTATAGTGAATGTGTGCTTTGAGTGAAGCTTACACAGGAGAACCAAACTCTTGCTAAGTAGCAATATATTGCTTAAATGAAGTACGGTGGAGACCAGTGCAGGCTGCAAAATCTACTTGAAAAATGGGAAAAGGTTGGTTAGCTTTCTGTTATTGTGGCTACAATGACAGCAGATATCAATTAGCTTTTGGTTATGTTGGTGACAACTGGTCCTGTAACTTTGAGCATAAACAAGTCCTAATGAACTGTCCTAGACCTGCTCTTTTCTTAGAGATATGATCTGTCTTGAAGTAGTCATAGCCCAGCTGAAAATCTTTTGTGATGTTTGCTATGAAGTGTAAGTGGTCCTAGAGGTGTTTATGCTTCTATGCTGCTGCTGGGCTGGATGAGTTGGAAAGCCTCTGGATCTTTTCCTGCAGATTTTATGACATGCCCCTTGCCATAAAATGCACAATTGTGAGTAAAACCTCTGGCCTGGAGGAATAAAATATTTCACTGTCCTGTGTAACATGACTAAATAGGATCATAGGTTTCCTTTCCATTGTCTGCTTTTTGAAATGTTATTCTTTCCCTCTAACTTCTCATTTTGTTGTGTACACTTCTGAGGCCTTGTGAAATAGTGTGTACTAGTACTTTTTTCCTTTAAATTTGTTCACTCTATCAGCACAGTAAGAGGCTGTGCTTTTTTGATAGCTGTTTTTGTTGGCATTTTTTGCAGCACACTCTATTGTAATGCTGTGCTTTGAATAGTCAAAACTTATTGTTTCTTCAAGCTGTTACAAGGCTAAACTTGTACTCCAAGCTTTCTGTGCATATCTGGCTTGAAGGAAAAAGGTTGCTTTATGGAATAACTTATTTCTTCATCAATTATTAATTATTTATGCAGCTCCAGCAGGTGGATTTAGGGACTCATCGTTTGATATACATAGAAGGAGCTAAAGCAAAGGTAGCCTCTGCTTCACAGAGCTTAACATTTAGTATCCCAATGGCATCTATCTGCAAGATGTGCATTCTTAGCCTAGCTTCTAATTATGTTGAATTTTTGCGTGTTTTCTCTTTTATAAAGCATTGTTTTGGAAACAAGTCCCTTATACAAAGGCTAGCAGTATCAGAGAGATACTGCATTGTGATATATTTTTTTTCTAGTTCCTTGAAACCACTCACTTCATTTAAACTTCCATCAATTCAAAATTTCCTCTTTCCCTTGAGCACACGTTTTCCATATTTTTTCACTCAAAGTACTATTAATACTTTCTGATTATTCAGCAGAAAACTAAAAATGTCTCTTGAGCCACTCAACCTGATTTAATTGGTTTTGGTGTATGGCAGGCTAAATTCAGATCTCCATTTATCAAACCCCAAGTCTCTCCTCCCCTTTAAAACTGATCGGTGCTCAGGTGAAAAAAATAATGAGGTAAAAAGTATGTGTGGGACTGTGCATAAAAGGTTTTTCTAACATTCACAAGGTCACTGCAGTGCAAGAATTAAAGTAAGGTTGATTGCTTGCATTCCTCTCCCCCCCACCCCCCCACCCCCCACCCCCGCCGGCCCCCGACTTCAGTGCTTCTCTGAGCCCCTAGACCGGTATTCCTGAACAGCTGTCCAGGCTTCTCTGAATTGGTTTGAAGTCATATTTTTACTTTGTTCTTTGTTTCTCACTTTGGCACAAAGAAAAAGGGGTGGGGGAGTGCATAAGAATATAAAATATTCTTTTCTTGTGTATCAAAGACAAGCAGTGTATTCAGAAGGTCAAAGTTCCTTTTTTTTTCTCAAGAATTTCAATTCCTAAGCCCCTTGATGTATATCGAGTTGAGTAAATATTACCTTAAAACCTTTTGTTTTCTGTTGAAGTTTTACATGCTTTCCCACAGTTACCCTCCAACCCCTCTAAATTCCACCTGCTAAGCTTTCCTTACTGTAGATTTGTCAAACTTCAGGACAGTACGTAACAGTACATAACACAAAACTTCAAAATAAATGACAAAACACCTGGAAAAAAATAATTCAATTTCAAGCTATTTACATGCTTAAAGAAAAGAGCTGACATGCATATCTGTTGTGATCTTGGCGAAATGTCGGTTGTGTAATGGTTCACAGTTTTAGGACTGGACTCTTATTTCAATTCCATGCTGTTAACACACCACTGAGTCTCTTGGTTTATTCTTCTAGAAGTGAATACAAGAGGAAAAAGGCCCTCAGCTCAATTCCTGCATCTTCATTTTTTCCTAACATGGCAGCTATAGCAAGCACCCTGTGGCAGAATTAGGAATAACAGACTACTTCTTTGTTTGGTGTGAAAAAAGGAATGTAAAGAACTGATTACAGCTAACCTTGCAATATATGATAATCCTCGGCTGTGAAGCCTGTATACATGTGTAAGTTAAAGAAGAGACAGAAATGCAGAACTGGGCTAAAGTTTATTCCTTGTTGTCTTACTGAAAACCTTGAATTCTCCTCTGTACATTTGTCTAAAAGTGGGGGAAAGAGTTAACCACTGAGTACGGTTATGTCCTGGTAGGCCACTTTTCAAGACAGCTATAGAATCAAGACAGCAAAACACTCCTATATACAGGGCAGGGAGGTTGGTCTATGCATGTACAGATAATCTTTTCCTGTAGGTCTCTGCATCTGTTGGTCTTTGCTCTGCAAGCAAAATGCATCTGGCTTACTTATTCTTATATAAAGCCTCAGTGTCCATTGAATTTACTAATAATTTGCATTTTAGCAGCTCAGCAGTGTACCAGGAGCTATGCAGAGCGAGTGTAAAAGCTCCTGGGGTGATGCAGTTTTGCTGAACTGTGGCAGAGGTTGGCCTTGCCTCCCTTTGAGGCTAGTGCACCCTGGAGCACTGGAGATGTTTGCATAATCTAACGTTGAATTATGAACACCGCCAAACTGTTTTCGGATAAGATCTGAGCAAATATTCAGGCCACAAGGACTGATAACGTGACTCCTCTGCCATCTACTCGGTTGTGTTACGGTGTAGGCCACCATTAAAATAGGTCAGTAGTACAGGAGAGAGATAAAGCTGGGTAAGCCTTTTAGTAGTATGCAGTTATATAAAGTCTGGAGTCATCTGTTCAGGATGCTAATTGCCACCATGGCTTCACGAAAAATAAATATGTTCAATTTTTGATAAAATGATTTTTTGGAGTGAAATGACTAAGTTATTAGTTGGAAAGGATGCCATTTATTTGGGGGGGTGTGGGTGTTATTTCTAAGATGTTGGCTAAAGTGTTTCACTGAAAGTTTGTAAGATCAAAAATGCTGACATGAATAATGAAGTCAAACCAACTGCTAACAGACTGACTCCAGAACAAAGAAATAAATGGAATATGATCTTTCCAGCAACAACTCATGAACAGAACCCCTGGAGGGACTGGGGGAATATTTCCATTTTCCATTCACAATATACTGTTTGTTTATAGATGGTACTGTGGTGTATGTTTCTATATGATTATTTCAGGCCTGGCTGCTGTATATGCGGTAGTGAATTTGAGGGAAGGAAGGGAGACATATGAGCAGCACTTCTGCACATACAAGCAATCTAACTTTTGAACAATGTTTAGTTATGGCAAAGACACAGCAGAATAAGAAAAACACTTGGCAGTACTTGTATGGACAATAAGTGGAAGATGGAAAACCTTTGGACGGTGGTGGCTAGAAGGGAGCAAGAAACATCTGGAGTCAATCAAATGGCTGGTAATAAATCAAGAGAGTTAATGGCTCAGCGAAATGGCTTTAAGACTACTGAGTAAACCTGGACTGAAATGATCCCTGGTATAATTAAAGAGGCTGCACTGAAACTGAGAAAAAGGTGAATCAGGCCCTGAGCGTGGACAAGAGCGTGCTATTCAGGTTCCTGGGAGATTGTGGAAAATAACTGAAATAATTACTAGAGTAATATGTGGATCTGTAAAGGTACGTCTTAAGAACTTCACTTGGTTAAGCCCATTTGTAGGAAGACTATGATATGGGAACACTATCTTAAATGGAATTGCATGAAAAAGAGGTTTGTCCCAGTAACTGGTGTTTTGGTTAAGCCAGTGGACTGGAGGTAAGTGGGTGAGTTTAACTGACTGGAACATGCTCCCACTCACTCTCTGTGCTTGGTCCATATAGGCCCAAGTCAGGTCTGCTTTAAGGATGCTATACTGGAAGCTGTACAGTCAGGCTCTTGTGAGTGGGACAGGTGTATCTCTATACAGTAAAATGTCACTGAGGTGCTCAAGGACCAACAGGCTGCTGGGGACAAACAGAGGAAGTGGTTTGACTGAAGTTTATAATTTCTGGTTATGATCCCTGTGCATCGTACAAGCAGTGTTTAGGGTAACTTGAGGATGCTGATAGTGAGAAGTAGCTGTACCAAGGTATGTTTGTTCAGTGGCTTTGAAAATGCCAGCAACACCAAAATTCCACCTACTTGCCTTTTTTTAGGCACTTAAGCATGACATAGAAACCCATAAAATCACAGATGTGTGCTGCGTAAAGGCAATTCTGGGTATTCTTGTATAGACCAGAAGATTTCTCTAACACTGTAACTTGTAGAGAAAGCCCTTACATGTCAATTGAACATCTATCCATTTGAGGATCTGTGGCAATATTGTTGGGGGGAGGTTCAGTAAAATGTGGCTTTAGGTCATTGAGTTCCTAAGATAGTAAAAGAACAAAAAAGGAGAACAATGTTTGGGTTAATGAGTAGGCTTCTCTGATTTACATTAGAATAACAAGCTTAATTAACTGGGTGTTTTATGTCATCTGTAAACATCATCATATAGACTCTACTCAATTGCACATCTGTTTTGTCAGTGCCAAGGGAATAACCAGGGTTCAGCTGATCTCCATCTCTGGAGTGCGCCTATGCAGTAATCTCCTGAGTTATTTTAAATTAATAATAAAGACAATCATTCATTACAGATTTCTTTCATCTTAAATTCTTTGACTTGCAGGCTAAGACATTCTGAATGACATCTCTATCCTCTGCCTGTCTGCTTGCTTTTGGGGCTGTGGGGAGGAGAGCTGCCTGGAAGTGCCTGTGGCAGATCAGAGGGGAGAGGCTAGATTTGCAGGGTCTGTTCTCTGCTCTGCTGCTGCCTCCCACTTTTGGGTACTTGATCTGCAAAGGAGTCCTAGTCCACAACCCCATTTGGCTTTATAAAAAAATATCATATGTAGAGGAATGAAGGCAGTGGGTTGATTAGCATTGATAACATGCAGCTGTGGCCTTGCCACAGAGGCAGTGGGTTGACTGACATGGATGATGTGCAGCTGTAGCTCGTTCAGCTAAGTGGTTAAATAGCCCTGAGGATGGGGGGGGGGGGGGTGTGTGTGTTACAGAGAGGATGAGCAATGTGGTCTGACTTCTGGAGGAACAGAATAGACAGTAGAATCTGACTGATGGTAAAAGCATTGTTGCAGCCTACTAGTTTGTTTTTGCTGCTACAGTCAGTGCCCCATGTGAGGCTGACTGAGTTGACTCTGACTACGATAACTGGCGCCCAACGTAGCTGAGACAAGTGGGAGAGCCTGCGACCCATAACAGACACCATGAGAGGTGAGCCATTGACAACTAATTGATATGGGTGTATTGCAATATTTCTTGTCCATCTTAACTCAAATTGCAACTTTTGGTGACCAGCATAGATGGGGACTAATTGATATGGGTGCAGAAAAAGAAAATCCTATGTTACCAATGCTTATAGATATGTTTAAAAAAAGAAGCATATAATATTAAAAGAGGGCAATAAGAACTCTGCTAGGATGGTGCAAAGTAAATGATGTGCTAGTTACGCTGAAAAATGTCTCCAGCATTCAGACATGGCAAAATACTGGAAAATTATTTTTTGAGGTTACCTCAAGATGGGATAAAACTGCAACAACATGGCTAACAACATGGAGATTAGTCTTAGACTTACTAGAACAATTAAAAGTGGACAGGGAGACAAATTCTATATTTGCAATGCTTATGGATATATCTGAAAAAGGTGCAAAATATGATAAAATGACAATAAGAATTCTGCTAGTGTGGTGTAAATGTAATTTGCTAGTTATGGTGAAGAAGGTTTTCAGCATTCAGACATGGCAAAGTGTTGGAAAGGTACTTCTTGAGGCTGCCTCGAGGGGAGACAAAATTGCTACAGTGTCGTTAACAACATGGAGGTTGATAATAGATTCACTGGAAAACTCAGAAGTGGACAGAGACAAACCCTATATGAACAATGTTAATCAACCCACTACCTTCATTCCTCTACATCATAAAAGAAACCCTGATATGCTGTTAAGAAAGTACATTTATGTAGGGAGAGCCTGTCCTCACTGCCTATAGGCTAGGTATTGACTTTACATATGGCCCCAAGCAAGTGAAACACTGTGCTCCTCTTAAGTAGCCTCAGGAAGCACTGATCCCAAAACACTTCCACAACAAAATAAATTCCCTGTTTGCTTTCTACCCTGGAGGCCAGTACCTCAATATTGGCTTATATCAGCAATATATTACTGCTTTTCTATTGCTTTGGTTTCAGCCACTCTGCACCTTTCAGTGAAGGTGACATCTGCCCCTTGCTTCTTGCTTTACAAAACAAAAAAACACATGCTATATTGTGTTGGTCCTGAGCTATTTTGTTACTGCTTATGCCCAAAAGCTGGAGTTAAGACTTTGCCCATTTTATGAAGAATTTACTGTAAAGACAGTAAGAGCAGATAGAGCTGGGCTTGCTTAAAGTAGCTGGAGGAAGCTTGCCCTCTCAGTAGGCTTTGTCTAACCTAATGCTTGCACTGATACTGAATTATCAGCTGTAATTTTCCTACCACAGACAAGGTCATAGTGATAAAGTGGCTTAAATGGGTTTATAATCCTGGTTACGCTGACTCCACATGCTTAATTTTTATTCTAGGCAATTTCTTCATGACATTAAATACTCATGAAAAATCAATAGTCAAACTCTCACTGTAGATCTGGGATTTTAAGTAATACAGATGATCTATTTAGTGTATTTTTATGAAATTTGCCAGGAAAGGTACTGGGACATCGCTTGCGCCCCAGTTCACCACTCCTCACATCAACTGTTGATATAGATGTGGTTGAGGCCCACAATTTAGTTTCAGGGCCTAATAAAAAGTTTTAGAGAGTAAAAGGAGCAGTAGAAAATGTGGGAGATACAACTGCATGGCCGTGTTAAAATCTTCACTTGCAACACGAAATAAAGCTGTCTTTTTGTCAGCACAGAAACTCACCTCACTTAAATGAGCCTTCGGTACCACAGTTTGCTTGCTTGTTTGGTGTGTCAGTTGTTGAGATTGCCAATTAAAAGCATCTGAAGCACAAATGGAATGCACATATGGCTCTCTTTATGTGGACTTTTTCCTTGGAGGAAAACTGATTAGAGACCTCATTCTACTGATTAAATATGACTTAAATATTTAAATCCCTCTTCTGTTGTAAATAACACAAACAATCCAGATATTTTATTTAATAAGTGTGTTTTCATCTAGAGTTTAATTACAACTAGAAATTTATGTTCTGAAAAGTTAGAAGAGGTTGCAATCCTTCCTGAAAAGTCCAATTAATTTCCATGTACTACTTTACAGAAGTTATTGTTAAGGGAATGGGTACACATACAATCTATCACAGGCTAAATAGGGTGGTGTAAATTAGTTTCTGATACTATATGCACATAGGTGGTTCTAGTTTGTCAGTACTGTATGGTAAAATTCTATCTTAATTTAACTTCTAGGTGGTTTGTCTGCCCATACTTAGGCTATTTTGTAGGATTAAAAGTCTCTTACTTTTCTAAGTAACAGAGGTTTAAGATAGTTGTATAACAAGCTTATCTAGATAAGCAGCAAGTGTGTTGCTGCAAGACAAGGAAGTGCATGAACATCAGTGTGACTGGCAGAGGAGAACGTTTCCATCCATTCAACTCAATCAGTTGTCACTGCATTCCTTCCCCATTCTCTGTTAGTCAGCTACAAAAAAGGCATGAGTCAATGGTGCAGGAAAGAGTTGAAACACTGCTTTTGCTGTGTGGTAATTGATTATGCTGTATCATCTTATATGGTTAACTCGTTGGCAACATGGTAAAAATATGAAGGTGGGTTGCAAAGAAGAAACTGTTGTTTCTGCATGGAAAAGGCATGAGAATTGTGGACTAAATGGGCAAGTAAGGAACAGATCATTAAATATTTTGGCACAATGGGAAATGCAATAGGAGAGAGCAAATATGCAGAATTATGAAAAGCCTTAAGAACAAGTTTTGAATTTTATATACTTTGAAAAGGGGCGCGATAGCGTGAATGCCAATGAACTGGCACTTCAGTTGGTGGGGACTGGGGAAAACGGAACTGTGGAAACTGCAGTTAGTTTGAAGTCTATAGAGGTAACTTAAAAGAGTCAGACTCATATACAGCAAGTTTTGGCAGTAAAAATATGAGGTTTAGATAAATACCAAGTACTTAGATGTTCATGCTCTGGATGTCTGATGAGAGAGGGTCAGGGATGTCAAAGATGTGTGCACCTGGGTGGTGGGAAGGTCAATGATTGTAGAGGAATGAAGGCAGTGGGTTGATTAGCATTGATAACATGCAGCTGTGGCCTTGCTGCAGAGGCAGTGGGTTGATTGACCTGGATGATGTGCAGCTGTACCTCGTTCTGCGAAGTGGTTAAATAGTGCTGAGGGTTGTGGGAGAGGGGGTCGGATGGAGGAGGAGCAGTGTGGTCTGACCTCTGGAGGAAGGAGTTAAAGTGCAGGCAGTAGAATCTGACCAATGCTAAAGCCCTGTTGCAGTCTACTAGTTTGTGCTGTAACAACTGATGTTATCAGAAATGAGAAAACGTATACAGCAGGGGGAGTGTATGGGGAAAGCAAAGTATTTCAAATAAGGCCAGATTAGTTATATTGACAGTGAGGCCTTGACAAGATTGTGTTTGAGAGACTGCTGAAATGTGAAGTAGTAGGATGGGAAAAGTAATTCTTCAAGTCATCCTGCATAAGGAACGCAGGGAGATAAGTATGAGGTACCTAAGAGTAACATACCAAAGTACTGTTTGAATTCATACCTTCAGTCTTTGGGTCTTTCACTTCTGTTCAAGAATCAAAATCTTCCTGTGATTTGTGTTCACATTGTTGTCATGGTCAAAGCTGGTCACAGGTCTAAATGTGCATGAAGATCAAAGACTGTGGGTAGTACACACTCAGCAGTGTATAAACCATAATGCTAACAATAAAAGATATATACTGGGACTGTGTTCCACATTTATATTGCAAAACCCAGAGAACTTGGACTGGTTCCAAAAGCCACAGGGTACAGCATTGCTTTCAAAGAAGAAGGTGCTTTGAAGAAATCAGATAACTCATCAAGGTTTTGTCTTGATTCTTGTGAAATAAGTTTAAATCAAAATGATAATTCATTACTGTAGTATGGAGTGTGATTTTTTTTTTCTATGAGTTGGTGGCATTTATTTAGTGGTAGTATATATTTTGCTTGCAATCTTTAAATTTTACTAGGTTGTCACAGGCTTTGCTGTTATACTGCAATAGTGACTAACTTTCCTCATAAAATGTGTTTTTGGTAGACTTGTTTGCTTATTTTCCTAAATGGTAATGGATAGGGCAATGAAATGAGTTAACATATTCAACTTCAATTAGGTCACTGGACTTCAAAAATAATTAACTCTAGCTAAATGCAGAGGGCTCCCCAGCCCTGGATTTTTTTAATGCTAGTATTAGAGTATATAAGAAACTAGGAATTAATCTAGCTTTAGGGAGAGAGTATAAAAACTTCCCTACTAAAAAAACTGATAGTCTGTTATGCCTGAAACTGCAAGTCTGCTGGTAGTTATTGCAGGTTGTTTCATGAAGTGTAACCCAATATTGTACAATAGTGAGTCCATCTTGATTGAAACTTGATGATTGTCGGGGGAAAAATGGATGCACTGTATCCTTGAGATCTTATTTCTAACCTTTTGGGCTCCTTGCAGATGATCAGAATTGAAGTATTGTTGAAATGTTTTTCAGTACAGCTTCTGTAAATGAATCTCATGTTCAAAACCAAAGCACTTGTCCTGGCAAGCCACACTTCTTAAAATAGCATCTTGGGAGCTTAGTGGGAGTAGAGATGACAAGGACCATATATCTTGAATAGAAATTATTTATGGAATGTCTGGCATAATGAATACGAGAACCTAGCTAAGAAGTACTTAATATTTTAAAGAAAAACATTTCTTGCAAAATAAAATTAAAAATACTTCAAAGCACAAGGAAACAACTAACCAGTTAACATCTGCAGCATGGCCTTTCCTTCCCTTTAAATTTTGCCCATCTTCTCAAAGTGCAGTGCAAAATGTTGATAGGTGAAAAATTGACCTGTCCCCTACATGGAAAGTGTGATGGAAGTGTACAATAATAAAGGGAAGAAAGCAGTGCCCCAGGTATTATGAAGAACACAAAGCTCCTGAAAGTAAGGATAAGAACCAGAAAAATTGAAGCAGAGGAAGAACAGGAGAGGAGATATGAAAAAGGTGGGGAATTCAGGTAGAAACTATTTGTGTGCCACTGAAATGGATACTGTGGTTGTCTACTTTTTTTGGTTTTCTTTGGCAAAAATAAGGTGGTTCAAGTCAGGGGCTTGGCTTTTGTCATGTTAAATGACAGAAAAGGTATATCAAATGTCATTTAGGATCTTCATGTCTTAAACCCTATTTTCATTGTTATAATCTTCACAATATGTTGAATGGTGCTTTAATTTAAAAAATTTGGGATGAAGGAATCAATGTAGTGTAATAAATCTAATTTTGTAAAGTGAAACTTAGAGGGCTACCACTGTTTTATACTTGCAAGTTGCTATAGAAGTACTAACCTTTAAAGTAATTGTTATTTTAATTATCTCTAAGTTATCCTAGGGACAAAATAGTTTCACCATCATGGAGGAGAAAAAAAATATTTCACAAATGGTATTTAATATTTCTGTTTTTACCTGAGGTCTTTTCAGAGTTTATCAGATAGGTGCATGAGAAAAAAGAAAGAACTCTTCACTAAAAGTACCCTGTTGTCATAATCTGTGAAATTGACTGATCAAGTTTGGTTTCTGAAAACTGGGGAAAAGCTGAAGATACCATGTAAATAAGTTTTGGCTGGTTTGTTGTTGATTATTTTTTTTTTTGTAAATGCTATTGTGATTTATAGGTTTTCTTAAAGATGTTATGGTGGTCCAAAAAATCCCATAGCTAAGTAGCACTGATGTTTGCTTTGAAGCTGGAACAGAATATTTTCTAAAGCCAAACTTCTTAAGAATGAAAGAAAAGATGAGGCAATTATATTCAAAAGACCGCATACGAAATCCAACCTTTTTATTACATGGAGACAGATCTTAGCCTTGTCTGAGAAAAAGTTATGTTGCTTATTGTTTTTAATTTTTTTCTGTAGTATGTAAATAGAGAGTGTAATACCAGTCACATAATTTTTTCAATGTTATTAAAAGGATATGTGTGAATGCGTTTGGTAATTCCGTAGTGTTTAGTATCCAGATTTCTTACTGTCATGGGAAACTTCATGCTTTTGCTTCGTAACCAGACAGTGTGTTTTCAATGAAATCTTATTTAGGAAAGTACAACACATTCATCCTTGATATTTAAGCAAATTCGCATTTCAGAATGATTAATTGCATTCAGCCTGTTCATCCACTTCTAATTTTTCAGAGGACATAATTGGATGCAAATTGGCCAGTGTTAATCATTAGATACCACTAATTAAAAACAGAAGCTGTAGGTAATGGTATGATTATTGGTAGAAATAAATGAAGCAGATCAGGTAACACTTTTCTTCAGGGACTCATGACTTGTGCCTGAGACTCATTAAATTCCAACATGTGAAGGTGCCCTGCTGGTAGAAGCTGCAGGAGAGATGTATTTATAAATAACTTAAAAGTAACATAGGAGGGCAGTGTCTGAAAAAGGAGGTGGGGAACATTCCTGTGGCTCAAGGACTCAGCAGTTTAATAAATTAGGAACTTTAAAAAAGCAGTTTAATTAGGTGGAAACTGGTTTTGCATAACAAAAAGCCAGTTGAAAGAGAAACTAAGGACTTTTCTTTTCTGACCATGTTTCTGAAGCATACCAAAATGCCATGTTCTGAAAATTCAATGAGTATTTTTTGAACCCAAACAATTAATTTCACACTTCGTCTTTTTAAAACTGAATGTGATGTTAGATGGCCTGTATACTGAGTAAGGTGAAGGCTTGCTGGAAAAACTGTGATCATGCAATCAAATCTATCGCAGTGTTTTGTGCATACATTCAGAGGAGGTAATTTCCTTATGCAGAATCTTCTGACTTTGTATTTCAGAAGTAATTTAAATGCTCTGACAACTGATGAAACCTTTCAGTCCAGTGATTTTTTTTTTTTTGCATCATAATAACCAAAGTTTATCAGGTTTAAATATTACTAATAACTACCTTTAAGGGATTCATACAATGATGGAAAACACCATTTAAACGATTCAAAGTACTGAGACAAATAAAAGATACTAATAGCAGGAATCTGCATACTGTTCAGTCTTTTTGGACAGAATTAGTAAATTGTTTTTTTGGGGAGTGTAAAGAGCCATGAATGATAGCCTTTTAATTTTCACTAGCGTCCTATTCCCTACCCTTGCAATGTTCACCAGTGATGTAGGCAGTGACTGGGAGCTGGGATCCCTGTTTTCTGGAGCATGCATCACTTCTGCCCAGCAGCTTTGCTCTGGCGCTTCCACTCTGGAGGAGGGAAGGGGCAAGCATGACCTGACCATGATCTTGCCTGTCCAACAGCAGGAGCGGAGGACCTGTGCAGAGGGAAGTGCCCCCATACTTTGGAGGCAGAGACTGAGGAATGAGCTCTAGCAACCAGAACTGGGACCTAAGCTTACTGCTGCACATAACGCAATTCTACACGTATGTACCACATCAAATAGTTTTGAACATGGCTGCTATTTTATATGCTTAGAATTGGAACTACTACTGTAGTATCTGTATATTATCACCACTCATCCATAAACATAAATGATGGCTTTGGCATAAAAGTTATACTCAAAATAGATATTTTAAATTTGATTGTGACAGTGTTAATGGCATAAAGTTCATTGTATCCAGTCTGTTTATTATCTACACAAATAGCTTTCTTTTTCAGTGCCACGTTATGTCTGAAAGAAGTATTTTATATTGCAGGATTCTCATCATATCTGAACAAATATTGGGTTAGTGCCAGCAGTACCAGAAAATATGCACAGAAGAATATAAATGTAAGTACATTTTCTAGGAATAGTATCAAATCACAAAAGAATATTTTTATAGTGCATAGCTGCTGGATTCATAAAATAGAGGCCATAAGACATACAACTGTCTGCATATGACTATATCTGGTCTCAAAACAGTGGGAAAGATTCATATGGAAAAGTCCAAGCCAATAAAACTTGTTTGAGTAATCTTGCTTTGAACACTTGAAGTTCATCTAAAGTGAATTAAATTTTATGGAACTGTATGACTTAGTTCTTTTTAATATGGCTTTTTATATATGAATGTGAAGCCTAGTGAATATATCATCAAAGCATTTTTAAGAGACAATACTGTCCTTTGAAATAGTCAGTAGAGCAGATAGACTGAAAATTCTACATTTGAATTGCCACTTGTAAATCCAAAGTTTAAATGTTCTTCTAAAATAAGACGTCTGAAAGCAAAAGAATGTGCTCAGTGGGGCACTAACAGGAAAATTGGAAAGTGTACATGTATATGTGTGTTGGATAAGTGAGGGAGAAGATACTTGCTTACTGCAATATTACAAAGTACTCAAATTACATCTTCCATCTGAGTCTATTTAATGGAAAACAAGAAATACAGGGTAATTTATTGGCAGCTATCTTGAGAGTGGTCTAGGAGTTATAAATCACAGGTGAGCATGAACTAACAGTATCATGTGAACTTCTGGAGGGCTGCGTGTAGGTAAGATTTTTAGGTACGTGAGGATGGTTTCTTGTTTTGGCCTCAGCTCTGTGGAAGAGATGGACTGATTAAGGGGAGCTGAGAGGAGGAGAATAGTAAAAATGATCAGACGTTGGAAAGATACCACTCGCCTAGAAAGATGTGTTGGGGTAGGATGTATTCAAGTGAAAAGAGGAAGAAACAGGTGGAGGTCTTTAAGTCTTCAGGTGCTTACAGGGTTGTGACAAAGAAGTAGTAGATGATTTATGTACCATGAATTAGAGAACAGCTTAAATAGTGGGCTTGCACTTCGCAAGTATGATTAGATGATAACAAAACCTTTTTGCAAATGAAAAGTTAAAATAGACTGTTCTGCACTAGAGATCTTTAGGAGCAGGTTATGTCTTTAAGGGATGAGACAGATATAACTGAATCTGTCTTTAGGCAAGGGACTAAATTGGGTCAGACTGACAGCTTTGCTATTGATAGTCTTTATGACATCAGGAAGTAGTTCAGAAAAAGGACTGTGCCACATAGAATCTATATAGAAGTACATCTTAAAAAAACAGTGGACAAACATGGCTGTATGAACTAGGAAATTAAATACTGAGGGAAGCCAAAAGTCATCAGTGTTCAGAATTTAATCCAGTATTAATTTAGTTGTCATGAGAAGCAATGGTTGCCACCTGTACAAAAAACATTAACCCTTCCCATGGATTAGATACCTGTTATTTCTAATTTGACTATTGGAAGTATGTTTAACACTTTAAGTTGCCTATGAATGTATAGATTAATAAACATATAGAGTATATAATTTTAAAAAGCATCCTAAAATTCCTACCTTTGCACAGGGGACCAACCAGTGCTGTAGTGAAAAATATGGCCCTATTTTACTTGTCTGTTGTGTCTTATTTTAACCATTTATTAGTATTTCCTACTCATTCTGTCTATATAAATGCAAAAAAGTGTACTGATACTATGAAATAATTGATAATACCAGAGGTTACTTAGTCTTGCAAATATATGACCTAGAAAGAGTTAATTGATTTTCACTACTATGGTATTTATCTAATGCATCTTTATACTAAATACATTACAAATCCAGAGCCCCATGCTGTTGAGGTAGTTGAGGGGTCCATGCTATGGCTGTAGGCTGGGGGCAGTGGGGGGTGCGTGGAACAGGATGCTTGCAGCAGGGTTCTGTGTGAGATGGTGCTCTGCCACCCCAGTAAATGCTGGTTCTGCTGCTTGGGCTTGCTGCTTCCAGGGGTGTGCGGGAGGGAAGAGGGGCACCTTGGTGGTGTACACTTTGCCTTGGGGAGAAGCTGGTCAGGCTGTGTGGAAGGATGTCTGCCAGAGTTACCTTTTTAGAAACCATTCATGCTGTGTTTGATATGTTTGTGATGAACTGTGGGGGGCAACTTGCTGGCAGATGCCTCTATTTCTTATCTAGAAGTACTCTTGGCAGCTTTTGCTTTGTGTACTACAGTTGTCATTAGATACTGTGAGTTGAAGAGCTGACAGATACTCCTACCCAGACTGTGTATGCTGCCTTGTGTCAAAAAGCATCTGACCCAGGCATGAACATGATTTCCTTTCCCTGACTGCAGGAGTAGAAAGAAAATTGACTTCAGCTTTTGCTCTGAGGTGAGTCCCAGCAGTCAGCAGTGTGGTGGTAGCCCAGAGGATGGGTTCTCTGCCTGCCTTGGCTTCTTCCAATGGCATTGTGGCAGACCCCATGAGGAGGGAAGGGTGCTGGGTCCTCATTCCAGGGCTGGCCACTCTAAGGGACTGTTCCCTGTGTTCAATCATTTAGTGGAGCTTGACAACTAGGACAGCTGTGCCAAGTGGCACTGGCATGGCAGTGTCTGCTCTGGGCAAAAATGAACACACCTTTCAATATTTTTCTTCTCTCAGTACAGAGTGGGTGCTGGTGCAGGTGCTGTGCAGATGGTGACTGTGATTTGATGTTCTTCTTTGCATTAGGTTTCACCAATGTGTCCTTCACCCATACTGCTCTGGGTTCTCATTTGCTGGGAAAATGAGCAAATTAGGGATCTGTTAGCCTGACCTAGGGAATGAACATCTTATAGGAACGTGAAAGATGTGTATAGTATGGTCTGACCATGAGGTCTGCCAGAAGAAAGTGCCACAGAGCGAGTGCCAAAGTAGCAAGGAACCATTTACACATAAAAAAGCAGAAAACTTTATCCTCTTCATTCCTCCCAACAAACCTGTCAGTTAAGACCTGTCCATAGGCAGCTTTCTCTACCTGTGAGGAAAATATATTTTCACCTTAATTTTCATTCCAAGGTAAAGATGACAAGTAAACACACATGTTGATGTGATGCTGACCAGTTGTTCAACATGCAGACTCAATGCTGTCAATGTAATATAAAACATGCTAAGTTTTTTTTAAATCTGAAATGTTATATCTATACTGTCAGTGTAGCAGCTGTCACTTTGCAGGTGACTGTCTAAAGCTAGAGGCTGATGAGTTAATCCATCATTAGAAATCAATGGAAAGGCTTCCATTGGGTTAGGGAATCAACCTCATCAACTGTCATGATAGCAGACTTTCTTGACCTGTGATTCAGAGAAATGAAATAATGAGCTCTGATAGCACTCCTTCAAACATATCTGGACTGAGTGGAACGGGTCCCATTGTACTAAAGACTTACAGAAAGAATGAACATACTGGATACCATCTCTGAAACACTGCCAGTCCCCATGTACCAAGCTGGGAAATATTTTCTTACACTTTAGACAACTTTTATTCTTTTAAGTGCAGTACTTAGTGTTCAGTTTTTACAGAATGTTTTTTTAAAAAAAGAAAAAAAAGCCAGTAGTAGTACCCTATGCTGAGAGATAATCAGAAAGGTAGACAGTCATGTGTTTGGTTTTCCAAGCAGGAACATGGGTAAATTCCATGCTGACTGTATGAGGAGTTGCATTTGCTCTGGGTTATAGCACTGTTGAGTCGTCGTAACTGTCACCCAACCCATGTTTCACATCTCTTGCTTGTATGACACAGTGCTCCCTCTAATAAAAAATTAATATGAAATAATACTTATTTTTGTGCTAGTAATTTTGCATTGGTTTCCTTTGTCAAGAATACTATTCTGGATTTTGTGAGTGAGGACTATTAGTCACTGAAGTTTATTTGCAGGTGGTTTTCTAGAATGAGCTGCCAATTTCATGTCAGCTGTGCCTTTACACTGAATAAGGCAGTATTGTCTTTCATGAAGGTCAGCAGCTTGTATCATCTTGCATGCTTAACATCTTTGAGTTTTTCTGTAGAAAACTGCAGTGCCAATGTGGTGGCATGAGACGTTTAACCCCACTTGGATGTGAGGCATGCATTTACACACCTTGTCATTCTTCATTAACACGCACAAAGGTGTGTTACTTGTGGCAGTATCATAAAGGGCCTACCTTGTCTTATTATGACCTAAAAGTTGACCATGTAGTTCAGTAGCAGATCTGATTGAATTCCTTGTGTATTTGGCGGAGGCTTTATTTTTGTTCTGTGAATCACTAGAAGAACCCAATTTCTTCAACTCAAATCATTACTGCTTCAATCACGGAATTTCAGACTTGTTCAACCACAAGAGGGGAAAGATAGTGCCAGTGTCTTATGCCAAACATATTTTTTTCCTCCTTCTCCTTCCTCCTCCACTTCGTTCAGTACTTTATAATAAACTGCACTGAAAGACTTTTTCTGGCATTGCAATGACTGAGGTCAGGAGAAAATGCTGAAGCAGGAGCTGTGGAAAAGCACTAAAACCCTGAAGTGACAAGCTGGGATCCCGGTGTGTGAATCCTGCAGGTCCTACTTCTGCATGGTGCTCTGTGTTATTCCTCTCTCCACCTAAACCAAGGAGAGGAAGAAAGAAGGGAGTATGGTTCTTTTCCCCCCAAATTCTTTTTTGTAACAAATTATGTATCATGATTGGTATGAAAGTAAGCGTCGATGGAGTTCAACCTGAAAGTGTGTATTAAAGTAGGAAGAAACGTGGGGGAACAAAATAGAAGTGTCAAAATGGATCTTCAAGAAAATATGCCTAACTTTTCAGTGTTAAGAGTCCACCACATAACCTGAACTGACTCAAAATGAGAGATTACTGATGATTAAGCTAAAATCACATTGAGAGGCTTGGGTCTTTTGACGTATTTTTCTTGCAAATGATAATCTCAATATTATATAATCTATAGCCCTTCCAATTCTGTGAAAATGTCATGCTTTTGAAGTGCAAATAGTGGTGATTGCTTTGCTTTATCCGCAGTAATTAAGAGGGCTTCTTTACCCTGCTGTATGTACATTCATTCTCTGTTTTATCTTTCAGTAAATCTGTTTTACTGGAATAGCCTCGTAATTGGGAATCTGTGCTTATCTACCCCATGCCCTTCTTGCTTCTTTTTTGAAGATTGAAATATTTAGTTCTTGAAGTTGTTTCAGTACATTGAAGTTTGTATCTATGGATACATATAAGCCTGAATTTTCCAGCTTTAAAAAAAAGCATCTTTTTGAACTACACTAAACACTCATAACATTAAATTTATATCATTATTAAATACTCGATATATGCAGTCTTAATCAGCAGAAAGTGAGTACCCCAGGTGTCCTGTTCTGATTTCCAGTAAATTGCTGTTTAAGCTCCTGTAGATGTCATACTTCAGACAGATATGTTGCCAAGTGAAATATTTTATGAGATTAAGTGAATTTATTTCTTTTTCTTTTATTTATTTTTTTAAACAAAGCTCCCTTTCTTTTAGATGTCAGCAAAATTAAGTTAGTTGCATCTAATGTCATACATAGACCAGGATGGCCTATTTTCCATACAAATTTAATCCAGTGTGGTGTGCATTATCCATGACTCAGAATAGCATAACAAAAAAACCATCAAAGGTTTCCATTATGAATAAAATAACTGCTAGATAAGAGAAATATCAAAGACAGATGATAGCAGGAATTAGAATTTTATAATTGGCCTTCTACAATTAAATTCTAAATTGAAGAAGAGTTTCTTCCAGTTCCATTTATTCTTCATAAACGCCTCTTGTTACATCTTTGTGTAACTTGAAGAAGGAAAAATGCATTAAATGGATTGCTTTTTAAAAAGGGTTATTATGATGCAAATTGCAGCTTGTAATGTGTGGTGCACAATACTAAGAAAGAAGTTCATTAGAGGAAGAATGGACAGCTCGGTGGGCTGCGGATGGGAGACAAAGCCTTTTACTTGTGTTTCATTTTCGGGATGGGATCTGGTAATAGTGGAAGGCTGGTTGTAAACTGGATTTGTGTCAATGATCTCATTTATTTCCAAGTAAGGACAAAAATCACCACCACTTCTATAGCGATCTTTTTCTGGCTGATAAAAATATCAGTACTGAGAATCTGGAGTGCTCTCTTCTGTCTACTCATTCAACTTGTTAGTGACAGCAAACTCTTCTCCTGAATCCCTTCTTACAGGGAGCATAGATTGATTAGTAATGACAAACATTGTGACATGTCCTGCATAGTCAGAAAGTCCCTTTGCTCTTTGAATGTTTAAAATGGAAACAAACAGGGAAACAAGAGCTTACCAGCTCAGCGCAGGTTCAAAGGGAAATACCAGTGATTATGTGAATCCTAAAGTGATGATGCTGTTTTTTGTTTGGCTGTTGTAGCATTTTTTAGGGCTCAGCCTTTTTCCTCCTTAGGTCTTGTGCAAGCACAGAGAGCAGATGATCGTTGCTAACGACCTTCTGTGGTTTGGCTCTTTGCAGTGGCAGTTCTAGGGTTGAGCAAATCACGGGCATGAAACAATCCTTGGGGGAAATGTGAGTGGAAAAATAATTGGTACTGAAAACAGTATATGGAGAGGCACTTCTCACATTTGGAATGGAGGCAGCCTTCAGAGAAAGGGAGACATCCATGAGCAGGAGGGATGGACACTGGAAAGGAATACAAGGAATTGTGTCTGGGGTGACGTATTAGGAGGAAAGTGAAGTTTCCCCATTCTGATCTCATTGAAAATGGTACTAGGAGACCAGATTACTGGGTAACTGTACTGTGGGCAAGAAATGCAAAAATATCTGATCCAGTGTCAGAGCCATGAAACCCTCTTGCTTTATAATTTTCTATAAAGCCTTGAATTTTCAGTTTTGCATAAAAGCTTTTCTATCCCCACCTCACCCATTACCCTCCTCTCTCTCAGATGTGCACAAGCTGGAAATATGGAATATGTATTAAAAAGCACTGATCATAGGAAAAAAATTACAACTGTTGTTGATGGAGTTAAATAAGATAGTAAATACTGAATAAATAAATAAAAAAGCATGGTCATTGTAGCTGGGAGTGACACACTAGAGGAGCTGCCTGAATTGTGATGCTCTCTTTGCATACTGTTTTGACTATGTTTGCGTGAGAAAGAAGGTGCTTTAATGCAAAGGTAAATGAAATCAGAGATTAAGTTATTCTAATAGGCAAGGGGAGCTTGCAGTGTAACATGCTGATACAGTTTTTTTTCTCAGAAGCAACTCTTGAATAATTTATTGTTCCTAATGTCACATAGATATGTGGAGATTAGGGGACACTAAAATAAAGACAGTATTTTCCCTGTGGCTGATTTTTTCTGTTTCAGAAAGAAGCTGCACTGTTTAGTGAAAAATAATAAATCTGCACACCTTTATCATATTAGATGTATTTGCTTACTGAAAAATGTGTACATCAATACTAACTAGTCATCTTTACTCACAGGCTAAATGACAAGACATAAAATTTTGTTTTCATCACAATGGCATTCCTATTGTTGTAAAGGAAAGGTTTCTTAATGAAATGTGATCACCCCAGAGTGCTGGTCTAGTGTGTCTCTGAGCAGTGGCCAGATCTTCACTGTGTGATGCCCCCCAGAGTAAGGAAGGCACTGAGGAATTCGCTGCAGTTGGGGATCCTGTGAGCTGTAGTCACCTTGCTGGCTCTTGTTGGCCTGTCTCTGCTACTGCACTTAGATTTCTGATAACGATCAAGACATGGTCTGTATTGGTCTAATACATGTGGTTCACTAGAATGCCTTTTGCAAGGACATTAGCAAAAAGCAGAATTTTGCTGTTTTGGTTTTTCAGCCCTTACGCCTGGTGTGGATTTTAATTTACATTAGATATGACTTCCTTGGGATAATTTTTAAGCTAGTGTAAATACAGGACTAGCTGAGAAGAAGGGATCTGTTCTCCTCACCAAGGAATATACTTAGGAGTGATCTCTCTCCTATGAAAATACAAGTGGTGTTTTTTTTTTTTTTAAAGTGTAGTGAAGTGTACTCTCCTATTTAAATAACCCTTATGAAAAGTTCTGTTTTGAAAGTACATACAAAATTAATGCACCTAAACTTGTATACTTCAAATACCTTTAACTATCCATTTCTAAAAATAAGTTTTCCGTCTGTTTATGTCAGCTCTCTTAAAGACAGAAACTCTCAGTACTAGAACCATCGTGGAAACTGTCTACTTGATGACGCCTATTCTGGAAAGCTGTTAAAGTATTGAAAAGAAGTTCATCTTCAAAACCATTTTGTACTAGCAACTATAGCATCATAATTTTGACTATGCAGAGGCATCTATGATTAATGATTTATGTGGTTTATAATCTGTATCCTACTCTTTTTGGTGTTGGTACAATCTTACTGGTAGTGACATGAAAGAAGCTAAAGATCTCAAGAAAAATAGCTGCTTTAGACATTAACCACTTCCTCTATTTTTTTCTGAGTATGTCATACTATGACAAGGAGAAAGTTATTCATTGAAAGGTACTTTTTTTCTTTTCTCACTGCAAAGTTGACTCGAAAGAATAATAAAACCCAAGGGCTTACCTGTAATAAAACACAAGGGCTTACATGTATTATCTTGAGTACAACCTTCTAGGTGTATTGTCAAAACCTGAGAAGTACTAGCCAGGGGATGCCTTGGCTGGAATAATCTGCAAACCTGTGCTTGGGTGAACCCAGCAGCCTAAGGAATTAAAATAGTGAACCAGGTGCATTAACAGTGACAGGCCATTAAAGAGCAACACATTATTATGTGTCAGTTTTGGGCTATCAAAATACAACACAAAGTTAAGACTGTGTTGAGGTTTAGGCTCATGCTATGAACTAAATGTCCTAAATTGGTCTGTCCTGGCAGTGGTTGTCTGCCCTGTCACATAAGCGAACAACTGCCCCCAAGGAGCAAAGCAGGGAGCTTGCAGAGGTATGTCAGGTCTTGCCTTTTCAGCTCTGCAGCATGATGATAGTAGATCACCTTGTGGTGGTGAATAGTCTGTGGATGCCATAACTCATTGGGTTGATGCTGTCTGTCCATTGGAAACTTATGGAGGCATGGAGACTTATACATTGTTTAGGGATTTATATATTATTTCAACTAATCTATTACAAAATATGGACTGAGTTAGGATGATAGGAAGTGATGCTAATGAACAGTGTTTAAAACACATGGCTAAAATTACTTGTCATTCCTTCTGTCAAGTGATGACAGTGGATTATTTGTCCCTCCACATTTCTAAAATTAATAAGTAAAAATTACTCTGCATTCTTTCTCTCTGAGGCATCTAAGCCAGTGAAAGAGAAACTTCTAAATGGATCTGGCTGACTCAATAGTGTTATGTGTGCAACTTACAAATGACCTTCAAAATGTGAATAAGAATGACTGTATGATACTGCTTTTTTAGCTAATGACTCTCTTCTTCCTTCCCAATATAACCTTTCACAATTAGATCAGTCCCCAGTTAGACTATTGACAAAACATTTTCATGTGCTTAAGGCTTAGAACAGCTAATATGTATAACAGTGCTCATTTAATCATTTAACTAAATAATTATATCCCCAAGAAACAGTCTGATGGCATGACATGTCAAAGAAGCCAGAAAACTTTTGAAACCTGCAGTGATTAAATTAAACACATTTAATATTTGCATATAAAGATTATATTATTTATAATTAACTTCCCAAATACTTTCCTTTGCAGCCTTTTAATTTCCTCTTGAATCATTCTGCCTCACTGACAAATTTGGTCACATTTGACAGCCCCAATCTGGCATTTAAATGTGACCAAAGTAGACAGAGCAATCATTCCTTAAATAACTTATCCTGAGCGACGTTAAAAAAAAAAATCTTAAAGTCAGTGCCAACAGCCACTCTTGCCTATGGCAGTCATAGATTAGGCTATTTCAACACCAAACTCACTTTTTTTATTATGTAGGTAGAGCTTACTGTGTTCTGTGTAATTTTACCTGCAGTGTAAGAAGTACTAAACTCTTTGGGTACTTTCTCTTCGAAAGTGGTAGCCAGGAAACACTACAGACAACAGGAAGTTTATTCATCTTTTTAATGATTACAATCAGTGAAGGATTAAATTATTTGTAAATTACTTTAAATTTATAGCAAAGAACATGCATGCTCTTTTTTTATCATCAATCCATCTTACTACCCAAATTCTTCTCTGCCTGTAACTCAACTGCTGATCTTTTCTTCTGGCTTTCCCAAGGAAATCTACTTTTAGCATCTCAGTTCACTCAGCCTCTCGTCAAGCATGGAAAGTGATACATGCTGCTGCCTTATGACTAGATTTCAGTACAGTCCCTGTAAAAGTTACTAGAAAGATTACATTCCAATGAGAATTGAACCACTCCTTAACAAATTGCCTTTATCCTGCTTTATCCAGGTGTGTCCACCATAATTATTCTTAGTGTTTGACTTCATGATGTGACCTAGTTCTTGGCTGTCAATCCACTTCCAATAGGCAAGGATGGGAAACAGAGAATTGCATGTGAAAAAAGGAGAGTGGCATACAGCAAAGTGGAAGGTGCTTTGGGATCAGCTGGTTTCTCCCTTTAACCCTCATTACTCCCAAACTTGATACCTAAATTGTGGAGATAAGAAACTACCTTTCTTTGTTAGCTTAATGTTTCTTTTCACTTCAGTAGACTTATGGCTGTGTAAGTTCAATGTTTAATGTTCATAAAATATTGATTAAACGTTGAGAATTACCTGCCTCCAGAAGTAAATGCAGAATACAACAGAGGACTAGTTAAACATTAATCTGGATTTAAGGCACATGCTCTACACCAAAAGTCAAGTAATGATTTCCACCAGGTACGCATTTCCATGGCTATGACTAAATCAAAGAATAGTCAAGTCTGTGTCTAGTATTGATGCCTGGATATTTAGGTTTTGCCAGTAACTCTTCTTTGAAGAACTCTTGCTGCTTTTCATCATGATTGTTACTCTCCAGATGAGAATATAGGGCCCTGGTGGTCTACTGTGAGTGGTACCTCCCCTGTGACTGGTTTTTATACTGTTGCTTAATTGGAGTCCTAGGTGCAACACTGCTGTTGTCATCTTGGTTGCTGTTCTACATGTTGGATTGAACCACAGAGTGGTTAGTATACATCATCATACTAACTATAGTACTTACACAGTTCCGTTTGATTGAAAATCTAACACTTTTTTTCTGAACAGGAAAAACTTTTAGCTTGATATTGTAGTATTTTTCTATTCTGTATCTCTGTCCGTATATATATTAATTTTCTCTACATGAAGTGTCTGATAGGAATGCTGCCCAAACATTGTTGGGTGTGATGTGATGCTGTCTTAAATGTAGGCCCACAGAAGCTACAGATATTAAAAAGGATAACAAAAAATTCTGCTATTTGGACTGACTAATGAGAAAAATATTGGCATAGTGGCTGCAGAAAAGCCTTCTGTTAACAAAGAAGTGAAAAAGACCTAAGTGAATCAGGAAAAATATTTAATCATGATTTAAAAGTTCTTCAGCTTCGTTGACATACCGTAAGTCTTTTGAAAGTGATGGAGCAACCTCGTGAGACTTAAATCTGATCTGTGATAGCCTCTATTCAGATATTTAGTATGTGAAACTCTTGTCTTGGCAGAATCTTGATGGATTCTATCATTTTTATGTAGAATGTTGCTGTAAGGAGCTGCATTTTTTGACTGTCAGGTGAAAGCGTGCTATATATGCAAACTGACTTTGTAAAGCAACATTTGTTGTTTGCTTTTTAGGGCCTTATTCCTGTAAAAGTCTCTGCAAAGTTATAAAAGGAGCTCATCCTTTTTAATACAGTCTAAAGGCAATAATTTAGCTTTTCCAAATGGGGAGAAATTATTTCAGAAAAGTTATGGTAAAAGTAACATCCTGATGTGGATGAACATCTTGTACGTGGCAAACTAAACTTAGTTAGGTTAATCTTGCACTGATACAAATCTTTGCATCCAATCTCAATCCGAGCGTTCTTGCATTTTTTGAGATAGGTTCACCTTTTTCTCTGTGTGTTGAAATTGCTTCTATTTCCAAGAAAACACACTAGAGGTGGGAGTGCTTAGTGAACAACTCTTTGGAGCTTTTGTGTTTGTAGAGTCTTGTGAACTTGGTCAAGTTACTTGCTATTTCCATATTCATTTGATGCCAACAGATACCCTGAACAAGTTCAGGTTTCAATTACTGTAATTTCTGTTACTCTCTCAAACTATGGAGGACATTTTGTGTATTTAAATGTTTGCAAAGAATGAAGGCTACCATCCAGACCCCAGTGAAGACAATGGCATTTTTTTTTATTTAGGGAGGCAATCTTCAATTAGCTCAGACCACGCATGAAAAACATGTAAATGTTAAATGGGTATTATTACTTTCAGGTATTGATATCTTGTGTTCGTTGTATCCAGTGTCAACGAAATCTTTAGCACTGTTCTTGAGTACTTGTGTAATTAGCTATTTTCCCCTTGTTTATCAATCTGGTGTTACTATTCCATGCATTTTCCTTGTGACGAGATCATGAAAAGTAATTCCTTGTGTGGGCCATATGTGAATAACTGTAACATACAGTCGTACTAAAACAGTCCTGTTTAAATCAAAATTACAGTTAAACTATCATATATCAGCTATTATGCCTTTATAGCAAATGGGAAACCAACTCTTATTATTGCATAAACTCTACTTTTTGTTGTTCTGGCTTCAAGCCTGCAGGCATATGATCAGTATACCAACCTGCTGCTTTCTAGAAATTAAGAGTATGGTAAATCCCTGAAGTGTTTCACCTCTACCATTTCCTTTGACGGTCTTTCACACAACTTCCACTGATTAATTGTTAGGCTGAGTGTGCTTGAACTAAGTCATTAATTTTGTCTGAAAAGGCATAATTCCAGAGCACTTTCTCTAGCAAGATAATATTGCCTGCATTATTAAATACTTTCTCTAGTGTCTGTCATCCATAAACCCTCTGCTTCCCAAGCACAGATCCCTCCTATTTACCTGCAGCTCATGGATAGAGACAATAAATGGGGATGTTGTACTTCAGGTGTCCTTTGAAACAGTTTGTTTTTCTGAATTTAAAATAGCAGTAAATGATGGACTTTGAGTATTTTGAAGCTTTTTGTTCTGTTAGAAGCAAAATTGCTTATACTTAACTTCTTTTGTACACATTTTTGCATAATTTAACCAGAGTTCCCTCTTTCCCCTGAAATAACTCACAGGCCTGTTAACTGTGGCCTGACAGTGATGAAGTGAGATGGAAGAATGGAGACATAGTGGAGAGAAAGGTAGTTAAAATGTAATTCTTTTTGCTATAAAAAGTCATAGCGTATTAGACACTTTTGGCCAATTGTTTATTTTCATTTTAATCTAAAGTACAACGTAAATAAAGGTTTCATTCTATTGGCATACACAACTACCTCAATTTATCTGGTGTGATTTTACACTAATGTAATAAATTGCTGCAGCTATTTTTTAATGGGCATTTGAGTCAAACAAATATAAAATCTTAGCATCAATAAAAGAAATAAGGATCCTGAGCCTTACTTATTTAGAGAGTATTCCAAGCTCACTTTTTTCCCCTGAAAGGATCCCTATTATTTACTGGACAATGGAAACCAGTATAGGACATAGTCTTGGCCTATTTAACACTTTATAAGTGCAGTGTGTATGATTTTAACCCCCTGGGTATGAACATAAGTATGGTCACACAAAGCTTGTGTCGTTATAGGTTTATAATGAGAATTAGCACAAGCTTACATACAGACAACTTCTGACTGCAATCACTGAAACTGACCTAAAGTGCCCAACCACTGCATCTTCAAAAAATCCTTCCAAACCTGATTCAGCAAAGAAGATTGTAGATTTAAGAATTTACTCTGTTCACCATGACAGTATTTATATTCTTATTCTCCTGTCCAGAGAAGCAGTTGTATCTATGCTTGCAGTCCATTCAAGGAAAGGAAAGAATGGAACAGATAATATAATTTTATATAAATCAAGCTTTTTGTGTTTCCTTAGTTTGTGTTCCATAAAATACTAGTAAATTTGCAGAATAATTAAAAATTGTTCTGACAATTCATGCTGGGGGATTGTGCTAACAGCTTGCATCTAAGCAAGGCAATGGAGGTCAGGGTGGCAAGTGTGTGAAATGATGATGGGAGTGAGGGAGCCCTCAGGAAAGACATAAGGCTGAAACGGGGCTCACCTCAAGCGCTTGTAAACGAAATCACACTTGCCTGGGAAACGAGCAGGAGGAGTTGGAGCTCCCTGAAGTATGACACTTGGAGTAACGGATGTACAGTGGGATGGCTTGGATGACTGCCCTTATGTGATGCACGGAGACACGCTCTTTAGGAAAGACAGGCTGGGAAGATGATGAGAAAGGCATCCTTTTACATGAAGCAGCAGTTTGAATATATGGAGCTTTTCTGTGGAATGAGAAACAGGAACTTGTGGAGCAGGGTCAGGAAGAAGCAATTAAAGGTGACTTGTTCATGGGTGTTTTTTATAGACTACCCAATCAACATGAGGAAGTGAGTACAGACACCCTGGATCTCATGGTTCTGCTGTCCACTAACAAAGATTGGTCAAGGGAGGTGATCATAAATGGCAGCCTTGTCTGTAGTGGCATTCAAAGATGCTGAAGGAAGTGAGGAGGTCAGGTAGAAGACTGCACTTTCTGAAAGCCAAGGGGGCTTTAGTTTGCAAGATAATACACTTTTCAGAGGTAAATGGCTCTTTAATAACGAAACAGAAGTTCATGAAACATATCTGAACTAAGACCTCCCCTTCAGTTTTCTCAAGGGGAAACTTCCTTTCAGTCATAAGGACTTCTATGCAGATCAGGCACTAATGGATTGAATGTCTGTGAGGTAACCCTACTCCATTAAAGTTTCAAATTATGTACAGTTTTTACATTGCTGTCAGTAAGACTTGAAAAATACTTGGCTTTGTTTAAAGAAGGCATGGATTGCCCAGCTGTGATTGAAAGTACAAATTGGCCAGCAAAACCAAGCGGTGTGATGGCTGAGAAGGCAGGAATCCAGCTTGGCTTTTAAATTCTAGTTTGTTTGCGGTGTTGGCTTTTAGAAACATTCACTTCTCTGCTTTGTGTATAAATGGCAGGCATTGAAAACTGGTGCTACTGGCAGAGTAACTAATGACAACTGTGAGGTCTCTTCAGAGAAGAAGCAAACCTTAAAACCATCTGAAACTGGTGCCATGAATGTAATAATAATCTAAATGTGTTGATGAGTAATTAAAAAATAACCTGTAATATATTTGTCAAAACTGCCTGGGAAATAATTAGTAACATCTTATAACAACCTCTATTTTTGTGAAAAGTAAGGGACATCACATGAGGACAGCAGAAGGTGGGCTCAAAATAACAGGAATGGGCTGAGGAAGGGATTAGTTTCTAGCTAGACAGTAGAGCTCTTTGCAACAGTATATGAAGAGGCGAAGAGCCACATGGAGTTAAAATGAGCCTATTGAGAGTACTAAATACAAATTAACCATGTCTTAGTAAACCCATGAACCAAAATGAACAGAAGCTGTGAGGTTGCTTTGTGAATATACTCACCTTCTGCTACTTCTCAAGCATTTGCTTTTGGCTACTGTTGAGTAGGATATTGGGCTAAATGGATTTCTAGTGTGAGTCTGTGGCTGATATGTGCCTAAATGATTCACAGATATTTCAGTGATGTGAATAATAAGCTAAATTTTATGACTTAGTCGTCGTGAAAAATGTAACAATTTAAACCCGTTTTTAACTATATCTTATGTAGAAATATATTTTTTCTTAGAAAAAAGCTATCAAGACAGAACACTGGAGTTTAACAAGCTGTTTGCTGTAATGTGTGCTGTAACATGTGCTAGTTATACAACCATATAGCTACACAGAATATTTTTCAACCCATAGGCTTAGTATTTTACAGAAGTTGGAAAACTTCAGCTGAATATGAGATAGATTTGATGCTATTGCCAAGTCTTAAAACACAGGAATCACATGTTCATCTTTCAATACATGTATCTGGCAGTATTTAATATTATAAAAGAAATCAAGATCAGACCAGAAAAGAACAGGTACCATTGTGGGAAGATCTTGACATGGGCAATTAGAAGACACAGCTGACAGTGTTAGAGCAACCTTTAAAACCTTGCCAGTTTTCCTCTTGTGATACATGTTAATTTACAAGCATAGGTACAAAAAGTGGGGTGATTAAAGAATTTATTCTCATTCATTGGACCCTGCAGGCAAATGCCTTCAATATTTAACCAAGAGATCAATGAAAGCAAATTGTTCACTGACAACCAGCTAGTTACTTCCCTTCGGGTGAATTACTGCTCTAAGTACTAAGTACTCTCCTGTTACGAGGACAGTTCTCTCTTTATTTTCCTTTACTTCCTGCTTTAATTTTCCTTCCTGTTTTTATTGCCTCTCTTCCAAGAGTCTCCTTATAAAAGTGGAATTACTTAGAAATGTAAAACAGCTAACCAGAATACCTTTCTATACTCTGGGATCCATACTTCATTTTGAAATTAGTTATCAACATGTATGAAACTGAAACATGCTCTCTATTATTGTATGTCATTTTATGTTTGGGAAATCCCTTTACAAAAGATGTGTTAAAAAAAATATAAGCATTCTTTGTCCTAGTGTGCTCCTTGCTTAGTTAAGAGACCTATAAATATTCTCTTGAAAATTGATTTCTAAAAAATTTCTATAAAGAATATTTTTGTAAAGTTCTGTATTTCCAGACAATTTTCTTGCGTTTAAGAAATATGATTTCAGAGAAAAAATTGTTACCAGAACTGGTAGAATTAATGCAGAAACAAGAAGTAATAGTGGGGAAAAAAAGTAATACTGTGTAGCTAAAAGAATTTACTAAATGGGCTCTAAAGACATGTCTATAAATAGGAGAAGACGCTAGAAAAATAGGGTTTCTTTACTTAGAAATTTATTTTCAGACTTCATTATGCATTGTAAACATTTTTCTCCCTAAAACTACAGGTTACACTTCCACTGATTTTAATAGGTTGGTACTCTGCCCTGTTATTTATTAAATGCTGTCATAATAGCATTGCAAAATAATTTGGTCTAACAGATCTGCAGGGCAAGATATAAATCAACATAACAATTTTGACAGCAGGAAAATTACAGCAGTTCAGATACACCAAGCATTTGTGCCTATGCCCTATGTATGTTAATTATCAATATGTCCTCGATGGACATTTGTGGTGAGTGACACTATCTGGAATGACAGTACCTACTAATAAAACCTAAGAAAGCTGGTCTTGGATCAGATCAGATGTTTTTCTAGTCTGGCATCCTGTGTTCATAGAAAACGCTTCAGGAAAGAAAGCAACAACAGTCATACCTCCCCTAGTGTGTTCATCCAATTTCTGGTTTTAGTAGCTTAAGTACATCCTGAGCTAAAGTCCATTTTATGATTCTGGGTATGCTTTACTGTTTATCTATATTTTTTCTTCCCTCAGCTGGGTATTTACTTGAAATTTTAGAATTTCTCACTTTAGATCAGGTATATGATGTAAAATAGAAAGGTTAAAGTCTGTATGGAGATGAGAACATGTGGTCCAGCCACCATAAATAACCCAAAAGGATATGGGTAGCTATTGCACATCACATCAGTGGGCATATGGATTATATGCTTCTGTGTACAAAACCCTACTTCTGTACAATTTCTCATGAGATCCTGTTTTTAATCATTCTGATTATTGACTCTGAGAGAATACAGGTGTCCAATTTGCACAGTTTTAATGATTTCCAAAATTATCTTTGCACATCCACCTTTTATGGATTTCTGTAACTTCAAAACGGGAGAGAAGAAACAAACAAGAAAATTATTTAAATATTAAATCCAGTGTAATACATTTCCCAAAATACAGTGATATTGAATACAGGAAAAGTGTGTAACAGAAACTGTTCAACTCTTAAAGTTCAGATAGAGAAAATTTTTTTTTCTTTGTGTAACTTGCCATCAGAAATAGTTACTGGCATGATATTAAGGTATTTTTTTATTCCTGTGATTTTGTCACTGGACTGCATTGATTAATCACAGCTCCACAAAGCTGATTTTCCTTCTTTAAGTAGATGCAACTCCTGCTTCAACTCCAGCAGAAGCTGCTATACCATAGAAGTTGCAGCTACCTCCTGGACCAAAGAACGTTTCATGCCCCATCTCTATTTGATACTGAAGAGTAAGTTAAGCATTAGTCACCTTCCAGATTCTCTGGTCTTGATTCAAATATACTTTATTACACAGGATGAAAAAATTGCTGAGATCATCTATGCATACTTTCACTTTAGATTTTCCCGTTTGCTCTCATTTTCCTTTTATTCCTATAGATGTTGGATTGACGTGACATAATTCCAGTCAGTTATTTACAGGCTATTAGTCTGAAACTAGACAGACAATACATATCTGACAGCAGCCAACAGGGCTGGTAATCCATAATTTGTTGATAGCAGTAGACACAGGGGATTATGGGATTATAGATGAAGTGCTGATGTAGCGGTATTTACAGTCAAACTTGGCAACATTGTGAGAGTTAAGGACTGAAGTTTGCTTTCAAGTCTGTTTTCAGTGGTTTATGTAATTCAGCTAGGGTAATTTGCAGTTGAATGAAACCTGACATGGAAATTGTCAGCTCAAATGCAGATTTCCTTCTGAAAAGGGTTCAAACAATCTAGAACACAGCAATCATTAAAGAGGAAGTTCACTTTGCTAGATATGGTTAAGTAAGAAATCAAGCATAAGTATTTGCAGCTTCCAATATTTTATTTTTGAATGATTTGCAGCTTTGCTTTTAAAATACATTATCAATGACAAGGTACTTTTTGTTACTGTTTTATGAAACTAGCTGTAAACCAGCAGTGACTCCACATAAATCAATGAAATGCTGGTAGTACAGAATGGTGTGAGATCGCAACCAGAATAACAGTTTAATTTAGAAATTAGTTCTTGGTCCTCATAAGAGTAGCTCTAAATGGTTACTTTTGATAACATTAGTCACTCCTTTAGGTGACGCCAAAGCTTGGTCTCCTAAAGGGACACAACAGGTGAAAGCAAATGAGGGAATTAACAGGGCCTCTAAAAATTCAAATAGATATTAAATGAAGTTTTGATCAGTGGTGTGGTTGTATTTCTTGGAATGTCAGATCACTTTATGGGCCTTCACTCACTTCATTTGGAGCTTTCTTTGTATTGCAAATTAAGAAGTTGAGTAAGAGGTCACTAGCCAATCAACGGAGCAAATTGATTGTAATTACTCCAGTCCCCAAAGGTAATAACATTTTCCTTCAAGTGACAGGTCTGCATAGCCTTGTGGTAACCAAGGTCACCTGGACAACTTCAATCCTATCTAAATATTGCACCATGGGAAAGGAAACCCTGCTGTAGGAAGACCTTTTTCTTGATTAAAAACTCCGGAGTTCAACATTTAAGTCCTTGCTTAGTTCAAACTCCACTTTGGTGTATTTTTCTGCTAGTATTGTATGCTGTACTTACTATTAGTATTTATTTTATCAGAAAAGAAGTGAAAGAACAAATTAAGTATCTGGTATCGAAGGTTAATGCTGCTTTTATGAGATGTAATGCAGTGTCATCTTCTGGATTATGCTTTTTCTTTTCAAGATCCCTTGGCTACTATTTGTGTCGTTAATTTTACAGATGTGCTGTTGAATTTGTAGGGACAGATATAATGTACTACTTTAATAGTGAATCTTGCTTAAGCCAAACAGAACAAACTTGCAGTCATTTCTTTTGTGGCTCGGAACTCTTTAGTTCCAGTCTCAAGGTTCACGTGTTGCTGTCATTTACCATGATGGGATTTGCTTCTTAGAGGTTGTAACACGAAATAGAAAGCATTAAAGGCAGGATTACTACTATCATTTGTTGACCTGAGCAGCACAACATTCAAGCTTGTTTCAATTGTAAGGAGAAATTGGAGGTATTTAATTGATGTCATTTTACAAAATCTGTTTTCCTGATTATGGGATGAATTAAATAGGGGCATTTTGTGCTCATAACCTCAAGGCTTTTTCCACCAGCTCCTGACACAGAAACATCTTGCTATTGATTTCTGAGATTGCATTGGTCATATTAAGCACTTTATGGTAACTTAGGGTGCAGTGGTCTTGGAATGCTCAGCCCCAATTTACTGCTGCATGAAAGGAGTTTTAATTAGGTGGACAAACTTGAATTCTGCAAATGGAACAGCTACCTTTGTTGGCATGCTTTATTAATAACTTCTCTTGGTCAGCTATACTAAGCTAAATACTCAGCAGTGAACCTTGGTTCTCTCTGTGCACTAATATTGACAAAACCCAAGTAACCTCTCATGCTGAAAGTCTTCAGAAATAATATAGTGTGTTTGATACTCCTTTCCCGGTCTTATTCTCCACTCCCTCCTCCTCTCCTAGTCTGTGTTGCTGTGTTGCTTTTCTGTCTTTCACATAAAGTGTATTCTGTTTTACATGGAAAATGCTGTATAGTGCTGAGGGTAGTTTGGATTCTTGATGGAAGTTGTATACACTTCTTGCGTGTTTTCACCCTAAAGGAAGTGAGAGGGAGTGCTGATAAGTTATTTGTACTTGTACTTTTTAATTAAGTAAAAAATTGTTGGATAAGTATTACTGCTGCCAGTTTTAAGTAGGCTATTCAAACTAAATCATTGTCCCTATCAGGATGGATAGAGGAAGAAAATAGGGGTGTGAATTCCCAAACGCTTTCAAGGATGCTGTTTTTCAGAATCTAGATCAGAAACTGAAACTTCATGACATCTGTGTTGTGAGTCAACCCCATCGGTTAACCAATGCTCATGAGAGCTGTGCTCAGGTGGCTTTGGTTCTCTTCTGGACTGGAATTGTAGAACTGGAGGCCTTGGAAAAATCAGTGCCCTTCAGAAACAAGGGTTACTCGGTGTCAGTGTATTCCACTGGAGTTTTATATTTAACAGAATAGTGCCAGAATTCCATATTCCAAGCACCTTTCAACATGTGAGTCCATGCTCTGCTATGACTGCCCTTGCAAAGGGGGCATAAAGCTCTTATGAAGTGTATTCATCATGCGGCTAAGGGAACTTGCCAGTTTTCCTTTCCAGAGTAGGTAAATAAACTACAACCAGTAGCAGAAAGGTGTTAACTCTGAAGGGATGTATCACTCACATAACTTGTTCATCTGTCTCCTTGATAAATGTTAAGAGTGTTTTAGTTGTATTATTTTTCAGATAAAAAAGAATAAATAAGCAGAGTTTCTGGAATGAAATACAAATCCTTGACTTTGGTCTTCATTTCTTCTCAAGTAACCACTTAGCTTTTAAAGAGCTTCATTGATACTGTTGTTTACTTTGCTTCAACCAGTTGCATATGTTCCAAGAAGTTTAACAGATTTTGCTTGGCTATGTTGCTGTGAGAATTCATTCTCGTTACTGTGTCCTTATGTGTTGCATGAAGTACTTTGTAAACTGCAATTTATGTCTTTCCCACCACATGGACAGCTTCTAAGCTCTGTCTCCTGACTTAGAGTTGTGCTCAAACAACAAAGTTGAAGAAAATGTTGAATTACCAAAAATCTTTCTTAACTTGCAGTTTTCACTTGGGATTATGACTCCTTAAGCTATATGAGCTAGACTTAGGTAGCAAAAGAACACACACTTAAAATCTGCTAACCTGTTACTGTGTGTAACTTATTTTCTTTGAGGGGGGAAGGAGAGGAAAGGTCCCCCTAACTCCTCCAAAGCTTGAAAAATGCTACAATATTTCAGTTCTGTGTCCATACTGCATTATTCTTTGTGGCGATACAAGCTTTTCAGGTTCCTGCACTCAGTTTCATGACTCTTTAATTCAAAGCAGGATTTAAGCATACCCTGTGGAATAACAGGACTTGCCTACAAAGGGGAATTGCTGCAAGTAAAGCAAGCTGTATATTCATCTATGTAATTTGCTCTAAGTGCTCTCTTTACACTAGCTCCTTGCATTGACAATTTTAGAGCATGTGTTCAATGCACATAGTGCAAAGTGCCTATGCTAGCTTCAGAAATTGAAGCAATATGGTTATGTCACAGCTGCTTTGCAAAGAAGTTGATGTAGCTACTCTCCTTTTAGATTGATCTGGTTAATAGCTCTTCATAATGTCATGTGGATGGACCAGCTTTGTCAGAGGTAGCTGCAGGTTGTCTGTGCTGTGTGCTGCTAAATAGTGTAGAAATGCTCTTCCCATGTTTTTTAATAACAGTATGTAGTCTTGCTTAGATGGAACTAGGACTATCTGCAGTGGGGAATTCTCACAGAGTATCTAGCAACTGTGTATTTCACACAGATTAGTGTGCAACATAGCTTCTCTGTGTAGGCAAACTAGCAGTCATCAGGTCAGAGACTGTGTCCCTCATTGCCTCACCACATTACCAGAAGGCACTTCTGTGACCAGAGAATAGAAAAACATTAGATTTCAAATTCATAGCATCTCCAACTACAATGCTGCAGCTGTTGAAATGAACAGTTAAGAAATATTTGTATAGTAGCAGGAGAGTGTTTTGTTTCTCTGTTTGTTTAGGATCTATGCAAAGAATCATTTCTTGTGTTCATTATACTTTAATGACACTGCGTAAACTATACTTCATGATACACTTGGGTACAATAACTTAGTTGGATGGTTGAATACAACTTAAGTATGCAAAGAGAATGGATTAATGGAGTATCCTCAAGGAGCAGCTAATACCTTTATTTATAATTATGTCATACTATCTAAATTTGTTAAGATTTGCGTTTGTCACAAACATTATGTTGTTGAAATGTAGCATTTTAGATTAAAATATAAAAGGACATCAGTGTTTTCTCTGTGGAAATATGTTACTCTGACTTGTGGTGGATTTTTTTGTCTGCAGCTCACCACCAATTAAAATGCCTCTTGAGAGTAGAATCCGAGAGTGCTTTTAGTAGGTTCTGCTTTCTCACTTAGAAGAATCCTATTTACAAAATAAATATATAAACCTAATCACATTTAGAAAGGAAAGGAGAAATGGGGAAAAAAAATAGGAATATTTTGTATGCAAGGGGGGGAAAAGTGCTTAGCCTGGGAACTTGGAGTAGTCTGTGAATTTAGTTTTTGCTCAAGGGGTGACTGTCTAGCAAAACCTACTCCACGTCATCTTTCCTTCTCCCCTATCTGCCAGACTCCACCTATCGGGGTGCAGAGTGCTGAGATGTACTATGTTGTCTGGTCTTGTGAAGAAGTGGAGGTAGATCTTCTTTTGGGGCTCCGTCCCCCTCTCTGCTAAGGTAAAGGTGCAGGTAATTCCTTTAGGCCTGCTACTGCCAGTAGTATTGCACCTTTTCAACAACAGCTAACTTCTGCCATTTCTCCTTGTGAAATTCTCACTGCAGGACTTCAGTGTGTGAGTTCTGAGCCTTACCTATTGATGCAAAGCTTAAGCTGAGGAACGCAGTTTTCAGTGCAAGAAAACCAGTATTGCATAGGACTGTTAAGTGTTGGCGTCTGTATGGTGGACACTTTTCTATTCTGACCAGTTTAACTGGACTGTTAAACTGGCCAACTTTCTGTTTTAGTGGTTTTGGAGACTCATAGTCACCTAAAAAATTTGTGGGTGAATGTCTAACCTCTGTAAGGTATTTACTTAGGATACCAGCTGGACAGAAGCATCAGGGACTCCAGAATGCTCCTTATTTCCCACAGATTAACTGCTATGTTGTAGACAAAGCTTGCCTGTCTGCTTCTGAAAAAATGTATGGCCTGGAACATCTAGAACAGGGGTCCTCAAACTATGGCCCGTGGGCCGGATACACGCCCCCCCCAGGGTCCTCAATCTGGCCCTTGGTATTTACACACACCCCTGCATGCCCCCCCCTTCCCCCCCTGGGGGTTGGGGGGGAAACCAAGCAGCCGCAGATGACTGCCTGCTGCTGCATCCACGCGCCGGCCCCTGGTTTAAAAAGTTTGAGGACCCCTGATCTAGAACATCCACTTTTTGTCAAATACCAACATAACCAATTGTTTGTGTTGTGGCCTCAGGGAATATCTGCTGTCCCCAAAGACTTTCTGTGCCTTCCAAATTTTATTTAAATGAAGTTGGTTTTGCACTCTCTCTAGGTACTTTCACAGCCACTCTATCCATATGCAATGGAAAATATTTGTTTTTCTGATACTCTGTCACTTAAATAAATACGATTGTCTGCTGCTAGTTAAAAAACAGATTTGGACATAGTTATATTTTTTTCATCTATAGTCTGCTGGGCTTGTTTCTACTTCATTTTCCTGCTCTCTCATCTGCTTTTATTCATTACAGGAAATTTAAATACCCTATTTAGTATGAGTATAATGTAATTTCCTTTGTATTTCTAAAATCAGACATCTCAAAAGAGTCATTAAGCTTAATGTTAATCTTTAAAGTGATCTGTGAATATGATGAACCCTTCTGTGAGTTGACTGAAGTTTGTATATGACATTTCATCTTATCAAACCTGTCATTGGTTAGCAATTTAGTGGTGCATTTACAGTTTCAGGGTAATGTCTCAATTTTCTGAGGTTTTGTGGATATTGTTGTGAAGTAGTTTTGGTCTTGCAGTGCTGTTTCTTGCTCTAGATTCTTTTTCAACTAATATCAGTCATGACAACTCTGGCTTGCAGTTTCAGTCCCACTGTTTACTAATATGACTAAACTTACATTTCAAGCACTGTAATATTTTTTTTTTTTCTTTTTCCTTGAAAATCTGGAGTTGTAGACATTTATCACTTACTTTGCAGTACCTTATCCTTCCAGCACTCGCTGGGTACTCTGTAACATGAGTTAGCGTAATGAACTGCAGCAAGAGCATCTGTGACTTAATAGACAACCCTCTTAATAAATGTTTATTGATTTAAATTACAGATTATACACATGCATGTGATACTGAAATAAATTAAATCAGAGCTGGTTATGCATCTGTCTACATTTGACTGTATGTCTAAAACAATTATGGCAATATTTGAAGCAAGGCAAAAGGGTTAACAGGTTGTGGAAGCAGCTGGTGGGTTGCTGGGTTTTTCTCAAGGTGCTAATCAGCTGCAGCACCCTTAGAAGGAGGTTTCTGAATATAAACCCAAGGATGAGGACAGCTTTTCAAGTGCTTACTTTCTGCATGTTTTCAAGGATCTTTGCCCTGTGGAAAAGAAATACAGGCCACAAATGCTGCAAGTAGAAGGAAAGGCACTCACCATATGACCCAGCAGTAAGTTTGGCTTTATGCCTCTCTGTTTTGTGATGTAATTCTGTGGCCATATTGTATGAAAAAATTTTTTCTCTTCCTCAATAAGTTGTTGACTCTAATCAACCGTTAGAGGTACAGTGCATGTAGCTGTCATAGCAATTTTCTTATACATTTTGTGCACAATTACAATTTTCCTTAATATTGCTCATGACCTTTATCCTTTCTTTCTCCCCAAGCCTCTGGTTTAGAGGTCTGTCACATAAAGAGGACATTATTACGTTCATAACAAAAGCACATCTGCAAGCTTTGCTTTTTAAATCGCTGCCTTTCAGTGGTGATTTCTGGACACTGTTGCCAATAACTGCCCTTCTGTGTGGCTGCTTTGATTATTTGAAATAATACAGAAATAACTCATACAATTTACCTGTGTGATTTACAGTCTCAGATAATCTTTCAGAAGTTCTGTTCCTAAGCCAAGCTGTATTTATTGCAGAGTGGTATGTATAGATAGCAGTATTATTTTGTATTAATTTTACAACGTATCCAAAATTATCTACTTTTACCGATAATTATGTTCTACAGCATACAAAGTGGATCACGTTTATGGTTGTGCTAACAAATGGAAACAAGTTTGTAGTTCCAGCCCTGTGATACTTTTCAACACTAGCTTGGCCCCAGAGTCCATTTTAAGCAATCTTTAAGATCCAATTTTTAGGTGATGGTTAGACGTTTCAGGCTGTAGATTTCTGATTTTTCAATCTCAGGGGCCTTGTACAGATCTTGCACAGATAAAGTCGTAAGCAACTGTTTCTGCTTGAAAAGTTTGTCAGTTTTTCTCCCACACGGGAATTCATGTGGTTCTCTAGCCTCAAGGTCCCTCCTAAGGGGAAAAAGGGATTTTATGATGCCAAATGATGACGGATGTAAATGATATAATATACATTTTATATATATATATACACACAGAGTATAAGAGGGTTTCTTTTAGTGTTACTGTCTGTGTTTGGATGAGTTCTGCTTGATTCTTTTTGAGAGGTTCAGAGATTTGATCGCCACATAAAGAACCCAAATCTCATAGCAAGGTGAGATGTAAGATGAACACCAGTCATCAGCGTTTTCTCTTAATTGGCTTCAGAGTTAACGTAGGTAGGTCCATCAGAGCACCGTAACTGTATGCAGTCATACACTTGCATAGTTTGTATGTCCCATGTGGGCTGGGAAGGTTGCTACCAGCCACCTCAAAGGGGCATGGATAGACTCCAGAGTGCTTGCCCAAGGATGAAGATGCAGCCCATTCAGAGTGCTTTGTACAGCTAGAGGTGCCCAAATGGGCCTGACTGTCATTCTGACTTCTGTCAGTGAATATGACCAAAAGCCAGCAGGCATGGGGAGGGGGGTGGCAGTGCAGGGAGCAGGTAAGAAGCCATGTTAAGACACTTGATGTAGTTCTGTATAATCAGGACTCTCATTTCTGCACCTGTGTTGTCCAGGTGAGAGGTGAGTTTAGACAGTGAATGGGGCAAAAGATCTGGTCTGACTGAACACCAACCATGCCAATTCCCATCCCCACTATTTTATGTTTGGAGCATATGAATTTTTATGTTTCACTAAAGTAAAGCTGGATCGGTTCCACTGTCTGATTTACCAGGCTGATGGTGGGAAGCTGGAGCAGGTGGGCAAATCAGACCTAAATGATTCTATGATTCTGTGATTCTGTGGTGTGAAGTTGGGGAAAGAAGAAAAGGCAATGACTATCTTAAGCTGCTTGTTGAATATTCTCGGTATCTTTATAGAGTTGCTTAGTTGTCCTGATGCTCCATCAATTTGCCTTTTTACAGATGTGAGAATCTCATTAACTCATAATTATTTTATGTTTGAGTTTACTTAAATTTGTTTTGTCATGTAGTCTTGAGCTGACTGCAGTCTAAAGAGGTTCCTCCTGAATCCTCCTAAATACTTTGCTCACTTGGTATTTTGGATCTAAATCTCTTGCTTGTAGCTATATTGACTTACTGAAGTTTTATTCCATTTAGTATAGCAAGATGAATATTATGTTAGCAAAAGAGGAAGTTTGATGTTCCCTATTTAGTTAGAGAACTATGGTGTCTTTTACTAATTATGCTGCCTGATTGCTGAGTTTTGGAACTGTCAGCTTCCTTCCATGAGTCTTTGGTACTATTTGTAGAAGTAAATACTAATAGCAGTTACTTCAGAAGGGTGTTGCATAGCTAAATTAATGTTTGAGAATTATTCTGAACCTCTAATATGCCAAATAGTCTAGCACAACAATTAATGTTGCTAGTGTTAAGTATCATCCAGTTTCTGTATTATATATTCATGCCCTTTAACAAGGGCAAGGAAGCAGAATGTAATGCTCATTGATGTTTTTAAGTCTTTTATTAAAGCTAATATCTTATTAATAGCCTGGAAAAGCTTCTCTGTAAATATGAGGTTTAGTTCTTTTTCTGCTACTTTTGAAGTCTAAAGATGGTATAGAGAAGCTATTACTGCTTCATAAACAGTTTCTGGCTTGAATTTGCAGATCTACTCATGTCTCATCTTGGGGTTGTCCTGAAATACTATGTCATGAATATGCAGAATATGTTTGCTATCATTTTTTGTGCTGTAGATTCATGGAAAATTCCTAGTTTATTCAGAAGGTGGCCTGCTGTGGAATGCTCCATAACTTAAGCTTGTTTCTTTGGCAATACTGCATTACTGATATGAAATGAATCTGTATTGCAAGTATTACTATGCTTTGAAATTATTAAACAGCGTTTGTAGTTCCTGTGTTCTTTACAATATATACTGGCTTTAAAATAAAATAAAATTCTGACACCAAATTTGGCTCTACTATTCGTGGTTTTGATTGCCACACCACAGATAATTTTCTTTTGAGTCAGCTGCCTCCCTATTTCTGTATACATATGTATTCTAAGTCCTTTTTACTCAAGAGATCTTTAGAATGCTGCACAGTTTCTACAATTTACCGTCTTTCTTACACTGTCCCTTCTTTTCAGTTCTCATGGCCATATTACGCTGATCTGTATTTCCATTTCTTTCTCACTATCATTTTCTTACTGAAGATTCCCTAACACGGGTTGGAAATGGAATTATCAGGAAGAGGTGTTTTTAGTTTAGAATTAGGTGTAGTCTAGGAAAAGAATGAGACAATCTTGTAGCTGAGATAGAGCAGGATTGATCTATGTGTTACTGCAGGAAGTTTGGTAGTAGTTTGAGCAACAGAGACATCTACATGAAATAAGAAATACTTCAAAATAAGTTTAACTGAGTTCAGTCAGCAGGTGTATCATTAATAAACTCTGAAGGTAAAATGAACTGAGATTTCCACAGAGTTCAAACCATTCATACAACTGAAATGAGAATGTAAACCATGTACAGTAGTTACTGAAGAAAATACCAGTGGTCATGAAAATAAAATTGATCTCTAAAATTTATTCAATAAACTGCTGTAGGGCAGACCAAATATGCTACAAAATGATATAAAAAAATAGTACAAAGACATTATGCAAATTATATTTTAAATAAGGATAGATATTGTCATATAGTTTTAGCATGAGGAAAACATAGTGACAGAAGAATCTGGACTTCTGCTACAATGATTATTTGTCTCTATGCTTATTTGGCACACTTAGTACTAGATAGATTCTTAAAACCAAATTCCATGAAAAGTGCTGAAAATTAAGTACTAAGATATTGAGAAAATATTAAAAAAACCATTGTAGCTCAATTGTATGGAAAAATTAAAGATGATATTGTTTACACAGGCATCAAGAAAAGAGCAGTATGTAAAGAATTGCATGGATTGAATACAAAAGCCTTCTACATCATTAAAATACAACATAACATGATTTCCAATACAAAAGACTGAAGGCTAAAAGTTACACGTTTTTGTAACAGAAATTGCTTTGTAAAACAGACTACCTGGGATACCAATCTTCTGGAAGAGTGGAATGAAAATTTCTACAGGCGCTGTACTTTAATAAACAAATGAAGAATAGTACTGAAGTGGAAAAATAATGTTAGTTTGTTGGATGTAGACAGCAAAAAAACCCCTACACAACAATATTGATTTTGATTGCAGAATTTGGATTACTGATATGATGCTGCATGCATTCATAAAACTCAAGTTGTGGGCAGCTAGCCTGCATTTCCCTTCTGCATGAAAGTGTAATTCTGCTGGGTGATTTACTGTGATTTTTGCTGCCAGTATTTGTGGGTGTGGTTATGGTCGGGTGTTTGAAAATTGATGCTGCTTGCAAACCATGAATCTTCTGCTATCCCTTCTCAGTGTAAGAAAGAAAAGTTGAGATCATAACCTCACACAGTGAAGCGGGCTTCCACATTGCAAACTGAATCACTTCTGAATGGCCCAGTGATTCCAGAAATGAAATTTCTGTTTTCTGTAACTTGTTTGCCTGCCTTTTCGGCAGTCTGCTGGGATAAGAACAAAAGACCAGAAATTTCTGTTGAATCAAATCCTCTGCTGTCACAGGTAAATGCATAATTTAATTCCTTTAATGATTTTTTTTAACCTTTTCTACTGTTGCTGCACTGTTTCACCCCTGTTATAACATTGTTCCTTCAAGAATAAGAATGGCTAAACTTCCCGTTCTCTTGGATGTTACGGTAGGAGGTGAAGTTCAGGATGCAGCATGTGTGTATTGTGTGTTGTTCAGAACTTGGAAGTTTGGTTCTGCGCTGGAACCTTGAATGCAAGACAAAATTGGTCAGGAAGTCTTAGCTGCTGTAAATAATGGAGATGCTTGATGTAACTACATTACTTTTTTTCAGTTACAAAGATTCACTCCTTCATTTTGAGATACGTTTTTCATTTTGCCATTAAGGCCTCTCTTCTGTATTCCATTTCTCATTTTCCCCTCGTTAGTTATTCATAACCTTTACATTTCTATGATTAGTGCAGGCTACAACATTGTCTTCCTTTTCATCTTGCTTATTTTTACTCCAGCAGTGAAATCGACACTGATTAGACTGGAGCAAATTCTTCATCCTGTAGTAGCTTACATAGACCTTAATGTGACATTACTCTTTTGCAATTCATTTATTCAGTCTTTTTCTGTATAGTGCATAGAGATGCAGATCGTTCAGACCTTGTGCATCCACTTGATTTACACATACCTTCTGAAACCAGACATACTTTAAAATAATTCTAATTCTTTTTAGTAAGAACCATATAGTTCTGTATGTTTACGGTCGGGTTTTTTCCCTTTTCTATCAGAGTAACTTAGCTTAATTTCTTTCTGTTCTTACTACCCTCTCAGTTTTGTTTTTATGTCAGTATTTGTTTCATTTTTTCCCATCCTTCAAGTGTTAGCAGAATTCATGAGTTTGTTTAAACAAACTAATTTTTATCACTTTCTCCTCCTCTCTCACATTCACGACCACTCACATTTTGTAGTGCAAAATTGACTTTGAGACTGAAGTGTAAATATGTATTGTCTCAAAAGTAAAACCAATGGTTGGCATTAAATTCTAAGGTACCTTCTGTGAAACTATAGGGTAAAAAATAAAACCTGCATATAAGGAATACTATATATGTAGATGCCACAGTAAAAATTCTGAGGAGCCTTCTAATATCAAATGAGATGAAACTGGTGAGAATCGTTAAAGCAAAGATAAAGTACATGAGGACTAGTAAAAAAGATTTAGTTATTTTAACATAAATATGGTTGCTACTGTGCTCTCCAAGAGGACCAAGTGGTTCAACCATTTCCTGGAGCAGACATTGCTTATCACCAGGTCTGACAGCCTCTGATTACACCAAAAGGTTGCGTTGTGAACTTAAATTCATTCCTACAATAAAGTGTGTGTATTTGTGTACTTGTGTAGCTTTCTCCCAGGTTCACAGGTGTTTTGAAAATATTCTCTTCCCATCCCCACAGTCAGGGAAGAGAAACATGATTTGTCATTTCCTCAAAGATAGACCTTTGCTATTTATAGGAACTTCTCACATTATTGTTCTTGGAACTTGATATCAAGGCAGTATGGCAAAAAGCAATTAATTTTAGTGCACATATCCATACTTAAATGTTTCCTTAAAGTGAAAGTATTTAAAGATGCCTTTCAACCCAAGGAAAACCTTTGTGTGGATGTCTCTTCCAAAGAGCTATGGACTTTTGCAGATTCCCAGCTTTTGGTGAAGGTGATGGTGAAAGGCAAAAGTTGTCAGTAATAGGTAAAGAAAATAATCTGGAATGGGTCAAAGGTAGAGGGGTACTCTGGATCTTGTTGTGTTGCTGGTACTTGCTTTGATGACCGTTGCTGCTGAATCACATTGTTTTTGGAGGTTGTTTTCTTGTTTGTGGAACAGGTAATCTGCAGTAGTCTGTGAGTGAAAATGCCAGACCATGGAACTGTTGATGTGCCCCTGTCCTGCTTAATCATTCCTTTGGCTTGCTAAGTCTTTGTCATCTGTCCCAAAATGAGGCTTCTACTGAGTCTGAGCTGGGGCAGACAGAAGTACCACAATGCAGCTGAACCTCTCCTTCAGTGAGAAGAGAGAGACTTACAGATAGATACCTTCTTCTTGCTTGGAGGGTATTTACTTGCAATGAATTTATTTACATATTTCCTGAGGCAAAACTTACAGAAAGATTTGATACTGGCATCCTGGATAGCGATGTGATTAAGGCAGACTGCTTGAATTATTTTATTGAAGGCTTGGAAAAACTTTGGGTGTTCTGGTGTGTGGTGGTGGTGTTTTTTGTTGGAGCAAGGTATTGGAGGATGATTAGTAGTACACTTGATATCATATTTGTTTACGTTTTCTTTCAGTTTAAAATGACCAACTAAGATGATTCTTAGGTGAGATGCCTGTTCCTGCATAATATTACAATTCTAAATGCCAGATAAGAGTGTTAATGTTTTCTTTAAAGAGAAAAATATTCTTTTTGTGAGGAATCCTTTGGAAATCATTCTGATTTCGTTTCACTTGCATTTTACTGATAACATTTACTCTGCCTTGTACTGTTTTATGGAAAATGGTGTTAAGAAATGTACATCTACAGTCCAGATGCTTCCATTCTGCTTTTTGTAGAAACCCCTTCACATCAATAATTTGCTGAAAAATTATTTTTCAAGATGGGAGATGAGGCTGTAAGTACAGAATTATATTTTAGAGAAGCTGGAGCTTTGGGAAGTGTGCTGATGAGTGTTTTTACTTGGGGAGGAGATTTTCCACGTATATGTTAGGTATGTGAATCAGTTTTCACTGTAGAAAAAGGATTTTTATAATTTTGCTGTTAAATGAAAATAGGAACTAACACAAATTTGAAGCAGTTACTTCTTCAAAAATCACTCTACTGTTTCCCTGCACAGCACTTTACCATAACTTTACTGTCTTCCAACTAAATAAAAAACATTTCCTGAAATTAAAGACAAGTATTTAATGCTTATAGTTAACTTGTAAAAAAAAAATTGGTGAGATATTTTTGGGATCTACTGCTCTAACTTTCTTAGGAAACTACTGAACTCAATACAACCAGAAGTTTAACTAACGTGTCTATATATACTGATACTGAATTTACCCAAAATAGAAATATTTTCTTTGTCCAGTTAGACAAACCATGTTATCCTTGCTGAAAGAAAAATCTAATAGAAATTTCATATAAAAATGTTCTAGAAATAAATCACTTAGATTCACGTTCATCAAACTGATTTTTATGGTCCAAAGAGAACGATGATGAGAGTGACACTGTAGCCTGGTGGAGATCATATTCATCTGAGATGTAGGTCCTAGGCTTTGCTATGATGAATACTGAAGTGTTTTGCCCAAAATGGAGCAGCTTTGACAGCACAGACTAAGAAAGACTCTAAAGCTTTAAATAGTACTTCATACATTCTTCTTTTCCTAAAGTATATGCTCACCCATGCATTATAAGGAAAAATGTCCCTTTATTATTTTTGATATTGGTGTATTAGCTAGCACTGCTAGTAATGAACCAGGTATCTACTGTGTTAAGGTCTGAATGAAAAGGTAACTCCTGATTTAGGAAGCTAATCTAGACTTTTCTATGCTATGGTAGGTTTGAACCCCCCCAGGTTTACAAACCCAAACAATATGGTATTCTAGAAAGTATCAATATCAGAACTAGCTATAGAGTCTTAAAGACGATGAGAGAACAGACTATACATATGCATGTGTTGCTTCAGCTTGAAATACTGTCACGTGCCTGTTGATTTTTGTTGACTTGTCTAAGAAAGGTTTGATAAATTAATAATTTGAGCCTTATCTTACTGGATTTGTTCTTAGCACTTATGCCTTCTTTTAATTCTTGGTGTTACTTCTCTTAGCCTATCAATACCTCTTGTAATAATACTGTTTATAAAGGTACTGCAACCTTTCAGAAGTCACAACTGTTCTATTTTTGTTTTCTCCATGTCTGATTAAACCTCAAAATCATTGCCAGGAAGATTTTCTTAAAATATTTCTTCTTTTTTTGCTCTTAAAAATATTAAATGTATGTTCCAAAACACCTATTTTCATCTTTGGCTTTCTTCCATGAAATATTTAAAGTTGTTCTGGAACTCGCCCTAATAGTTAAATGATGTTTAAGTAGCACCTAGACTTTGACCTTTTCTCCTGGGCAAGGAGAATTTTCAGTGCGTGGTCTTCTGAATAACTGAGAAAATATATGAGTACATGAAAAGATAAATGTAACACAATTATCCTACTTCCATGCATAGTCTTCAGAGGATAATATCTGATAGGGTGACTAGAGTAATTCAGTAATATGACAATCTTTTTTCTCAGCAAGTATATATGACCCTGTTAAGGATGATGCCTACCTAATTTAGAGGGACAGATTCTGTATGACAATGTAGGACGCTCCAGTCTGAACGATTTTCCTGTAGAATTAGTGAGAGAAATCTCACCTTTTCCTGTTCCTGAGTACTAAATTATGGACATCATGTCTGAAAAACAACTGGTCAAAAATATAGACATCAGTTCCTTGTTGCTGAAGTGCTGTGAATTGTTCTTCTGCTAACAGAAGTAGTGTCTAAGAAGACTTTCAGTTATATCTATATAAGCAGGCAACCCAAATTTGGCTTTACGTATGTATAATATTCCTGTAATTCTGTGCCATTTAATTTATGAAATGTAAATGAGATGTACATATATGGCTAGGTCAACACAGAACTTTGAGACATGTCAAATTATGAAAATAATTTCATTCATTAAAAATGAAACAAATATTAAATGTCAAGCAAAGCTCCTGTTATGAGTCAGTCATTCTAAATAAACTGTATTAGTCTGAGATAATTTAAAACTAAGCAAGCTGAAATTGTGTCTGGGTTTTGCATAATCATTTGCAGCACACTGTTAACATTTGAATTCTTTTCATTCTTCTGTACTGATGAGTTTTTAACCATTTAACTTGGGAAAGGGAATTTAATTGTATGGATGCACACTATATAACAGCTGTTAATAATTGCATGGTCTATAGAGCTGCCGCAGAAGGGGATCTTGCTGCAGTTCTTGGGAGGTATATGCCAGGAATTTTGCCCAAAGGAGTGCTTCATTGTCAGACCCAAGCTAACATAGCAAATGAAAGTCTGAGGAACTATCTTCCTCCTCCTTTCTAGTACCCAGAAACAAAATAAATGAGAAATATGTACCACAGGAGTATTACCACTAGAAGGTGAACAAGCATCAACAGGTTACAAGCAGACTAAAGAGATTTTACAATTTAATAAATATGCCATTTCTAAAAGGCATCATAAACTGGTGCTTGAGATGCATACTTTATATTACAGAAAACTTGTGACATATTTATATTGGTCTTGTGATCAAAATCATGTGGTTAGTAGATTATTGCAGTTCATAAAAATATTTCCATTAGCTTATAACCTTTTGCCTACATACAAAGTCTGTTAATTCCTGCTTAGTTGTGGTAGCAAGACCTTGTTTTACAATGCTAATTTATCTAATTAAAAAATGCTCGTTACTGGTGTATTCACAGATGAAAAAACAAGATTTTTTTTGGTGAATTGGAACCTTAACACCTACCCAATGCTTGATAATACTTTTTCAAGATAGTGTAATGAAAAATGAAATGTCCTTTTTTTTTTTTTTGTCATGTACAAACTTCACTCTTCTCCCTAAACACACTCATCTTTTTGACTAGTGCATGGAAAGTAGAGAATAAAAGCAGTTCAGGAGGGTTATAAGACCTGTTAAAGCACTAGGTATGAAATGACTGTCACACTTCACTTTCATAACCTCAGATATAATTACTGTTTCTTAATGGTTGGCAGGCTAGGGTCATTTTTTACAGTCTAAAAGTTAAGAGTGGATGATGGCAGCAGTGAATATCTGTCAGCAACAGCTTTCAAACGCTAAAAAAATATCCACTTGTATCTGGTCAGAGTGATAAAAGCACATCAAATGCTCACAAATTAACTGACTTTAAAAGGATTTATCAGGTCAGAACTGCTGGACTTCACAATTTATTTATCTTTTTTTGAATAATATTTGTAGCTACAGATGAGCAAGTATTGTTACAGAAAATCAACTCAGATGAGGACATGGGCAAATAAGAGTCTTCTGTCCACATTTTATCAGACTGGCTGTATTTTTGAGTAGTGTGTAAAGCACCTCATCTTGTGCTGACAAGGCAAGAAAAGTATTCATCTTTGGGCTATAAGCCTAGCTCTTGTGTCCTCAGCAAACATGTTTAGGATACTGACTTTTTAATGTAATTAAGTACTGTTGCTTTAGATTATATTGCTTTTAGCTTTTGTTGTCTTTCAGCTTTCGTACCAGAGATACGAAAGAGGTAATATTTGACTTCTTGGTTAATGCTTAGGTAATGGACAATGAAGTCCTCCAAGCCCCTTTTAGAAACTGTAAGTCTGACAGCTGTTTTGTTTATTTTGCCATTTGTGTTCATGATATAAAGGGTGGAGAGATGGGGTGACATTACCAGAGGTGAGTGAGAGCCAACTTGCTGGAGGAATGTTTATGCTACTGCATCTTTTCGGTGTCTAGGTCTAGGCTTTTGGTGCAAGGTGAAGGCCTATGACTGCGCTTTCCTTCACGCTCTCCCCTGCTGCATCCTCCTTCCTCATGTTCCCCACTTGGGTGCAGGTTCTCCATGGCCGCAGCCCTGAGGATGGCCAGTGCCAGCCCTGCCACAGATTCCCAACGCAGCCACCTGCCCCTACTGTTCCTCTTACTCAGCTGTCTTTGGCCTCAGCTGCCTGCGCTTAAATATTTTTCATGGGGCTGCCGCTACTGCTGGCTGGTTCAGAGCTGCCACTGGCTCCTGCCATGGGTGCTGTGTCCTTGGGGAGCTGGCTGTTGTCAGTTGGGGGCAGCCTCAACCTTCCCTCACGGGGCTCCCCCTGCCTGCTCCCCCACATCCCCCTGCAACTGAAACTTCACCATTTACACCCCATACAAGGGGTGGGGACCTTCAGCCACTCGCAGGCCCTGCAGAGCTGCAGTGGCATGGGAAGGGCTGTGTGGAGCTGGCCCAGCCGGGTGCTCCCCCGGCCACCCCAGAGCTGTCAGCTTCTGCTCTGCCAGGCCCCTGTGCCAGGTTCTGCTGGGAGGCTGTCAGGCCTCTGATCGCTGCTCAGGCCTACAGAGCTGGAGCTCAACCCTGCCCAAACATGCCTGCTACCAGGAGGAGCCTCGTTTCCAGTTTCTTGTGCTACTTCTAGGTTTTAATTTACTAGTACAGCTTTGAAGTTAACCCTCTTCCATGTGAGTGGTAGGGCCCTACAAGTCCTGCTTGGTTTCCCACCTGCCTCCAGTCAATTGTTGCTATTTTGAATGGCTGTTGTCTCCTGCTCCTCCACAAAATCAATATAATAATATATTACTCCATGAAAAAGATACAAGCAGTAGAAAGTTTTGCAAGATCTCTACCAGAACTTTCCTATAGGTTAGCAGCACAACCTTTGGCTCACATAAACCTTTTTATAAACCACAATTATACCTTTTTACCAGAATGGAATAAAAAGATTTTACCTCCCTGCTTGCAGCAGTTCTCCTGTATTAAAAGCCCCTTCAATTCTTGATGCCAGGTTTAACTTCTGTCAAGCCATGGAAGGTATCTATGCCAGAGCATTGCTCCCAGCACAGCGCTACCATCCTCTTTAGTTATACTGTTTCGGATCCTCAAAGGATGCAAGCTTATTTGTTCCCCCAAAGCAAAACCACTTTGGTCCCATAACCAAAGACCTGCTGAGAGACCAGTTACTCAGAAATGAAACATCCTATTTTCATCAGCTCAGCACAGTGAATCATCTCCCACACCCAGAGGCCTGGCAGTTTTGAATCTGCTCTGTATATCTAATGCAAACTCAGCTGTTTCAAACCTTTCTTTTAAAAAAAAAAATAGCTTTTCTTTCTGCTTGAATTTTTTTCTGACAACCATCTTGAAGCTTGTTTCCATAGCACTGTTTTCCCTTAAAAGGAATTGCTTGCCACTCCTGTTATCAATGTAACTGTACATTTCATGAGAAGGGCACACAGACTGGATCTGAGCTTTTCTCGAAAGATATTGGGTGAAGATCCCTTTCTATGCTTTGCACTTCACAAGAATCCAGCCTGGGCACCTTTGGAAAACTACTCTCAGAAGCTATGTTCCTTGTAATACAGACCAAGCCCTTGCAGACAAATGGACAGAGAGTGCAAACCTGTTGCAAATATTCATCTGCCTGGTGCACATCAACTGTTCATTCACAGGGGCGCACACACACACAAAGATATATACTGGTGGCAGCCTGGTCCAAGTGGAAATGTTTTCTGCATACTGTATCAGACCCCATAGGTATTGCTTTCCAGTCTTTCATCAGATTTACAAGTAACTTAATTTGGTGTCTTCTTCTAGTGCTGTGCTTTGTACTGTTTATGTGTACGATTTATATAATTTGTATTGTTTTCATATTGTTTATACTGTACTTTATCCTGGTTGTTACAGAGCTGTTAGTCTATGTGGGCTGCCTCACAGCTCAGCAGACTTTGTGATACAGCAAAAAAAGACTGCGAGGATATTTTGGATTCACACTGGAGTTGAAATGGTTGACTCCTTGCATGAGCTGCGTTTGAGTTAAAGAGATAGTCACATCCCCTATAATCAGAATGGCATTAAGAACCTTCTGAAGATAAATTTATCTAAACTAAACCCCTAACATTGTTCCCTCCAAGCTACTGTCTTGAAATGATCTTGAAAAAGCTGCAAATATTAAGGGATCTGCTCCTGGTTGAGGGTGCATTTTTGACACCCTGATCTGTTTTCAAACTGCCTCCCTTTCAGACAAGGCTTAGGAGTGGAAGGCAGTGAAGTTTCAGCAACAGTCTCCCTGCAATGTCCCAGTTTTGCAGTTTCACTTATGGTTCGGGTTCCCCTAGGGATCAGGGTTTGCTCGCCAATGCCCTCCCCACCTCCCTGAAAAAAGCTGCTCCTGCTCTGCAGCCTGCCTTCCCCAGTGGCTTGAGGACAGTCGAAGCCCTGTATTTGGCTGCTGAGCTGGAGTGATTCTGCTATCAGGGGATACCCAGAAGCAGTGCCCAGAGAAAACCACCTAGTGTAGTGAGCCAGTGAGCCCCCCTTCAAAAGCCTTTTATTTTTTGTTAATCAAGGATGCCATTTTGTTTAAATATAACCAATGTAACTTTGGAACAACAGGTCCATGTTTCTGGACATAAGTTAATATGCCAAACAGTCAAAACGTAAGTAGTCACAGAAACAAAATAGAACTGAAGAGGCTCATACCCACGTGAATATTCAGTTTCAGCAATGATAACAGCATTGCAGGGAGCAAATGAGGAAGCAAGATGATAGAGGGGATGTAAAGGCACTGGTTCCTTTTGTGTGATGAATCTAAAATGTAGAAAGCCAGGTGAGTTTCTGTACTGAAGAAGTATTGGAGTTTACAAGCTACCCACAAGTGGTGCTTTCCGCTGGGCTAAGTGAGTCCTTAGTGTCTTGGAAGTTCATGCACTGATGGACATGTTGAGAGAAGATCTGTGCCCACAAGTCGCCCACCATTGTTGGGTGGGAAACCTCAGGGCTTCTGCACAGCATAACTTAAGTGAAAGGTTTACACTTAGACCCTTAAAGGGAGAGGAAGAAACTGAAAAGCAGGCACTGCTTACCTAGGTGTTTCAGTAAATTAATATGGTGGTTAAGATATCCTGAAGCGAGCAAGTAAGGCTGAAATCTCACCTTTCTTGGTTAGTGCTCTAACAGCTAAATTATTACATAAAGTAGAGTGCACATTTCCCTTTTTAAATTGTGATACTCTTTACTTCAGTAGTCCCTTACTTATATCTTCTAAGTTTTCCAGGATTTTTCCAATTGCTCATAAACTGGATTTAGTACTCAATTTTGTGTCATTTGTGCTTCCTTCCTGTAGGAGGAGCTAGGTTGGTTGAAGAGTGAGCAGCTCTTCAATGATATCAGAATGATGTCGTTCTGCTTTTCTCACTCAGTGATCTCCAGCTTTGTTACTGTTCTGTTTTGTGTGTATTTCATTGGATTGTATTGGAGTATTTCAGTTACTTAAGGCTTATTTTCTCTTAATGGATGACTTGGATTAAAGTTACAAAAGGATTTGGATAATTATCCTAAAATAACTCTGTTTGTGAGCTATGGAATTGCCACAATGGCTTATCCTGAACTGTTTTCAAAATGTATCATGTTAAACCAGATGTGGCACTTTTATCCTGGACAAGAGTATTCATGGATGAATTATTCAGGGACTGCTGTTCTGGAAAAAAACTTTTCTTGTGTAAGTATTTCTGAGAAGCTCACATGTAGAAAGGCTTTTCTGCTTGTGTTCTCCATAGTTTACTCATCACTCACGACATTTGGTGTAACAGCAATCTGGAAGCAGAGGTGAAAAGAACTACAAATCTCACTTGATGTGCCATGTGGGTTGTTTTTTCTGCAAGCAGTTTAGATGTTCTTTTATAGCCATTGAAAGTTTATTAAAATGCATGAGAGACATCCATTATAAACCAGGAAAAAAAAAGTCCATTAATATTACATATCAAATGAGAGTTATATCCACACATCCCCCCCGAAACACCAAATAAAGCACATTTAAATGTAGAAATTTAGTAAGGGCAGGAGGATGTTTTTATACTGTGCCGAGTAATTGATTAAACTATTAAAAAGTGGATCAATAATGAGAACTTCTGCCTAGAAATCTAGCCGGTTCCAAACAATGCTGGCATAGCCCCATGACATCATGATGCAGCTGACATTTCCTGACCTTGCATACTTTGAAGGCAAATTGTATGACCTTCACACAATAGTTCTGGGAAGAATGAAAATAACCCACAAATATTTGAAAGGTGGTGACAGTAAGGAAGAAGAATCCTTTAGAATAAACACAGTGGTACAATTAGAGATAATAGGATGAAATTAAGGAAAAGGTGAAATGTAGGTGAACTATCATAAGAAAATTCTTGGTTTTAAGTTATTAAGCTATATTTGGCTACAACATAATTTCCTGAGAGAAGTGAGGGTAACAGTCTTACTGGGTTCTTTTCATGCTGGTCTATGCACAGCTATATTCACGTGCAACACTAAAATAGTACTGATGGAGAGTAGCTTACTTGTTCACAACTTGATTGTTTGTCTAGTTTACCCATGAGGTCTTCTTGTTTCAGTTACATACTGGGAAACTGATACAGAGTGAGTTTCACAGATATACAGAATATGAAGAAGTGAACAAGCATAAACTGCTGTCCTGAACCAATATTAATTCTGGGCTGCAACTTTAAAGATGTTACTATTTTCTTTGTAGTCAGCTCTAGCAGTTGTTAAGCTTTTTAGCCCCCTAGGAGACTTCTTACTGCAGGATCATCTCAAAATTATATCTTTCTTTTCCAAGGTATGTGCAATGTTAGTACATCTGTGTAATTCTTGCAGTGCAGCTCATCAGACTTTTGCCAAGTAGTAGCTTCAAGAGAACTCCCTATTGGTCTCCTCTGGAAGCAGTTGTTTAGTAGCTTGGCTTTAAAAAAGATCATTTTTCCAAAATATTTTCTCCTTAAATAAGCTTTTCATAGCTTATAACCATTTTCATTCTCCTGTAAATTATAGGACATCTATTTTTGGAGGAAAATAATTCTCTTTCCAGTACTAGGAAGTTAATATGTGCTGATCTCAGCCAGCAGAGCCAGAGGTGTCTATGAAACATGCCAGGTGGATAAGCTGCTTAGCAATTAAAGATGAACCATCAATTGTTTGCTTTTATTTCACCCATCTCTTAAAATTGTAACCCTGAAAGTTTAAGAAGAAATAAATTAGGTTTTAAAAAATATTCTCCTCCTTTAAGACAACTTCTGAAGTTGTACTGCAAAACTTAATCTTTCTTTGCAGAAGGAGCTCAATTTTCACAGTACCCTCAGTATTGCAGCATGTTATTTTAGGTGGTCTTCTCCAGGTAGAAACTGTAAATTAAATTCTCAGTATAGACATTAATCTGCTTCTGCAGAGTTTACCTGCAAGGTCAGGAAATGTTAACAACTTTGTCCATTGAAACAGCACAAACCTTTCACAGAGCAACATGAACTGTAATATTAATCACCAAAAGTCTCCTCTACCTTTGAGAATGCTATGGTTTCTTCTACGTATGATATTAGATAAGTGAATACTGTAATCAAGTGCAGAATAACTAAATATTACATTTAGAGTGAACTGGAAATGTTGGGGTTACATCACATCAACTTGGCTTACAAGTTAGGTCCCAATCACTTTTTCCTAATTTTTTTGGATACATTTCAGTATATATTAGCCAGGAAGAAAAGAAGAAATAACTGATGTACAAAATTCCTGACATTTTTTCTCGCTACTGTTACATATGTGAGTGGTGACTTATTGCAGTAGCCAATTTATTGAATGGTGGTGTTTGGCTTTGAATCAAGAAGAAAAAAGTCATATTGCTCACAAAGAATCATATGGTTTCTATATTCAAGTTTAACAAATTTACTGAATATGCTGTAGCTGGTTTGATGTCCAGCTGTTTCTGTGGCATAGTATTATTGCAGAGAGGGGAAGGAACCAACTATGATCATTTAGACTGAAAACTACTTTGTTATAATTGTAATGTCTGTATTAATTAAAGTAAGGATTGGACCTCTTTTTGATAAAGATTAGAGTGTTAAAGACGTTTCTCCACCCTAGGTATCCTGTAGCAGAGTCACAGGCTTTAAGCCTAATAAGGTAATTTGAGTGGTACAGCAGTAGAAACAGCTTGAGCTGTGCCTCTGGGGAGGGACCCTGAACAAAGAAATTCCTGAACAATGACACCCTTACAATCTAAATTCCCCACCCCTCTCATGACAGTTCCAACCAGTAGTTGGGGTCTAGGGTCTTCCCATTCCTTATTGCGTTCCTTCATTGTCTCTAGGCAGGCCATTATCTCTAAGGTTACAGCTGCTGCTGAGGAGTGTAGTGGCCTTCCTTGCTTCCTTATCTTCCAGCTGGAACTGGCTCTTGAGGCCCTCTTTCACAAAATTAGGTAAAGGTTCAATATATCTGGGGGAAATTTCACAACTTGCAGCCTAAGACTTCAGCAAAGTTAGCTACTAATGCTGAGCAGTTAACTCCAGACAGTATCAGTCTAATATTCCTTAACAAAAGTCCTTCAGCTGCAACTTTAAAATGTTCAGTTTCAACCTGTTATGCTTAGATGGAAAGGGAACACACAGTCTGGGGATATAGCTAGAGAATACTCACCACAAAAATTACCTGCTCTGGAACTCTAGTACAAGTATAATACACATCTGTCCTCCCTCTTTCACAATCTGATACTTGACGCAGAAGTCAAATAAACCTGAAACACACATAGTGTTTCAATGCACATAGACTGGAGGCACCTGTGTGTATAAATCCACCTAGTATTAATGTGCGTCTGAATTGTTGAGTTATACAACCAGAAAGCTTGCTTTTTACTTAGATTTAAATCACTGAAACTAGTTCTGTCTAAAATAATACATAAACTTTAATGTAATCACAGTTTTCCATGGACTTCAGTAGAGATTTGTGGCAACTGGTCATCTGCTCAAGATTTATATGTATTCAGTCAGAGCAGCTCTTTACTGGTAACTGCAAAGAAATTATTTGTTAACTCTGCCCTTAGTATATTTCTTTAGATATCGCCAAAGTATGTCTACTGAAAATACGTGCTTATCTGCAGAGAGTTTTGGAAATTTCCCTAACATTTTTTGTAATTTTAGGTTTGTTTGTACACTTCTATTTTTAAATTTTTCTGCCCTCTGGCTTTTAAGTTATCCATAAAAATGTATATTAAGAAATCCTTGCATTTTCCCTCTACATAAATAAAACTGATTTGAACATGCTTACTCTAAATATCCAGAGTATTTGTAATCAAATAGTGAATTCTCAATTTCATGCATTGCTATATGTACTCTGAGACACCATTTATCATGAAAAAAATATTAAAATTGGACTATGAATGTTAAAGAGCATTAAACACGGTTTAAATTGTAGCCAAAGTTTAAATTTCTGTGGCTATGAATGTGAACAGGGTTAGTCTACCAATGAGTAGTTCTGAAAAATCTATGCTATGTACGTAATTTCCAACAATTTTCAGTAAGAGCTGGTTTCTTATGTTCTGCAGCTTTCATAAACTCATTTAAAGAACGTATCTAAGTCTGTATTGGGAGTATCATTGATTCATAAGGATGTTGCAGCAAACTTCAGAAAATTAACAAATCATTCATTGAGAGTCTGCGGCATGGATGTAACATTTAGGTAGTATAGGTATCTAAGTTCTTCGACTTTGGCATTACTAGATAAAATAAACCACTAAAATGCAGTAAAATTCAAGGTAACCTGGAGACATAACCTGTAACACTTTCTGCTTTTGACTGTTTTTATACCATGGTTTTACTGGCCCTGTGGTTTGAATAGACAAAACAACACTAGCATCCTTCCAAAATGTGAATTCAAACTTTTATACAGAATTCAGGTTTATGATAACTAATATTTTCCTAGTGTCATTAATCACATTAATTGTTCTGTCGATTCCAAGTAAGAAATAACACTGTTCATTCAAAAAAGACTGCCTGAGAATTATTGTCAGGGAACCATGAAAAGGGAAACTAAGTAGAATGCAAGATCTCTATGTAGGTTGAAGCAATGCTGTAAAATGGTATATCAAAGAACATTCAGAATTAGCAATATTATGATTCAAAGAAATAGAAGAAAATCATGTTTTATCATTGAGTTAATAGTGTTAATGAAAATTATTTTTCTGCAAAGTAATACTTTTCCAGAATTGGGGAAGTGTAAAGGCACTTTTTTTGTCAAAAAGTCACACATTTTTTTGACCAAAAGTGCTGTAAAAACAAGTCACTTTCTAACCTAGGAAATATTTGTGTAGCTGTTGTGTGTTGGTGCATGTGGACTTGTGTGTTGGTGAAAGGGACCAAGGAAATAACCAGGAATGCCTCTGGAACATTAACACTCCAGGAAGAGCCAGAATGGCCTCCAGGGATTGCTGCAGCACATGAATCTTAGTAGAATTGTGCATGTCTTGGGTAGGGTCTGTTCTTCGGTTTATTCTGGAGTAAGGAAGTAAAACCAAAGTCTTCTGCAGACCTTTTCTGACACACTGATCTGGTGCTGAGTTGATGCTGGGCCAAATATTTTCCCTAGGATATCTTTGGGGAGGAAGAACTGGAAGTAACAGTGTCAGATATTTTGGAGGAAGGAAGCTGATTTTATTTGGAGTTTTTAGCCCGTGAAAAATCTATTTTATCATCAGAAGCTGTCCTTTATCAGTTAACAAAGGCAATTCATCAGTCTGAATAATTCTTACAATACAAATGAGATAGTTGTAATAGTATTGGTAACTTAAATCTTTTGATCTTTTGTATTTTTCATGACTATTATGTCCTTCCTAACTTGGTAAATTATGTGATACTGTGAAAATAATTTGCAGTGAAACCATTCGTTTCAAAGGTTACTTTTAGCCTGCACTTGTTGTGTTTCTCCTTATTCATTAGTAGTCAGCTTTTTATAATGAGATTTTCATTAGAATAGTACAAGTTTGTTCTTTAGTACTCCTCCAGGGGGTGGAACAAAGCTGCTTAGATTAGCTTTTTCGTGCCAAAAGGGGCCGATACTTGCTCTGATAAAAATAAGCTAGACCAAATATCATATTATTGCTCCCTCGTCTGGATGTTCTTTTCTAATGTTATTTGCTCTGTTCCAGTTTAGTAGTTACAATTATGTTTTGGTCTACCTGGACAGAACATTGCAGTTTGGTGAGGTACCAACTCAGAAATAAAGTCCATCTGAATCTTATCCTAAATCTTTTAGAGTTATGAGAACAAAAGTTGTAAGTACAGCACCTCAGCATTCCTTAACAGTCACCATAAGAGTATTTGACACTGGAGGCTGTGTAAAATACCGTATCATATTTATAAAAATATGGTAGAATTTTTAGGTAGAAAACTTGCTGTGAGAATTCTTTGACATGTCTGTTTCAGGGTCCACCAGCCCTGTGCTATCATACCAACAAAACAAAACAACCCCCCAAACCTCCCCCATGAGGACCAGGGCTGGTGAATGTGAGACTGCTTCTATCTGTCTATAGAGGGCCTCACCCGCTCAGTCTTCCTGGTCAGGTGGCCTGTAGCAGACCTCCACTATAATGTCACCTGTCTCTGCCCTTGCCCTCCCTTCAATGTGACCCATAAATTATTGGTCAGCTCTTCACCGTCCCCAGATGGATCTCTGTGCACTCCAGCTGGTCTTTGACACAGAGGGCAACACTTCTCCCCTGCCTGTTCTTCCTAAAGAGCTTGTACCCTTCCGTTCCAACACTCCAGTCATAAGAGTCATCCCACCATGTCTCCATGATGTTGATAAGGTAGTAGCCCTGCAGATGTGGGCATGCCTCTTAATGGCTTTTGATTATTCCCCATGCTACATGCATTTGCATAGCGGCATTTAAGCTGGCCCCCCGATGAATCTGAATGACTGGCTGGAGCAGCTGGAATTCACGTGTGCTGCTCTTCAGTTGCTCTCCTGCTGCCCTGTGATTCCTCTCCAGGCTCCAAGCACCTCTTGCTGGCATTGGCATCAAACATTTAAGAGTGAGATGGATAGAGGTTCCTCTCCCTGGCAGCTTTAAAGCCTTCTTCGCCAGCTTGGCAAGCCTATGACCAAAGATGCTCTCCCTCTCCTGTGTCAGATGAACCCCAGCAGCCCCCAGTAGACCAGGTTTCTAAAAGAAAGTCCTGTGGTCTACATAGTCAAACCCTTGGCTGTGGAACTGGTTCTGTAACTGTTTGTTGATTTCCCAGATTTGGCTGGCCCTTTCAAACCCTTTCCCTTTGACTGGGAGGATTGATGAAAAAAACAGCCTGTGCTCCAGAGTCTCTTACCACCTCTCCTGGGGCTCTGTAATCCTTCTTGATGCTCCTCAGACTGCTTCTGGCTGTATCACTAGTGCCCACATTAAACAGCAGTGGATGATAGTGAACTGTACTATGCTAGGTAGTCCCTTGGTAACATCCCTGACATGAGTCCCCAGTAAGCATCACACCTCCCTAGACAGTGTGTCAGGTCAGCAGGTGGGTGCCTCTGTACCTCTCAGAAAAGAATCACCCTCTGCTATCATCCATTGCCTTTTCTTAGTTGAGCTGGTTGTTATACAATGGGCAGATCGTGCTGCCTTAGCTGCAGCATCTGTCCTGGCGTGACGGGTCTTTCCTCTTCAGTTGGCAGAGCAGCAAAGGGGTTCTGCAAGGGCACCTCAGTCTTTGGGGGAAGGATTTTGCTCCTCGAGGTCCTTGCTGTTAAGATCTTCCATTCTTCTGCATTATCACTTCCCCTCCCTTCTGTGTGTGCTGGGGTGTGTGTGTGTTTGGCTGTCTGGCTGCAAGTTGTGGGTCTACTGCAGACTGCATCTTAAAACTTTTGAATACTTGTAGTGTTATTTGTTGTTCAAAATATTCTCTAAAAATGAATGTAAATAGACAAACAAAAAATGTGCGATTATTCTCTTTGGCTATTTCCTGTTGGTTTCTTATGTTACCAGAGTGACTGTGTGTTTAAAGTTGATTTTTCTGGTTGTTGACTCGAGACTATGTAACAAAAGAACAATATAAGAAGTCTTAGTTTCTAGTTGCCAGTCTTGCATTGCTCTCAAAGCTCCAGCTGCTGCAACCAACAGTTTCTGTTGGAATCTCCACTTGTGTTAAATAATGTAAATTTCTAGCTTTTCAGGTGAAAATATAACCTGATTGCAGGGATGGAAAACTGGTTTTCCCCATGCTGATTTATATGTTACATTTCGGTAAAGAAGAAGGGCTTAAGAGAGTTGTGATTCACAGTCTTGAACACGTAGTTGGCAGTGTTTAATAACAGCATGATAAACAAAAAGTATTCCATATTTCTGTATGCATTTTGCAAACAAGATTTTGCAATGGAGTATTTTTCCAGAGGAAACTGCTGTTTAGCCAAAACCGAGTTTTCTGGTGGAATTGTGTTTACCTGGGCCAGTTAACAGTTTGCCTCATTTCCTTACTTGATTTGGCTGCATCAGCAAATCATCAATATTAAATAATTTCCTATCTTACAAACAGTTTCTAACTAGGTTGATGATCACACTTAACTGCTCATCTTGGAAATATATAGCATCAAGATAGAAACTGCCTCTGACCACATCAACATATAAAAAGACACTGTTCCATTTTTACTTAGCACATCTAAAGTAATGTTTTTAAGCTTTTGAGAATGCAAAACAATTTTATGCTGTATCTGTGATATGTAAGGCAGCCACATTAATTTCATATTTCACCCCCAGTCAGCAACAAAGGAAGTATTAAAGAGGAGATAAGCAATGTGTATTCTGGTTAAAGTGAAGCTTTAACCTCATATGTTTCAATAGGAATTGAACAGATACATGAATTAATCATGGATTGGATCCTCTAGGAAATATACAAAACCCCCAGTTTTCTGGCCACTTTGGTGACCTAAACGCATTGAAATAGTCTTGCTAAATGAACTGCAATTTTCGGGGACCCCTCTTCAGTGTGCAGTGCTCAATGTATGAAACTCCAGCTATGCTATAGTGATATTAGAGTTGTAACTGAAGTATTTAACTGAAAACAGGGCAAGAAATACAGAAAAGGAACAATAGACTGGAAAGGGAAACAAGGAAGGGGAACCATGGCACAGAATAATTATTTGTAGATATGTAGATCTCGGTCTGTGCTGAACACATTTTTGCAAATTGCGACTCAGATTTATGCATTTTCACATTCTTCTTGCACATGTCCTCCTTTAAACTTCGACATAACTTTTGCAGTTTACATTTTTCCATTGAGAAAGCAGAAAATGTAGTAGATAACACTATTGATATCTTCCCCAAACCAGTTTCAGGCCTTATGGGTCCTCACGGATCTGCTGTTGGAATTACACTGTCCCTCTGCCTTGTAACTTCACAAAATGCTCTTTTCCCTGCTGAGGGTCTTCATACTGATTTCAGAGGCCCTATCTGAAACCTGTTGGTGCATGGTTGATGTGACATCTCACTGGGCATGGATTTTGATGGTATAGTCATAAATATAACTCAAAGAATAGAAGGCTAAGACTAGCATATAGTACAAAAGATTAATATGACTTTTGTCCCATTTAAAAGGACTGTGGGCCTCTGGATTAATCTCATCATCTTTCCCTGAGATGTCAGGACATAAATTCATTGTATACTGTTTTTGATAGTTGCTTATGTTGAAGTATATTCATAGAAGTATCTTAGTATGTTTCAGCTGTTATTTCTACTAAACATATTTTTTGGAATAATTACCTACTATTGAATTACCTTGTATTTTAAAAAAAAAAACATAGCAAAAATGAGGATGCCTGTGTAGTCCTCTGCTGCAGAAGTGCATCATCAGAGTCTGATTATTCTGTGAGCTGGCCAATGGTGTAATAAGATTCATTTTTACTAATGAGAGTTAAGACATTTAACCTCTGCTATTAACAAGAGGATCAAGAATTTTATTACAACTGGTAAAGGTCTCAGCCTGGATTTCTTGTAAATAATGCAGAATAGCTGATCTCCACCAACCCTCGAAACTGAAAGATGCTGAATTCCCATTTCTGGAACATATTTTACCTCAGGGGAACTGTGATATGTTCTCACACTGTCATCTAATGAGATAAGCAAAATTGAAAATAATGCAACCAAACCAAGTCTTAACTCCCACCCCCATCCTTTCCATCCTCCCTAGTTTTTGATTTCTTTGCTACAGCTGCTAGTTATTCTTAAATATCTGAGACAAAATACAAAAAATAATTAATGTATTTGAGGAGAAAAGAGACTATATATCACTAAGTTACAGTTCTAACAAACTGGGTAACAAACTTGCATAATTTTTTTAAATACTAAGTTTCAGCTTGGAAATTTTAAACTAGGAAAATTCTGTCCAAGGTTATTGAAAATAAATTGCTCTTCTGGGTTCTGATATTAGTTTTGCACCTAATTAGATATGTTAATGAACTGTGTGGTTCAGTGAGCTATCTGAAATACCTTCCAGACACTGGAAAGAAAAATTGCGTTGTAGTCTGTCTTTAGATGCTGACAATTGAGATACTGCTGCCTGTCCCCTACTGAGTGTGTGTGTAGATAGGAACAGGGAGAGGAAAAGTTTGGCCAGATTGATATTTTCCTTGCTTTTGTTATGGTTTGCTTTCTCTGCTTTTATAGCAGGCTTATTAATGTCCATGTTCCCAACAGTGCTTTCAGCATTCCCAAAGGCAGCTGCCTGCTACTACCTATTTCTGAAGTAGGTCTCCTTTGTCTTGCTTGCTGCCTGTTTCTGAATCTACACATCACCAGTGCAATGGCATACCTACTGTTCCTTGAAACCTCGTGATTAAGTGGTTTGTTGCATCAGCACAAAGATAGAGGTCTAACCTCAGCTATTAATGACAGTTCACTTATCAAGAATGTTAATTGAAACAAATGTGATAAAAACATTAGAGAAATGTTTGTTTGAAGTATTTTTTTTGTAATTTATTCACTGTTACTGTCAAATAATGCTTTTTCGTGGTTTTAATATTTTTATCATATAAGTGGTTTCATGGTTTAAATATTGAAATACATCCAAATATATATTAATAAGCATATAAACTTCGTGTAAAACTGTATGTGTTTAAAATCAGTAAAGTACAAATATATGAGACAATTTTATATTTCTTTTTAATTAATTTAAATTATTATACACCCAATACCATTGCTATACTATTAGATATTTCATATAGGAACCATTTGCTTACCCAATAAGTGTGTTTTGTTCTTTGAAAGTGTTTTTGAATTTCACTTTCACCTTTCAGGTAGAAAATAGTTTTCCTCACAGTGTATTATTGCCATTTTTCCTCGTTTTGCTACATAACTGTTGTGTAAAACATAAGCAACAACTAAACAGGGGCTTTTCCAATGTTTTTTGCAGCGGATTGGTCTTGCTGGTGCTGAGCGCTCAGAATTATGGTGAATTTTCACATTTCCAGTGGCTGGTTGGTGAGTTTTATGTTGATATTTATGTCATAGAAAGCTTTACCTGCCTTGTATGAATGTTCTGAGGCTATAGGCTAGAAGCCATGATTAAACTGTTATATCAAAACTGCTTTATAGAAGTCTCCATGTCTTGATGGGAAAGTTTCTGCGAACAAAAGCATAGGTAGTGCGTCATTTCGGAATAACTAGTAAACTGGGAGTTAAGGTACCTACCCAGGAAACAGAAGAGAGAGTCAAGTCTTTATTCTGCCTAAATGAAAGCAAAGTCATAAACCTGAATCTCTCCTTGAGGAGAGCTTCTTGTCTCAGTGCAGCCTGAGAGCAGTTGAAGGTAAGCTAATTCAGCTCTTTCAGCTAGCTTACTCCACAGAATAGGCTGACTTTATAACCTTCTAGTACTCCAGTGAATCTCTGTTCCAACCAGAGTGAGCTAAACAGAGTGGAAGAGTGTGAGCAAAGGGGCTTGCATCAGACTCAGTTGGTACCTGTGTACTTCCCTCAGACTGGATGAGTAGGGTGAGCATGACACTACGCTGATAACCCTAAGCAGCTCCTAGGTGAGACACCAGCTTTCACGCTGCCAGCATGGGCATCTCTACATCCTGATTCTGTGGGCAGTATGGACATGCTCTGTTTCTGGCCTTGAACTGACAGAAGTGGGTCAGGTGCTTAAGCTTGGATTTCCCAATGTATTATTGCAGCCTTTTCTGGATAAGGGACTGTTTTGCTAGGGAGCAAAGGAGAGGAGGAGAGTTCTTGATCAAGATATAGCATGTGTGCCTTAATGACTTTATTCTTCATGCTGTTAAAATACTGCAGGATATTTTAAGCCAATAAGATTGTGTGACTGAGCATTGGAAAATTTCAGAACAGAAGACTTGTAAAGATAAAATAAATAATTCAGTTAAATAAAGGAAACAGTTTTTTCCCCCCAGTAATATTCTCCAAAGCCATACTCAGAGAATGTTGTAGCAGCCAAACTTCCTCTCAGTTCAAGGATGTTGACTAGGATTTGGTTTCTCATGGACCCCACATAGATAAGAATTTGTTGTCAAATAAATTGCTGAAGTGTCTACTTTGTCAGTTTTGTCTGTGAAGTTGCTGGAGCAGTGAAGCAAAACACTTTGGGGATGTACAGAATGTGAAAAAAAGATTAGAGAAAATCTTTAGGGAAGGAGAGAAGGCTGAAGCAGGAAAAACCTGATTATTTGGCATATATGTACTTCACCAGTAAAGAAATTCCATTAGAATGTGACAAAACCAGATGATATCTCAAATGAATCTGTTTTTAAAAGTGTAGATGTACAGAAAGAGGAATTAAACGAATATAAGAAGGAGATAAATACCCATCATATTATACTAGATTGTCTATATTTATTAAAGTTGAATTCTGTAAAGAACTTTTTTTGCCAAATGTGTGTATACTCACATACAATGATTCCTACTCTTGGAAAGTTATGGTAACTATTTTCTTTACAGTTTAATTGATGCTATTAACCAGGCATTACTGTTTTTCATTGTGATTTTATTGTCCTTAAGCCAAGATCTAGAGTCCTTACAATTATATTTTAAAAGGATCTTGGGACATATATGGTGACTATCTCAGCTTTAATTGATGAAATTGAAACAGTAACTCAGCCAAAATTCCTGTTGATTTCACCAGGAAGAAGGATCCATTCATTAAAATCAGAGCAAAGGATTCAATGAAAAATGCCTAAGCAAGCCCAGAAAAATTTATGTTCGCAGCAATGATGAATTATATGTCAAATTATTTGATTCACATCAGGAATTTATTTACAGTACAGTTCCCATAAATAAACTTTTCCTTCAGAAAGCAGAGAGGATTTCTCAGCAGTTTGCGTGGAGTTAAACCTGCAGCTATTAAAAACAATGAGAAATTTGCTATTGAGTTTGGTAAAAAGGAAGTCAAGGTGAAGAATGTTTAGAAATGCTTCTAATTTCAGGTTGAAAATCCATTATACAGAAGTGTATGAATTGTGGTGGATGTAGATGGAATAATTTAAGATACTGAGCTCCACTTCCCTGTTCTGTAGTTCTTGCCTGATTCATAAACACTGAGTTTCTTATAAGACTGTCAGACTACTAAATCTTTTTGAGACAGACTTCAAAACAACAACCCAATTATCTGATGGCAAACTGCAAATAGATTTAAGGTGTTTTTTTTTTTAACCTAGTTGTAACTGTCTTTTTGAAGAGATTTAGCTAGTAATAAAAATATTGGTAGTTATCTTTTCAACCATCACAAACAAAGAAAATCAGAATATTTATCAACTCCCTTCTTCAACACTTTTCTTTCCATCTGGACCTACCTTGTGGCTCCCTGCTTTCTTGAATCAATGTTTTTCAGAGTACTGGCTCCTGTCAGTCACTGCAATGCTTCTGTGTCTGGGCATGCTGAGTTGTAACAATGGGCAGCTGACATATAAATGACCAAAGCATGAAGGAGGTCTGAGCTGCATTTTTAAAGATAACACAAAACCCCCAAACTACCACAAACAACAACAACAAAAACAAACCAAACAAAAAAGTGATAGTTAAAATTCTCTTAAACTAAAAGCAAGGCTTGGTTTTGGCTAGCTCTTTTCTGTACTTGCCCCAGAGTCCTATAAATCGTAAAAGTTAGAAAAACAAGTAAATAAACATTAGGACTATCAAAACAAGATACATTCAGATGAAAAAAAAATAAAGGAGTAGATGGAATTGCTTTATGTATTGAAATTGATAACAGTCTTGTCAAATTACCATGAAGAGTTTGTTTACATTTGGCTTATTTCCTAGGCAACACTGCTGCCTTTCTATACAGACAAAGCTTAATGAAAACTTTGTCATCATCTTCTCATGTTATAGAATTGCACAACTGAAAGCAATATTAATTACATTTTTGGCAACGGATTGTTCATTTTGCATTAGGGGAAAAAAACCATCAGCAAAACAAAACTCAATATGATATAAATCCCATTAAAAGTTCGAGGAAAGAATCTCATATTTATTTCTTTACGTACATGAAGCAAGTATTGCAGGAAGAGATTTAAGTTGTGCTTACTAATTTTCAGGCAGAGTGTGAGGAAAAAAAGGAGTAAACCCACTAAAATTACCTATATTTTGTTTGAAGAAAACAAAAGCTTGTGACATTGTTTCCTAATTCTGCTTTTTCCTAATTCTGAATCTTTCCCTTATACATTTAGAATTTTTGAAAACAGGGAAAGTACCTATTTGTATTGCAAATGGATCGCCGGTACTGCTTTGATTATGGCTTATTTTGGAAAAGCATCTTAGCGCATTTAATTAGCTATGTATTTCCAGTGGTCTTAAGTTGGCTGTTTGGTTTCATGATGAAGCTTGTGTGATGCCAGGTTTTTTATCAGAGGACTCCTCTATGAATCATAGCATCAAGCAGCAGTGGAAAGGCATACAGCCAATAAAAAAGGAGAATGTGGATTTTACAGGCCATAGGTAATATTCTTTTTTTCCTTTATCTTGATGAGTGTGGGAAAGGTTGGAGATGTTGCAAAAACCCCTTTGACCTCCTGAGAATCAGGATAAAAACAGTGAATTTATTAAACAGGATCAGGAGTGTAAATTGGTTGGGATAGCTTTCATTAAGTAAATTAGACAGTGGTGACAATCTAGACTTCAGTGCGTTCAATCTTCTACATGAGAATAACTGGCTGAAGAGCAGGAAACCAGTTTAGTCTTGGATACTTGGATTTTTTCTGCTAGGTTATTTTCATAGTGCAATCTTTATCTCATTTTACAGTCCATGGTCTGAATATTCTTGCAGCTCAAACTTAGGAAACTTGCAAGAGCAGGTAGCTTTTGGGCAGAAATTTTGCTAACTTGAAAAGAGAAGAAGGAAAAGTTTGGGGCAAAGAAAGAATGTGAAATTATTACAAATCTTCCACTTTAATATGCACCAAATTGAAATAAAATTTAGCCACGTTTACTGTTACAAAAACATGTTTAAAAAATATCGGTGAGATTCTAGGTCATGATAGATATTTATGCTATGAATGATGACTAGGTAGTAAACCACACACACAATAAATCATGAGCTTAAATGGTTTTTATTGATCCATTTGATCAACAGGAAATTACTTGTATAAATATATGATACATGTGAACTGCCTATGTTATTTTCACTTTTAATTTAAAAAGAAAATCCTAATATGAAGACAAGTCATTTCCTGCAAAGAAGGAGATTCTTATTTACTACGTGACTTAATGAAGCTGTGGCCTGTGGAACACTGTGCAGCAACTAGTGCTGATTTCTTTGCCACTGTGATGACATTTTCTGCTTTATGTATTATTTTTGAGATGCCAACATTTTTTTCAAAGCTTGAAATGGGTGTCAGCTGTTTAACACTATTTATGGGAATAAATGGATCTTATAATAGCTGTTATAGGTCTGATATTATTTTAAAATGTTAGGGAAATGTATTAAGAACTGGAAGCAAATTAAATATTAAAAATTGTGTCACATTGTTAGTGTCCATGTTTCTCTTCTGTGCAATGAGAGAGAGGTGAAAGTACTTGGAATAAATGCTGCAATGAGGTCTTTGTAGGAGCACCTCAAATATCTTTGCCAAGAAAGAGTTGCGTTCTTGAAGCAAGGACATCTTTTTTTTAAAGTGTATGTGTGGTGGGTTGACCCTGGCCAGCACCCACACAGCTGCTTACCCACTTATCCCACCTACACCTACACCAGCAGGACCAGGGAAAGACTAGGAAGAGCAAACTCAGGAAATTTGTGAGTTGAGATAAAAACAGTTTAATAAATGAAGGGGGGAAAAAACCTGAACAAGTGATGCAAAGGCAATCATTCACCTACTCTGACAAGCACAGTGATGCCCAGCTAGTCTCTGAGCAATGGCCGCCTTTGAAAGCCCACCTGCCTTTTGCATTCTTCTTCCACTATCCCAGTTTTACTGTTGAGCATAACATTTATTGTATGGAATATCCCTTTTGCCGGTTTGGGTCAGCTGGCCCAGCGCTATTCCCTTGCAACTTTTTGCCTACTTCCAGCCTTCTTACTACTGCAATGCCTTGAAAACTGCTACTGGTTCTAGTCTTAGTGTTTTTGTCCATCTAATACGGAGTTTGGACACAGTCACAGCTGATTCTATGTCTGAAAAATTATAACATATATAAGCAAGCCTAAGAGGATGTCGGTTCAGTTATTTTCTTCTCCGTGTTTCCCCATATCACTGTCCTCAGAGCCAAGTGGAAAAGAAAGCTTGGGCAGATTTGCTTTCATTTCCCATCCATGTCAAGTTATAGCTCCTCCTTCCCATTGAAAGGGTGATTTTTCCATCTTTTTTTGTGTTCCTCTCACTCTACTTGCATGATGTGGCAAAATGTGTGTCACTCCATAGTTTTTAGTTTGTGTCATGTTACAGCCTCTCTTCTTCTCCAGTAATGTGCTCTTTTAATATCACAATAAAACATCTGCCTAAGGCTTTGAGTCAGGGGAGGTGGACTGTCAAAAGCCTTTGACTCTTACATTTAAAGCCATTGCACCTGTGAATGCACCAGGAATTAATGTATTCCATTTCTGGAGTCCCAGCTGGTTTCTTAAAGACTCACCAAATACTGTCACAGTCAAAATGCCTTTGGGCTTGCAAATGAAGAGGGGTTGCATATCCAATTGGAGAGCAGGCTGATGGCAGATAGCAGGGACCCATCTGCAGAGAAACTCCATCAGTTACACCCTGAAAAGTTGGGTTTCTTCAGAAGGTTCAGTGTTATCCTGTGGGCTGCAAAGTAGGGTCTGATAAATAAAGTGCATTAGATCTGCTTACCATTCTGCTTAACAAGATTCTGACTTCTGTTTTTAACTGATTGAATGGAAATTATTAAAATAGATTTTACTACTACTTAAAAGGTAAGAACAGCATTATTTTTTTAAAAAAAACACTCTGGAAACTTGACAGCAACTGAACAAAGATGGAGAGCTTTGGAAATTACTCTGTTCATCTTTATTGGATATACAAAAGGCCCTATTCTAGTCTGATATAAATTGATAGAGCTTTGCTAAATTTAGTCGTGCCTCTCTTGCACTAGCTACAAATTTGATTTGGGGTTATCGTTCATACAGTTTACAGACTCTGTTCCCCTTCCTAACACTTGGCTTCAACAGTCCCTTTATCTGTCTCTGACTCACAGGGGTCAGAAATCAGACCACTGGGAGAGATCCGCCTCCTGTGAGATGGCTTTAGGCAAGTCTGCCACACAGGAAACACTGAATGTCTTTCCCTGAGGTGAAGGATGGGTCCAGGTTTTGGGATGCTCCCGCCAGGGGAGCAGCTGGGGCCAGGCTTCCCTACTGCTGTTTCCTTCCCAGAGGAAGGATATGGAAAGGAAGGTTTCTGCTTCTGTGTTGCTCCCTGAGGAGATGAAGACATGGACTCCTGAATCTGACCAGAAGACCTTTTATTAGATCAAAACCCCTGCTTATATATTCTTGTTTGCTGTTCACATGCACCATACTAAAATATCATTGGTTAATCAATACTGTTCACATGCTTCTTAGCTACATATAATTTGTTAATTACTAAGCTACAAACACACTAAGCTTCTTGTATTTTTTCTCTCTCTTCCTTCTTATCTCTGTGTGTTTTATGTTCCCAGACAGTCGCTAATGTGGCATCGCGCATCCACTCCAGCCTTGCTTCATATCCTGTTTCTCTTCCCGGGAGTTCAGCCAATCTTATTTTACTTTCTGGGCATTCAGCCTTCAAGGTTCTTCACTGGCATCATGGCCTCCAGCACTTGCCATAAAGTTCTCTGCAGCTCCCCTACACTGGACCACCCAGCAATGGAAGCAAAAGGCAGCCATCTGCATTTCCAAAGTTCTCTCATTTGAGGCATCTACCTTTGCCTGCCTATGCCTTGAAACAGGGTAGCCGTCACAGATAGTGATACTGAATGGTAACAGATACAAGTTTTCAGAAGGCACATGTGTAATATTTATGTGCTTCCTCCCCCAGTTACCTGGTTGTAGCACTTCGTATCTAGAGAGTAAATCACAGTTGATCAGAATATCTTGAACCTTATTATTTTTCAGGGAGATAAATATTTTCCAGTTCCAGCTATGTTAAAGAACAACTTCTGTTTTATCAGTTTGAAAGTTCAGGGACATGCTGTGATTCAGGGAAATGTTTTTCCCACATTTTTGAGCTTTCAGGTTAGCGGCACTTATGATTCTGTCTCTCCAAATGAACTTAAAGGCTTTATGTCTTCCTTTCTTTTATTTATAAAACCTGAATATCTATAGCAATTCACCTCTACTCAAGAAAACACTTAGGTACATACTAGAAATTACTTTCCAGAACAGCACTGTCATCTACTGAAAAATCAATTCATAACGCAATGGGTTTGAAAACACCTTTGTGATAGCACAGCTCTAACTATTGATGTGGACATGTCTGGGGGAGAGATGATGTTTTTTTTTTGTTGGAGTCTTAAAAGTCACTGAGATCATGTCAAACCCCCCCAAAGTGGTTAATGTTTTTAATTTAATCTTATTGCCATTTCTAATAACAGAGAGCACTCTGAGAATAAGGGTGTCTGCGGAAAATTTATCTTCTTTGACTACCAGCACTATTTTGGTTGTTTTGTAACAGCCTAGTAATTTATTGCAAGCAGGAGTCAATGATGCTATTGACTCCTTCATGTTTAAAGGTAAAGTGATTACTAATTCTTTTTTCCTTTCTAAAGGTGAGAAAGGTACAAAAGTAGTTGCTCTTTGTTATATAGCATTCCTGTGTTTGGCCCTATTTATTGTTATATTTCATTAATGAACATAGATGAGACATGCATTGTGGATGCATAATGTATTTCACATTTTTGTAAACCCAGACCTACACAATACATCAAAATGTTTGTGAGCTGGAGTTTTATTTTCGTTAAAGTTTGTGGAAGATATGAATTCTAAAACATCTGCTTGCTCTTCTAGATACATTAGTATTAGATATCTATAATGTATTATGGTTCATAATGAATGTTGCCAAAACGATGATATAATTTGAAATATTTTATGAATGGCTTCTGTTCTTTAAAAAACTTATTTTTTCCCCCTGTGCATACTGAGATAAGTTTTACCTGTAGGTGCAGTCCACATTTCCCCAGCACTTTTTGTGTTTATTGGATTCTTTTCAGAAAATCTCCAGCAATTTAAGCAACTCCACAGAAAGCATTTTGCAGTGCTTTAATTCTGAATTTGTTTGCATGTGTATGAGATGCTGGGAGTGTAAACATTTGCAGTGGTGCTGAGAATAGGTCAATGTGAATTTTAAGCCCAGATGTTCTTTTCTCTCACTATATTAACCCAGTTATGTTAGCACATGAGAACTGCTTGGAAGTGCCAACTCTGCCAGAGACAGTGTTGAATGCCGGTAGTTTGTAAATACTTGATATTTATGTGTGGCCAGTTTTACAACCACTGCTTACAATTGTAGATTACTTGAGTAAGCCAACAGTTCTCTCAGTTAGATGAAACATCTACTTTTAGCTCTCTGAGCAAAGAGGTGTATAACATTGTATATCAGGAGAGAAAAAATATAAAAATATGTAGTGTATAATTCAGAGAGATTGTGCAGAAGCTTGTATGGGACAGTCCTATTCTCCTACATATTCAGTAAAATCATTTCAGGACTTCTGTTTGAAAAGTGTGCCCAGCGTGGGCTTATTCAAGTGACATAGATTAGATAAATGTCTAAGCACTACAGCAGACAAATTGTTTAGTACTTCCTATGAGATATAACTGGAATAAAATGGGTCACAAAAAGAGCTTCAAACTGGTGTGGGTGGGTGAAGACCATCTCAAACTTCCACTCTACTGCTACAGACCACAAATGGTGCTGAAGCTGAAGCACCCAGGCATCTCAGATTGTATGTCCTCATCCACCAGCTGAAAAACATGGGGCAGATTAAACACCTCAGCTGTGATGGACAAGCTTATTGGAGTCCCTGGACAGTTTGTGACCTTAGACTAAAATTTTATATTCTTCTGTCAAGATTCTGGTGTCCAGATGATTGTGTGAAATTCACTCCAGTGCAATTAGCCAGACAAGCATACAAATCACTGCTCCTGTGCAGAATCTCAGGATCTGCTCGAAAAATCAGTGATGTCTGGAGGACAGCAATGGCTGGAGTAGACACATTACCTGTGGTGTTAACTCTCAAGTGGTGAGAGGAAAAGCAGGGAGGCCAGTAAGCTTGAAGATGTTAACGTGAGTGCAGTGATACTGAAAGTTTGAATAGATGCCTTCAGTGAGCAGTGGATTAGAGGGTGAACACCACTTTTTGGCAGCCAGCTAGGGAGTGATCAGCATAATCTTTGAGGCAAATGTATAGGGATGGAAGATGTGCCAGATGGTGACGCCTATTTCTGTGACATGGTGATGCAATTTTTCTACACTAATTTGACTGAAATAGCCAGAATCCAGGGACTAGAAGCTTCCCTTTTGGGAGCTAGAATAGACTTTCTAAATAAATTATGTGCCAGTGTTGCAGATTTCACAGGTGGCTCTGCACAGGTCTCAGGAAGGTAATTCTCACTTTTGTCTCCTGTAAAATGTATTAAAGGATAAACACCCCCATAGCTGGAATGCATGCAGTGCCTTCCTATGCCAGAAACCTATGAGAGACTTTTGTTGCACTTGGCCTCAGCACAGAGAAAGAAATAGGCTTGATGTCTTCTTTAATGAAAGGCTTCTGATCACTTACTATCACCAGCAGCTAGTAGAAAGCTTGTGCAACCAAATTTAGCACAGACATTATAACGGTGAGACAGACATTATAACGGTGAGGCAGACCCCCCTCTACGAGGGTGTGTTTGGAGAGTCTTGTGGTAGGAACAGGGCACAGGAGCTAGTCAAGGAATGCACTTTACACTGCGCTGTTGTGGGTGGGACTGTCTTGTACATTGTGTTCTAGTGTCTTGAGCCTGGGGGCAAAGGCAGCTTACTGGATGGATATTGCTGGTGCAGATCACTTGTCTTGATAAATGTAAGCCTGAATTTAGGCATGTCAAAGGCAATATAGACATTAACACTGAAGCTGTACTGTGCAGGCCACCTTTTGAATTTGATTGCAACTCTTTTTTTTTTTTTTTTTTTTTTCCCTCTAATATGAAAAGCCTATTTCTTCTTACCCATTGATATGTCGAGTTCATGTTTGCATAATTTTTGCAGGCAAAACTTTCTATGCATGGATTCTATATGGAATGTATACTAGTTGAATGACTCCAGGAAACTGCATATTTCATAATAATAACTTCACTGTGGATACAAAGGCTCTTGGCAGTATTTCGTGTATGAAAATGCCTAAATGCCTTCAGGATGTAATAGGCTTATGGTACTGCAACCATAATTCACTTTTTTCTTCTCTTTTTTCTTCTCTACTTCTAAGGAGCTGCTTTTTTTTTTTTTTTTTTTTTTTTTTTTTTAGGAGAATTATGTTTGTAACCCTCTTTTTCTGATTCACTTTGGCAACTTTTACCCCTTTTGCTTTCTTTACTGGGAGCATGAAGCACAGAATGATGTACACAGCTGGAGAGTACACAGCCATTTTTTATTGGTAGGCACACTGTGGTTAGCTAGGACTAGTGAGCTAGTAGGTGAGGATTAATATTACCAGACTGAGTATTATATGCTTCCCAGTCTGATGAGACATCTGACAAGCACTTGCTGCTCAGGTGAGGAGTCATCAGCCATCTCTGCTCCTTAGATTGAGCTGATCCTTGTCGTTGCTGAGTGGCCATCTTCTGATTCCCTCCTTTTTTAGCATTTGAAATTTTTAATCTCAGTATTTTTCCTCTTGAGTCCTCACAGTTAACTATTCCCATGCCTACACTTATACTTTTTTCTGTGTTTTTATGCCTCTTACCTCACACAGCTTTTGGTTCCTTTTGGTCGCCTCAGCAGTTTTCTCAGCAGACTGACCGAAGGTCACACAGCTGTACCGCCCCAGACCGGGCTTTGGTTCATAGGTAGTGGTAGCCCTTGTCTGAGGGTTGCATGTGAATGATGTCCCAAGATACTTTCCTTTTCTGACTTGATTTTTATCTGAAGTTTTTGAGAAAATATTAATATTTGCACTCATGGATTTAGCTACCTCGCACTAAGCTCAGAGAATATATAGAAACAAACAAACAAAAAGACCAAATTTAGTGTCTTGGCAGCATAACAAATCTTTACAGAATTTAGAACAATAAAATAAAATGACATGGTAAATGGAACAATACTTAAGATTTCTGTTGTGCTTTACTATTCAAAGATGTATAAAAACATTAAGTAACTAATCAATGAATAAGTTATATTTAAATTAAAATATAAAACATATTCTAGTGTTCAGAAACCAAAGAGCATTGCGCTACTGAATAAGAATTATACAGAGAAAATTACTTGAGAGAGCGCTCCACAGTAAATCAGATATTAGTATTTTCATTATTTGCCATTTCCTGGCATATAGAAGATCCTATCATGGATAGAATTCCACCTTTTACACTCTATAAAAGCAAAACCAAACATTGATCTTCTGTCAAAGAATGTACAATCTAAGCATAAAATGAGGGATGACAGGCAACAGAACTTTAGGATTTGGTGAGGTGAGCTAGCTTATAGTGTAGGTGGTGTCCTGCTACATGAACTGCCTAACTTATCTGGCTTTTCCTAGATGTTAAACAAAAGAGGTTATAAAGAAGGAATATATATTAATTTAAGGAGCGAGTATTGCAGCTGCCTTTTTTATAAGATTTATGGATCTTCAGCACAGATCCCATGGGAAGCCTGGATCCTGTTTAATGATAAACCCCAAGTGGCTGAGACTGTTGGCTTTTATTGCAAGACTGGCATTCATCTTTTCATGCTGGAAGAAATGTCAAGTTAATTATCAAAATAAATTCAGTATTGCTGATATTTAGTTGCATTTTTGTAATTTAAAGCTGTGATTCTGTAGGCATTTAAACAGGTGTGTACCTTGGCTCGTGTAAGCAGTTATCATCTGGCATGACGAAGTGAGTCACAAACACTTTGGCAGCTTTCCACTCTGAAAATACGCTGGTCTCTAGCAAATTCTGAATATACCACTATTAGGTCTTCAGGAGCATTTTGAAATAGTCTTCCAGGCTGCCCTGGTTTCAGCTGGGATAGAGTTCATTTTCTTCTTAGTAGCTGGTACACTGCTGTGTTTTGGGTTTAGTATGAGAATAATGTTGATAACATATTAATATTTTAGCTGTTGCTAAGTAGTGCTTACTTTAAATTGAGAGCTTTTCAGTTTCCCATGCTCTACCAGTGAGAAGGTGCACAAGAAGCCAAGACAGATGACCTGAACTAGCCAAAGGGTTATTCCATACCATAGAATGGCATGCCCAGTATATAAACTGGGGGAATTGGCGGGGCTCACTCATTGCTGCTCAGGGACTGGCTGGGCATTGGTCAGTGGGTGGTCAACAGTTGTGTTGTGCATCACTTGTGGGTTTGGTGTTATTTTTGTGTGTGTGTGTGTTCCCTTTTTTTCCCTTGGGTTTAATTTGTCTCTTCCTCTCCTTTTCATTACAATTGTTGTTGTTGTTTTTATTATTATTTAAATTAAATTTTACTTCATTTCAATTATTAAATAGTTCTTAACCCATGAGTATTACCTTTTTCTGATTCTCCTCCCCATCCCACCAGGGAGGGTCTGGTGATGGGACTGAGCAAGTGGCTGCACAGTACTTAGTTGCTGGCTGGGGTTAAGCCACAACACAAGGTGTCTTATCTGATTCCCACTGTGCTCTTTCTCCTTTAAACTGAAACTTTAGAAGAAACTGAAATCCCCCTGTTGATGATTGCTATTCAAATGTCTCAGAATTCCTGTGGAAGACTCCTCCGTTGTTTCATGGCAGCCTTTTTGTGCTTCACATATTTAAGTACCAGAGACAGCTGGTAGAATATCTTCTGCTCTCTTGAGCACCTCACCTGTTACAGTGAACAGTTACACAGCAATGTGTTACAGGTTGGTTATCTACGATTTATAGAGATACAGACAATGGGTTTAAGGTTTAGACTATTTCTTTTTGATGAATCTGAAGACTCCCAGCAAAAAAAAATTCTTCTTGTTATTGAGAGCTCATATGGTTTCACTCTGTCTTTAAACTTCCAGCTTTCTTTGTACTCCTATGTAAAGGTTACAATCTATCTACGTACGGCACAGCACACAGGCATGTTACCTGAAAGCAGAGTGCAATTATATGAACAGATAATATCCCTGTCTTCTCTCTTGAGGTATGAAGAAGTATGTGACGAATGATCTCTGGCTGGCAAAGCTGTGTCATACGCCATGATGCAGGAGGTTTTCCATCTAGAGGCCTTGATTATTGAGATGAGTGTATAATTTAAAAAAAGGGAACCCCCCAGAACATTAGAGAGAGAAATTACAAGTCTAAAATAGTTTGAGTGTCTCTGATTCCATCTTGGGATGCAGAAATGGTCTGGGTAATCTCTCAGGATTTTTTTCATCTCTACTTTTTATTGTTCTGTTTTTCTAGGAGAAGAAAAGTAGGATGCCAGGATTAGTATCTGTCTGCATGCAATGCTGTTTCTAAATAACACATAACACCAAAATAACATCTTGTCCACAGCCAGTGGCTTCCTCCATGTAGCTCTTTGAGTTCATATGGAGGGATTTGCAAGGGGAAAGAGAAAGAGACCAAACAAGGACACAGGCAGAATTAAGATGGAGGCTGAAAAAGAGACTGGCATCCAGCTGGCTTTGTTGTGAAGGAAAACCAAGCAGTCTAAAGGCAACAGAGAAATATAAAAAAGCATCTGGTGATACTGCAGACATATAGCATGTTTATAAACAATGTAATGCATTCTCAAAGCTATCCTGTAGTTCTGATTACTTTAGCAGAGGTTTTCATGTCCTTGAGGGCACTAACAGCCGTGACTGTCCCTGCCCACCACCTTGGACCTCCTGCACCCACCCAGGGCCCAAGACCCCATTTCAGCCCCCCCGAGCTGTCAGTCCCTGTACCAGCAACACTGCAGCTGCGCTGGTCTCCAGCTTCCCATAGTCCTGCAGACCAACATCCCGGCCCAACTTTGGCCCATTCCTGTCCCTAGGGAGGTGCCCAATGCCCAGAGATGGGGCTGCTCCCCAGCTGCCTTGCTTCTGGCTGATGTGGTGGGATGAGGTCTGGCTGTGGCTGCCAGGCCCTGCCTTGATGTCCCTGGGGTCCCCTGCAGCACCCTGACAGAGGTATAGAAACCAAAGTCTGGAGTTAATGACTGTGTTTGTTAAATGAAGCAAGCCTATGCTGCACCTAACTGAGAACTTACACATCATTGCCTCCAGCCCTTTTCAGCAGCTACAGCCTCAAATAAAAGCCATAATGAGTCTCATATAAGAAAGTTTTGTGAAAATTATGCACATTCCGCATGACCATATTTAATAACATGAAAACAGGTTTGGAAGGGACCTCAGGAAGTTGTAGAGTCAGCCTTGCTCCAGCACAAGCCCTGTTTTCAGCCTGTATGTAAATGCCATAGATATAGATGTATGTTATTTGTCAGTGCCTATCCTACCTTCTTAACCATGGAGGTTTGGAATGCGTGACCGAGTTTCATCCACTGCTTTAAAAAGTGGGAAATAAAGGAATGTCAGGAGGGCTTCATTGTACTTGTAGAAGAAGGAGGTAATTCAGGTTTAAGTTAGTAATAAAATTTTCAATGCAATTCCAAAGTTATGTGAATATTTCAGTTCTTTAGTTTTTCCAATTTTTCAACAACTACTTTTTAAAAAAATCTTATTTTCAAACTCCATTTTTTCTTGGACCATTATGAAAATCCCAAAGCTGTGTTTGCATTCAAGGCTGTGTACTGTCATTTCCCTTGTTGATTTCTAAACATGTCCAGGGTGACTGAGAAAGCTTGATTTATTCCATTGTTTGACCGAGGCTTTTATAGATCAGATTGAAGAAGCAGCTGCTGCTGTCTGAACTAGAATTCTTTCTTTGGGACATGGAGAGGGCATTTGGAGACAATAGAGCAGAGATACCTACCAGAAATCAAGGTAGTTCTGCTTCCAAACAATAAAAGTTAAGCTGCAGTAACGTATGGCATTTCAGTCTAGCACAATTCACCTGGTTCTAGCTTTTGCTTCCAAAAAAGGTTAAAAAGGTTTCTCATGCTAGTTGATCTTCTTCAAGTTGTCTGACACCTCCACTGTATTTTTTTCCTTTCACTCACTTCCCAAGACACTGCTTGAATGCTGTCCTAACATAATTTCTTTAGGTATCTGCAGAAAGGGTTAATTATATGAAAAGATGAGAAATTTTGCAAAGACTTGAAGACACTGAAATTTGTTTTGCTTGTTCCGCCCCCCCCCCCCCCCCCCCCCCCCCCCCCCCCCGCCATGAACAAGCTCTAACATTTTTAATTTTGTTTCTAGGAAAATCTAGATTTCTTTTATCTAAAACTAGGTTAATCAAAATGTATCTTCTTTACAATGTCAAACTGTTATGTGTTGAAATTTAGACTTCTTATTGTGCTGTTACACAATTTGGAGACTTTGAACAAAGAATGATTTGAAAATGAAGAGATGGAACATTTTTTTCTGCTTGCATCTTGTCAGAGCTTTATTTTCTAGTTTTCTTTTGAAATTAAATTACAACATAATCCAGTTTTATTTAATGCTCTGATTTCAGCTAAGCAGCCTATTTTTCAGAATTTCTCTACCAGTTCTAATTTCAGTAGCTAGCGTTGAATAGGCACAAAGAAAACAAATTCCTTGGGAGCAAAAGAAATGTTGTTAAGCAAAGACTTGTGCTGAATAGCCACTACTGAATGTGCAGAATTAATTTCAGAGTGTAGATTTTGATATTGACAAAAACTGTGTTTCAATATGGTTCCTGCAAGAATAATTTCACTATAATTCCTAAGAACCAATTAAAAACAAAATAGAAAACACCAATTAAAAACAAAATAGAAAACTTGGAGAAGTTAATGGGCATGCAGAACAAACACTGCCAAACGTGTAAACCACAACATGAATCTTGCCTGTCAGTTCAGCTCTCTAGATAGTAAAAATGTAATGTTTTTCCCCAAAAAGACAAAAATACATCATAATAGTAATGCATCATGTATAGGATTTTGAAGAAAATGGGTTTTGCACTCCTGGCACTGGCTTATGTGTCAGGTTCAATGTTGAAAGGTCTTTGGATTTTGGTGCCACTTAAGTTAGTTGCTGATGTGGAAAACATACTAGATGAGATACCTAACATTACATCACATACAGTTTGATGTAAAATGTTCTGTGTGGTAGTTTGGGGGGGGGTTAATTTTGCCTACTGCCACTATTAGTGCTTTGGGACCTGGTGAGAGATTTTTAGATGTTTGAGTTTCACATAAGTTAATGTGATAAATAACCTTTAGCGCTTTCTGGAAGACTAAATACTTTAATCCCTTCCTAAAATTCCTTTTATACCTTTCGCTTTTGTAGGTAAAATGAAGGGTACAACTAAGAAACTCACTCAAATCATGCAGCTGGATTAAAAAGTAAAATATTGATGACAATGCCCAGCTCTACAGCTGAAAATAATAGAGTTAGGAACATGATATAACACATAATCTATTATAGTAGCTAATACAGAAATTAGAAAGGTGATTTGAGGTAGATTGTAGATAGACATGAACTGGATGTGGTTTTAGTACAGTACCATAAAGTGTGTTGCAAAATAAGACAAACATTTACCTTTAATGTAAACAATTGGTAAGGCCCTGTGTAGAATTATTAATACTGCAGAAAATCTCACAATTGTAACATCCTTAGTGTGTGAATGCACTTAGATTGAAGCGCATAAATTACTCTTATTCAAAGCTATTTGAAGTGAGAACACATTGCTGCCTGCATTTAGTATTGTTGCAACTTATACAAAGAAGCCCTCCACCTTTTATTTATTAAAATAAAGCACAGCCCCAGAGTATACATTTAGTTATAAGCCTTGTTGCCTTGAAAGTATTTTTCAACAAATGATTAAGTGTTTGGAAATGCAGTTTTCTGCAAGTAAAATAATAAATTTGCTATTTTTATGCTGTTAGAAATGGAAGTAATAAGATTTTTGCGTGGAACTAGGTGAACAAAGACTTAAATAGCTCTATGACTTACAAAGAAACTGGCATTTTTTGTCATTCTGAGATTGGCTTGTGCTTAAAGAGCTCCCATGATACCTCATGGTATCACAGAGAATACCCAATTCTTTCCTAATGGTAATATTTCTTGAAGGATAGCTTCCACATTTCACTCCAGTTTGCTCTTTTGTACCTGTGGGATACATCAGGAGAACCACACATTGTGGGTTTGTCCTGTAGAAGAGACTGAGGTGACGAATAGCATTATACAGATCCTACACAATTTTGTGGAAATGTAGGAGTGTGTCATATAAATGTTGAATCAAGGCAAAGTGAAAACTTTCTATTACTCTGATGTTTTAATACCTCTCCTGACTTTTAGAAGAGCTGTAAAAATTCATTACTAGGTTACTTCATAACAGTTATTCTCAGTCTGAGCAATTCTAGTGCTTATGCAAAATATTCCTTCATGCTTACACGGTGACTAACACAGCAAGAACCTTGTTGATGATTGCAGTCTCTGTATCTTGCCAGAATATAGATGGTAATGCTGATAAACTTTACTTGTATGGCACATATCTGGGGGAGAGAGAGGGTGTTTGATCTGCATATTGCAAAGTAAATGTGAAAGTGTACAGAGGTACTAGAAGAGAAGCAATGGCTCAGAATAAAATTTCCTGTCACGGAAATTGGGTTTTTGTGTTAACTAAATGAAAACTTTAAACACACTGCAAGTAGCCTTAAAAAGATTGAAATATACTGTCTCTATTTCTTAATATTTAAAATTATCAGAAATATTTCCATTGAAAAGGAGCTCCTTAGCATGCTTAGCTCCTTGTAGTATTTTGAATGATTTAAAACAGCACAGAGGTGCAGAGCCAGGAACCTGGGAAGATATCCAAAGGCACTTTGGAGTTTCAGTCATGGGACTTTTGATCTAAATATTCTTTGATCATTTTAAAGTCAGGACAGGTAAAATTGTGGAAATTGCTGGAGAAATATTTTTTATTTTCACTAATATTCTATAAAAGGGGACGTAGATACTTAGTTGTTTTGAAAAGGAGACCTTTTTGAGATCAGCACACTGATACATTATGGAAATGTTCTGTTGTGAGGCCCAATGAGCCCAATGATCCCTTTCATCTTTATTGCAGCAGTTTGTAGACTGCAAAACAAATCATAAAGCATTCCAATGTGAGTGCATCAAATATTCATGTAAAATTTTTTATAAAGTGTTTTGAGAATCAGAGTGATTTGCCAGTGGAAACAATCTCCGTATAGAGCTTGGTAGCTTAAAGGAGGATTTGAGTGTTAGTAGTAGTTAAAAATAGTGAAACTTTCCTTTTAATTATTAATAAGATAGAATTCATTAAAAAGTCAATATTAGCAGAACCAGTGTATTCAATAGGATAAGACCTGTTATGTTCTCCTAGGTCGATGGTGAGGATGAATTTATATGGGATAGTTGGCAGAAACTTTCAGTGCATTCTCTGTAAAAGAATGACTTCTTCATGTAGACAGTATTGCTTATGCTTTCCATTTCCACCTTATAAATCATGCCTGGACAACATGAGACCTCAGAAAATCAAAGGTCTTCATACTTGTCTTTTTTTTTTTTTAAGTTCTTGGCTAAATCTGGTTGATTCTTTCAGACTTTTTTCTGTGGTAAAGTTATATGTATTTTTACTTCAAGGATTATAGTAGGTTAGAACAAGCCTGCTGCTACAAAAAACAGAATGCTGCTTGCCAATCAAAGAACATAAAACAATGTTAAAATGCTCAGCTCACCAATACTGTAAGCAAGAATCACCAAGATGAATGAACACATATATCTCTGAAGGTCTTTGGAAGTCTTTTGTGGTTTTACGCCAGCTGGCAACTAAACACGCTCACTCCCTCCGGGTGGGATGAGGGAGAGAACTGGAAGGGTTCAAGTGAGAAAACGCATGGGCTGAGATAAAGGCGGTTTAATAGGTAAAACAAAAGCTGCGTGCACCAGCAAAGCAAAACAAGGAATTTGTTTGCCACTTCCCATGGGCAGGCAGATGGTCAGCCATCCCCAGGAAAGCAGGGCTCCCTCATGTGTTAATGGTTACTTGGGAAGTCAAATGCCATCACTCCAAACATGCCCCCCTTCCTTCTCCTTCCCCCAGCTTTATACCCTGAGCATGATGCCACATGGTCTGGAACATCCCTTGGGTCAGCTGGGGCCAGCTGTTCCAGCTGTGTCCCCCCCAGCTCCTTGTGCCCCCCAGCCTGGTCGCGGCTGGGTGGGTGAGAGGCAGAAGAGGCCTCGGCTCTGTGCCAGCGCTGCTCTGCAGCAACTGAAACATCCCTGTGTCACCAGCACTGGTTCCAGCACAAATCCAAAGCATAGCCCCATACCAGCTACTGTGAAGAAAATTAACTCTGCTCCAGCTAAAACCAGCACTAAGTTGTTGTGACTGAAGCTTTTTTTCCTGACCCTCCATATGGAGACCTTCTCATGTGGGCAAATTGTTGGTCCATGGTGACCAGAACTCAGGATGGGATTGGGGAGGGCGCCAAAAGAAGGCTATAATTAACAAGTAATCAGTGTGGTAGAACTGGAGTCACTTAAACTACATCTCAAAATAAATGGTTGTACAGAAAGGTTCCGCTTTTGTCAATAGGTTCCCCAGTACTTATACCTGCCCTCAAGGCATTTTAAAATGAAATTGAATATGTTTTCTTCATAGATGCCTTAGAAGGAGAAGAAAATTTGTGGCTGGGAGAACAAAATTGGGGATTAAAATGTTAAAGAATCCCTCATTTTGCATTGTTAATGCATTTATTGAAAGATAGTTATTGATCTAATACTAACAAAACATATTACATTAAAAATGCAGTCTAACTCAGTTGTGAACCTTGGAAATGGAAATATGTTATTCAACTTCAGAAAAGAAGAAAATCCTATTCGAAACACAGGAAATCAGTTGCATTATGTCTAGAAATTTATTATGGATGCTTTTGAAATCCTATTGGCATTGAAATTGCAGAGTGCTATTATTCTACAGTGTAATTATAATTGGCTTGATTGCATAATCTTACACATCCTAGTAATAACATTTGCAGAAGTAGATATGGTCTAACTGTAATCCAGGCATTCTTAAATTTTCTGGTAACTCTTTTAAAGCCCTACAGTAAATTTTAAAAGAAGTACATTTGCAGTGCTGCTGCATAATATAAGCACAGTTTGATAGGTCCATGGAATGTGGAGATTCAAAGTACAAAACTTAAGGAATGGTAAGACTGCATATTACATGTTATATATAGACAGCAGACATTCCAGTTATGAATAGACTTTTTTTTTGGTAATTTTTCTTCCCAGTGTGGGAGATAGACAGCCTCCTAATAATGATGTCTATTCAGACAGAAGAGCTAAACTGCAGCCGTTTGACTTGCATGTATTTTGAGTACTTAGTCTCATAAGTGGCAGTCGAGGAAACAAAATTCCACCCCTGAACTAGGGGCTAGTCCAGGATCTTGTTCCCCAGGTGTTTGGTTTCTATTGCTGGCATGGAATAAATAAGTGGGCCTTCACTACTTTATGCAAGTGTGCTGACACGCAAACTGGCTGCTGCCCTTTGACTGCCATTCAGCAGAATACACTGCATCTTCGCTTCTTGGAAGCCAAGCTCCTGTAGCTTCATGGGTATGAAGCCATTTGTTGTGCAGAGCTTTTTCACAAACCTATCCCTAAGTGTTTTTTTTCAAATATGCCTGAAATTTGCTGACAGATCCAAAACATACTGTACAGGAGGATAAATAAACTCAGAGTGAAAGTAAAGGCTGTTCTCTTAGGAACTGGATTGGTAATGGTTTAAGAAAATGTTAAAAATTTGAACTTCTAAAATACCAGTTATATGGAGATGAAAAATGCTTTAGAAACCTATAAATTTTTTGTGGTTAATTCTTTCTTCTTCCTCCTTGATTTTCTTTTCCCTTTAACCTTTTTTTGTTAGACTGAAGTTACTATTTCTATTTGAAGAAGCTGTGTTACAAAGAGATACAGATGGACAAAAAAATAAAGTACAAAAAGAAAATGAAAGTGAAACAAGTTCCCTGCACAGTGCTCCTTCTATTGTGCTTGATGTCAAATGAAAAAAATAATTCTGAAAATGAGTATGTCAAATATTTTGAAACATCAGAATTTTAAAATGTCTTATTTTGGCCCCAAATTGAAAAATGTGAATCACTTTATGGAAAAACAGAAATTTAATGGAAACATGTTAATGAGTATAAAATCATTTTTAGCAGAATAATGTCAAACTTGTAGTATTGCTTGGTCACAGGGTGGTTATAATCAATAATATATCAATAATCATATATCAACAATATAATCAATAACCCTTGAAATATCAGCAACACTACAGAAGTGTAATAGGAGGGACTTTAGCAGGCTGAGCAGAAAGTACCATGAGAAACTCTAGAAAGGGTCTGACAGAAGACAGTTTTAAACTGTGTTTTTCTGTTGACATTGGCTATTTTATTTTCTCCTTATTGGCCACTAGAAGTGTTAACTACACTTCTAGTCAACAAATGCTCTCTTTGAACAGTTAATACTGTTCTTAGCTTGGCGGTAACTATCATTCTTAGTTTTGCATTATGTTGTCTTGTCCAACATAACCTTTGATAAAATGTCTATATTTTCTATGTTCCCAGTCAACCATCTTTGCTTTCTCTTGGATTTCCCTTTTCTAGACAGTGATTTGCTTCACAGTTCCCCTACATGTGTCTTTTACTGTTTTTTACTAGTAGATTGCACAGAATTGTCATTTAGGTTGGAAGGAACCTCTGGAGGTCATATAGTCTAGCACAGGTCTCATCAGGTTGTGCTTCTCAGGGCTTTGTGGTCTAGTTTTGAGTATCTCTGGAGATTCCATAAGCTCTTCAGGAAACCTAAAATGTGTTTCAACCTGTGACCATTGCCCTTTGTCCTACTACCATGCACCTTCAAGAAGAGTCTAACTCCATCTCCTCTGTGTCCTCACAAGTGCTGAAGAGAGGGAAAGAATCACTTTATGTTGAGCAGTGGGCTATACTGCTAATACAGCCTGGTGGCTTAACAGTGATAGCATCGCATGCTTTCAGACTACTGATGCTCCTAGTAGTTCTATGTCTTTTTAGATTTTGTGCTATTACTAAAGGCATGTAAAGGTTAATTAAAGTTTTAGTCAGTTTTTGTCTTTGGCCTCATTTTTGTTTTGCCTCATTTGTGGCTTCTTACAGGGAAACCAGCAGCTGCTATTGCTAGTACCACACTGACATCTACAGTTATTGACTGTGACAGAAGAAGCAGGTGCTCAAGCATTAGCCAACCTCAGTTTTGTCCCCTTGAAGAAAAAACTATTTAAAGAAAACCCTGTGTATGGCTCATCATGCTATGCAAACCTGAGGCATATTACATTGTTGGATTTTGTGGAACAGTCAGTAAAGAGAAAAAAATCAAGGCTACAGTAGTCCATAAAGTCCATTTCAGAGTCTAATCTTTTTTTGAGCAAAAATACTTCCAAAATAAACTTAACTGTAGCTCTGGCTGCATGAGATAAGGAATAGTACTGAGACAATCCTGTTTCTTTCTTTCAACCTACACATCTATACCTGCAAGTGAGGGTTTTGCCTAGCAAGATGAAACTTAATATATCTTGCTTATATTGCATATTTCCTTTAACAGTTTAAGAACTGGCAAAGAAGGAAAGGACTTAAGGGCAGTGTATAGATATTGACTACTGTACGTAATATACTCTGCAAAATGAAAATATGTGTTTTAAGGAAAAAAATCCAGCCACTTCATTCCAAAAGTTGAAAGTCATGAATAAAAATGTTTCTTACATACTTGTTTCCCAGTGTTTTGATGTCTGAATTCACTGTACTTACAATTAATGCAATTTAGTGGAACTATTAATGCTCCATTTTTTCATAGAGGTTAATGTGAGTGAAACTTGCCATTGCAAGTGTTGCACACAGAAGACCCTTAACCACAAAATATTCAAGTACTGAAAATGGCAATGCAGACTTCAGTATCAGAGGACTTCATCCATGTTTGCTGTGCAAGAAGTACTTCTCTTAGATTCTGCTATCACATTCTTGAGCTTTCTGGATACCCAATACTGATGACAACACAGGTGGTACAGAGATTTGCTTCAGTCAGGCTGATGATAAGCTAAATGTGACATTCATTTGCTCATCATTTTCATAAATTGGTGCTATCCAGCTATGTAGCAGGGGTTTCAGAAGGCCTTTCCCTACTTTAAAGGAAGGGGGGGATTATTTAAATATTTCAATAATCCAGGTGCCTATCAGTTTGTTTATATACTCAAACATTATTCTTGTCACTATTTTCATAGATCACCAGCAAAAGATCCTATGGCCACCAGTTAGCATTGCAACGGTTGAGGCAAAATATTTTATCTGTAGCCTGCATAAACCTTACCAATATATATTCTTGGATTCTTTTATTTTTTTTAGTAATGGAAAGCATATAAAATTAATGGAATTTGCACAAGTTGATATAGCAGCCTGTTTAAGTTTGCTGTGTGTATAAGATGCGATGTATATTCTTGGCTAAGCCTTTGCCTTTCTGGCTTGTCCCATCCCAGTGTGTTTCTGTTCTTCGTAAGCATCCAGAAGCTATATTTAATTATAATTTTTTTCTAGTAAAGTATACTGAACTGTGACTTTAATTTTTCTTTCACATTCTCTGATGCTTTGTTTTGGTCAGAATCAGGATTCTGAGGTTGTTTCTTATATCTGTAGTCTGCTATAACAGAGAAATGAACTGTTTCCCAAATAGTATTACAGCTGAAGCATCCAGTCAACTTTCAGGAATATTCAGTTCCAAATGGGCTAAGTGTCCCTCAAAGGCACTTTGACTAAATGGGTAGTGAGGAAATTTAGTGTGAAAGGAGAATTTAATCTATTTTCTTCAGTCTCTATTTTCCTTGGCTTCTGGAAAAAGAAGTGGGATGATTCCTCCCAAGTGCAGGACAGTATAACGGCCATAACAGCACTGTTAGCTTTTAAGTCAAGTTGTGAGATGGAGTACCAACAGCCCCATAGAATAGAGGCTTAATTGTATCTGTGACAACTTAGCAATTACAGCATCCATAGTTTTGGTTTAAACATACTCATCAAGCCTCATGACTATGCTTTGAGCATGAGCTGCTAAGGAAATGCCTCTGAACTCTTCCTGAGAATGGTTTCTCCCTTGAGAGACAAGCTGAGTGAAATAAGGATGATATTTTTGTGATGTATATCTCACTGAGAAGTGCTGCTCAATTCAGATATAAACCATTGACCATTTCTGCAGTGGTTTTATTTACAGCGTAATAAACCAAGACAGCTATAAATCTAGAACTGTGATACTGACTTCCCCATCTACTACACTCCTTTATGTTATTAAAATAATAAAAAAAAAACCAAAAACAGCTTTAGAAAGCCTTATGAGCTTATACAGTTAGCAAAGTGTTTGTTTCCAGACTTCACTACGTAACAACTCTTCCTCAAATCAACACTCTTCCCTGACCGAGATGGGTCTTCTAATTAAGCATTTAAGTGTAAACAAATGACCTTAACTCCTGGTATAAAACAACACTGTGTGATGCTTAAACATAATGGCAGAACTGAGCTGTGGATAGGTTGTGTATATTTTTCAGAATGTGGTTAGGAATAACAGTGGATGGAAGTTGTTTCTCTGTGTTGAGAAAGCATGTTGTGAGCTCTTAAAAATTACTTCTGGCATGATATTGTGTCATGCAATTAGTTTTATCATAAATGCTCAAAGTTTTAAGGTTTCTGTTTTGCACGAATAGTATTTCAGCTGAACATAATTCATTGATTAATGCTAAAAGGAGGAGAGAGGCCTGAGAAAGTGGAAAATGGACTAGAGTATAAAGAATTGAGAGTTTAACCAGGAATTATCATTCAGATCAACTGAATACCATTCAATGAGAAAGCTGAGGCTCCAGGAGGGTTTTAACCTGAAGGGTTCTGAACAGACCATTTATATAATTAGAAAATAGAAAGTACTGAGTTTCTAATGAAAATACTGCTTCTGATCCCAAAGAAAAGAATTTCATTAACTTTTCATCCTGGTAAGTGAAACTATCATTAAGATATGATATATAAATCAGAGTTTGTATCTGAGCCTGATAGACTGAGTAACTCAAATTAATTTTGGATAATAATCCCATTTTGCATGTGGGATTTTTTTTTATATTATGTGAGTAATGAATATGTGATTATTTATGTTATCCTGTAAATTAATTACTGTCTTGAAAATGAAAAGTTTGAGGTTTTGGTATTCTCCACCCCACCCCCCTTTCTTAGGACATTATTTGAGAATAATTCTGTGTGGAAAAGCATCTGATATGGTATTATTTTTAGGGTGCATTATTTAAGTGAGTAATATAGGTCAATACTCTAAGTCAGGGGTCCTCAAACTTCTTAACCAGGGGGGCGGCACGCAGATGCAGTGGCAGGCAGTCATCTGCAGCTGCTTGGTTTCCCCCCCAACCCCCGACGGGGGATGTCTGTAAATACTGGGGCCTGGATTGAGAAATATTTAGTTAATTCTGGGTCCTGTATGTATTAGCAAGCAAAATTGAAAGGAATTTAAAATACACTGAGTAACAAGTTGTATTTTTTTTTAAATTAGAATTTCTAAAACACAAACCCCATTTACTATCCAGTTTTTTTGTCTGGACAGCAGCTTGATTTAAATAATAAATACGTCTGACATGCTCTGTGTTCTCTATCAGCATCTTATTCAAAAATACTTAAAAATTTACTTTTCTTTGAGGCCTATTTCAGGGATGTTGATGTCAAAAGCACTTTCTTTGCTACAATTTAGGGCTGCAGACTGAATTCCTACAGTGTTGTCTGTCAGGTGTTTATTGGCTGAAAGTACAAGGCTTCTCTTTTTTCCACACTAATTCTCTTTAACCACAATGTAGAGGTATAAAATATGTGGCTAAAATTCCATCATTTCCTTTTTGTATGTAGACTAAAATTATTTTTATACTTTCATGTGTCAAAGGCAGTAGGAAAACTTTTACTGATAAGGCCAAACTTGCATGAAAGTAATACTTTGTGCAAGACAAACAGAATTGCTTCAAGGCAGGAGGGAAGAAACACTTTAAAATAATGTGCAAGGTCATGTAACACTTTCAGACTGTAGATCAAGGAAGTACAGTAACATGCCAGGGAAAAGACTGTCACTTTTATCTGAGGAACTGTGATTGTATTGGATGCCAGGTTTTCTTAATGTGGCAGGTGAGTTCTGGTGGCCAGGTAAACAGACTGCCCAGTGTACAGAAGTCTCAGTAAACAAACTTCAGTCGTCATGTGAAGTGACGGCATGTGCGTCAAGTGAGGTTGTCATCGTTTCAAGGTGTTATAGAGGATAGCAAGGGCCTATGTCTTCCTTTTGAAAAGGAAGCAGGGATATAAACTACTGAATACTGAATGTCAGAGCTATGAATATTAACGTGCTATTTAAGGTCATTTTTCAGAAGATACTTGGAGGAAAATCCTGTTTCACAAGTCTTCTCATCAGTTTTCTAAAAAGGGAGAGTAGAGGAAGAAAAAGCGTGTAAACTCATTCAAACAAATATTACTTTAGGTTGTTGGGTCGTATTTCCCTGTAAGGCTTTCCCTTTTACTAGTGTGTATTATAATCCCCGAAGGATATATGCTTTAGGGCACAAGGAAGCAATTTCCCTTGTCAAAAATGAGTGACAAAATCCAAGCCCTGCAGTATAAATCAAATAAGACATACTGACTGATTGTTGTAAACATACTTGGATGTATTTATTATATGTTGCATTTAATATTCTGTATTGCATTTAATAAAAATTTAATGTGAAATATTAGTCGTGCTTAATCATCTAATAGGTATCCAAATGTCGTAATGGTATACACAGTGGGTAATGGTATACACAGTAGGAAAAAAATGAATAGAATAAGGTTTTCAGTCTATTTCTCTTTCAAGTATAACTTGTTAAGCATCTTGCATAAATAGATTAAATTAAAATAATGCTTTTAATCAGACAGCATACTCTCCTTTTTCAGAATATTTTCCCCTACAGGTATTGTTACTGCAAATGACATTTCAAAGTAGAAGTAATTTTCTTATAATTTTTATAGTAACTGTTATTTTACTGCTAATTGAACATTTACTCTCCTTGTGTGTAAATATATTAAGTTAGAGAGAAAATTTCTAGTCTTGAGTTTCATAAAGAAAACAAATGGTAATGTGATGTTTTTATGTCAATACTAATCAAACAAAACATATTACTGTCATCTTTCGTGCTTGTGTCATTCCTGGCATGTACACAAAACCTCTATAACATTAATTTATGCATGCTAGATATGTATATTTCAGTGCCTGAGAGTATTTCCTAGTACTACCCTTGCATACAAATACACAGACACACAAACACAGAAATGCCCTTTTAGTAGGCTGTTTTTTTAAAGGTTTACCTTTGGGGAAAAACTTCAACATATTTTAGTGCCGGATTGTAGCACCATTAAAGCAATTACTTTTTCATTCTTCCTGTTAAACTATTACCGTTTAACAATCCTTTACATGAATGCAGGGCTCATTAATGGGATCAGGCTTAAAGTTGTTTATAATGGCTTTAACAGAGATCTCAGATTTACACAGTGCCTGAATAAGCAAGTGAAAACATAAGAAAACCAGAGGACTGCTAAGTCATCTATTTGTTTTAGAGAGGCAGCATGTTCTTAAGTGAATTCAGCAGTGCATGTGAAGGACTGTGTTACTTACTGCACAGTAACAGAGAGTACTAGAAAACTCTTGGTTATTCCTGGTTGATGGACCTTGCTGCACCTCTAAGCTGCTCTTTGCTGAAGCAGTTGTGCTCAGTTACTATTTAGCGAAGCGACTGAGCTATGTCCAAACACAGCTAAGGAAAGGGTTGTCATTTCTGCTCAGCATCATTGGCATGCACAGTCAGTAATTTCTGCTAGATAGGGCTGGAGTGACAGGTGATTCTGTAACCATAGTTTGGTTACATAGTTTGGGGCTCTTTTAGGTTATCCTATGACAGGCAAACATCAGGGAGCAATTTAGTGAATTAGAATGTAGTCAATTGTACATAAGAAAGAGACAGCTTTATGTGGCTCATATCCTTTGTGGTACTTAAATGTTATAGCCATCTGTAGTCCATATATATGTGTGTTTTGCTACTTGTGATTAGAGGACATTTACATCAGAGCTTGGTCTAGCTACCTTACACGTCAGAACTGTCACAGTGTCTGGTATCACTCTGTCTATGCCATGTAGAAGTGAGCACGGTTCCCAGTAAGCATTGCTCACAGACTGCACAGAGGTGAAACAAACAACAAAAAAACCCCCAACACCCAAACCCAAAGTAATAATTTACTAATTAACCATGTTTTCATGAAATATGAACATATTAATCCTCCTGCATAGTCCTTAATGTTGCTAAGTGAGTTGCTGTTCTTGAATGAGTTAAGGCTGATATAATCTATGCAGTGCAGCAAAATGCTGTTAGATGGCCTGAGTACAAATTAGAGCAAAAAGTAATTTATATCTTCCTGTGGCCTCTTCTTGGCATGTACGCTGACCAATCAATGTGTAATTTACCATACAGACTGGTTGCATTCATGGATGGAAAATGGAAATATTGATGTGCACACTTAGGTAACTCTTCTATTATCATATGCTGTGGCGAATAACAACAGGGGAATAACAAATATGTTGCACGCATGAGCTTTCTAACATGATCCAGACTTCCTCACACCCCTAAATGATCTTTTGCATCTGTTGATGTATATGAAACAAGTGAATTGATTAGAAAGACTTAATTTTGCTTTTTAAACTGTGAAGGAGCAATAATCACCAACCAAAAGAAGCTATTTATAGCTAATGTTTTTTTGCCTTTCAGAAGAATTGCAGACTGTTTAGATTTCTCTTGCTTAAATCAGTTGTCAAAAAACATATGTTAAAATGGCAGTTACCTTCTCTGCCAGAATCCTTAACTATGTAGCAATTTCTCCATTTCTCACAGATTTATGTTTGATTCATTAGCGATCATACTGTAGCATTCACCCTGTCTCTGGAATGTGGGCTACTTTCTCCTATGCCATTTCTTTCTTTTTCAGCCAGACACTGGGAAGCATTCAGGAAACAATCTGCATTTGTCCCTCACTTTCTGAGATTGTAAATCAATGCTCTTCTGTGACTTTACTGATATTAGAAGCTCCTCCAAAATTTTGATCCTTGTTTCACTCACAGAATGTGCTGTTCATAGTCACAGAGGTGGTTCTTACATGAGAAGTTGTGTCTCATGCACCTTGTGTTGCTCATGTAAGAATTAGGTCCATAAACAGCAGAACTCTTTTTTTTCTTCATTTCAGCATCTGTGCTACAGAGCAAGTGACATGTTCTTTATTAAAAGAAAAATCTAGGAAATGGTGATAAAGTGAACACATAATTATGACCAGAGAACAGAAAGGATATTAGACTTCCAATACATATACTTTTGATTTTAAATACTTCATAATTTATGAATGGTTGTTAGAACCTTTACTGTATGCAGTATTATCAGAAATTCATAGAGAGCATAAGGAAAGCGGTACCAAATTAGAATACAGCCTTAATGTTTCTCCAACCCTCTATCTACCTTTTAGTAGATTTAAGGTTAGCTGATTAGCATTTTGATTTAAAATTACTTACGAATTTTACTCTTAAGTGATTCTACCATTTTAGAGCACAAATTTATCAACATGGTTCCCCATCATGTTAAATCCTGATTAATTTTATGAAAGCTGCTACTTGGTCTGTCTTACTGCAATGCTGAAAAATCTCTGCTGCTCGGAGGGAGCCTGTGGATCTTTGCATGCTGCAGTGCATTGTTTAAGAGGTTCTTCATGGATTTTGTTTGCCTTTGGAAAGACAATACATTTTTAGACTGATAAAATAGATTGGAAGCTTTATAAAAGAAATAGGGAGAACTCTAGTTGTTGCTAGTCCTGAAGCTGATACAGGGCTTATTTGGGACAATGTACTGGGCTGAGTGTAGAGTGGCAAAAATCTATGTAAGTGTCTGAAGATCTCTTATTTTAAAGCTTGTGTAGAGGAAAATGGTTAGATCTTGGGAGTAGAGAGAGCAAGGAGAAGGTAGAGATTTCAGGGGGTATTATGCTAGCTGATGCTACCAACTGAGGGTAAGGGTGCTTACCTGTTCACAGGTGGTACAAATGAAACCTGGTTTGTAAATGTCTATGTTCATATACTAAGCCTTCAAAGATGTAAAGTCTTTGCCTCTCGACACAGGAAAAAACAGATGCAGCAGAGCAGGAGGAAAGACTTTTTAAAGGCCTTTTTTGTTGTTGTTGTTTTTTCTGTTTGGTTTTTTTTGGTTTTGTTTTTCTCTTTTACTGGAATGTGAGACAGGATGTGAGTGGCTGCAAACACTTCAGCCAGGCTGGTGAGATGCCTGATTGCATTTACCTGAATCAGTACCTTCACAAATGATTAAAAATATTCTATTGCAGGTGCTCAGCTTCAACTGAAATAGACTAGTGGAAGGAGGCGCTACCATCAGGCTTGAAGTACTTGTTGCAGGGAGATAGATGATGGCCAGGTGTAATGGCACGGGAACTCAGGAAAGAAAGTGGGTTTGTCTTCTCCCCACAGTAGCTCAAGGTTTTGGGACTTGCAGTATATGGAGTAACAGGGAGATGGCCCTAAACTGAAGTAACAAATTCAATGTAAAGGCTGGAACCCATCTATGGAAAGGGAGATTACAGGTTATTCAGAAAAATATGTAGTGAAATAGCTCAGGGTCATATTCTTAGCACTGTGAGAGCATGCATTAACACAGCTTTATGAACTTAGCTGCCAACTGAATACAGCGCCAGGCTTCTGCTCCTGAAGGTTAGATATAAATATTGAGTAAGGTATCTGAAATGCTTTCTCCTCACATGTTTCTTTTAGTAGGTGAAATGTACAATGTGTTAACCTATGCTTACCTATGAATCCTTTATGATACAGTTTTTCCTCCCATTGTATGGGATCAGCTAAAAAGATGAACTAAGCCCACATCTGAGGCTCCTCTGGAGAAACAAGTACCTCACTTCCATTTCTCTTCTTTGCTATTCTAATATCTGTGTACTATTCATTGTTTCTCCATTTGAGTTTGACTCTTGTATTAACAGCAATATTTTAGCATGCATCTGAAATTTCCACCAGTTCCACAGATCACAGAAGGAGCACAATAAGTTTAAAAATTGTCAGCTGTGACTAAAAGAATGTTATGACAGAGAAAAGACTGGAAATAATTTATTTTCAGAACAATGCGGCCTACTCAGTATGGCCTTGACTGTGACCCATGTCCTCGGGCCAGAAATTCCTTTTGCGTGTTAGTTACTCATCTGAATGATACTGATACTAGTTAATTCATAACAAGCTTTGAATTGTGATGGTAAGAAGTGCTATTTCAAAGCAAAGCTTCATTATTATTCTCTTTTATGCTGCATGATTTTCAAAGAGTTGCTGCAAACAAGGAGTTATTAGGGCTTCTCAAGAAATGATGTAAGTATGTTATTATTTTAGTCCCCCATAGCGGGCTAGACTTCTGCTACATTAAGAAAGGGAATTCTAACCACGGTTACTTCATTCTAGAATAAGACTTGCTTAATTCTGGAAACTTTTACTCAGCCTTTTTTTAGGTTAGTACTGTGATTTAAAGATTCTGGACAGCAAACAAGCCTCATTTATGATAGCCTGATTTATTATCAGAGAGGAAACACAGTAGGGATATTTTTGAAGCTTTTTGTAAGGCTAGAGCCTGTCAAACCAAGCAGTTCTGTTACAAAACTGGTGAGACAGGACCTCTAACATTTTCTTTTCTGAGTTGATCAGAATTAGGGGCAGAAAACCATCCATTTTAGCGAGGTGATTTCCTGAAGTGTACAGTTCATTGAATGCATGGCATTTCAGATCACCAGCTAGCCTTTCTGTTAGTGCCTCAAGGAAACTTTTAGAGGGTATGAGAGCTGGCTATTCCCATTTACACTTACAACATCATCTTGTGCTATACTGTGGATTTACAGCCTGGGAAGCAAAAAGCCAGACTGACTTGAAAGGGGAGGTATAATTATCTCTTTGGCCTGCTGTACAGGGCTGGTGGAAACCTCTGGCATGTTTGCATAGGCAAAACCTTCAACAGAAGAGCAGAGACATGTGTGAGACTAGATTCCCTGTTAGTCCAGTGTTTAGAGTAATTTTCTGGAAAAAAGAAAATTAAAAAAATTGGTTTAAATCCAGAAAAGTAGAAGAGTTTGAATCTTAGCACCCCACATATTTCATTAAAAATTCTGTATATGGTATACAGAATAAAAGTATTAGGAGAATAGTGTATGTCCCTGTTCCTTGATCATTTAAAAATAATAAAATGTTATTTACTTCATATAGTCACAAAACAGAGTTCCTGAGTGTGAGTCCTGTGAAGACATGTTTCTGGAGAGGAAAGAATTATCTCTGGAAATGTGTGTATGTAGTTTGTTTGGGTTTCTTTTTAAGGGCTACGAATTTCATCAGTACTGGTGGTCACGCAGTAAGCCATTAATCATGCTGTTTTTTGACTCTGATTAGTAGTAGCTAAACTTTTCTTTGCAGTGGGATCATGTTCTTTACTTGAGCTTGTGAATCTCAGTGAACAGTGGAGAATCTAAAAGTTAGGCCTTGTGTAGGCCTGAGCCAGTAACTAAGTTGGCCTCTAACTGCCTTTGGTCTTGGAACTGGTGATGGGATCATTCAGGGAAGCAGAATGTGAAGATATAAGGAAGCATAAAAAATAAATAGACCTGCTTAAGCGGGTCCAGAAGAAGGCTACAAAAATGACTGGAGGGCTAGAGCACCTCTCCTGTGAAGACAGGCTGAGAGCGTTGGGGTGGTTTAGCCTGGAGAAGAGAAGGCTCAGGGGAGACCTTATAGCAGCCTTCCAGTACCTAACAGGGGCCTACAGAAAAGATGGGGATGGATTCTTTATCAGGGATTGTAGTGACAGGACAAGAGGTAATGGTTTTAAACTGAAAGAGAGTAGATTTTTATTAGATATTAGGAAGACATTCTTCCCTGTGAGGGTGGCAAGATGCTGGCACAGGCTGCCCAGAGCAGCTGTGGATGCCCCATCCCTGGCAGTGTCCCAGGCCAGGCTGGACGGGGCTGGGAGCAACCTGGGCTGGTGGGAGGTGTCCCTGCCCGTGGCAGGGGTGGGACTGGATGGGCTTTCAGGTCTTTTCCATCCCAATCCATTCTATGGTACTGAACTGGAAAATAGAATGGCTAAGTGGAAGGTCCTGAACTGCACCTTTATTTGCATAGGTAAAGTCAGAGACACTGCAATTATGGTTGCAGTGCAGGAAAAGTAATCATGGACAGCTCCAAATGACATGTGATAGAACGGAGAAGTATCTGATCTTGAAGGAGAGGTCAGGCTCAGCATAATGCTGACAGTGGTATTAAAACAATTGCTTGCCTTTTTTTCCCCCCTCCCCTCTTCCCCATAAAGGAAATTCAAACAAAGCTAATAAGGATGCCATTAAAGACATTAAGAATAATCTCTTTTGAGTACAAAAGCTTTTATATTAATGTATTACTGTCCTCCCTCCTGGCCTTTTTGAAGATTTTACATACCGTCTTTTAGGCTATACTATGCTATATTACAAGTAAGCATGCACTGCTTGTTATGTACATGGCTTTTGAACAATTTGTTCTCACCCAACTTTGTTTTTGCACTTTGCTTGAACACATATATCTCCTTGAATATGTAGTAATTTTGTTTAATTGCACTTCAGGGGCTAGCAAAGTCAAGCAATAATTAATAAAGTTTATTCATTAGAGGAAGGTTCAGAATTACAAAAAAATGAAAGGAAGAAAAACATAAGTGGAAGACAACTGATTTCACAGTCAGTGGTCTATTAAACTTTGCAGTGCAAGCAGAAACGTTCCCAAAATAACAACTCTGCTCATGCCATTGCACAGTATGTCTTGTACACATACCAGCTTTAGATTACTTTGATATTTGCCCAACAAGTCTTCCAATTTCTCTTCAATGATATCTGAATTATTTAAAGCTTCATATTTTTTTTTCCTTTTAGTGAGAGGGAACTGAGGAATGTGTTGGCATTGTGACCCTGACCATTAACATATAAATAATGTAAGCTCCTCTGTACTTTGAGAGAGATGATTTGCTCTGTAAAGATATTTGGATAAATGTGTTCACTATTTAATCCTCATCCACACAAAAGCTAATCATACTAGGAGCAGCCTATGAAAGATAAACTAATAAATCTTTACAAGGACTATGGATGGCTACAATATTTGTTTTGAAAAAGTAGTGAATAAAGTACATGTATTAGTGACCAAAATATTGATTGATAAACCTGCCATTTCTAAGGGTTTAAAAAGTATGGCTCTTAGACTTAGTGATGCAGAAATGAGGGTCATTTTTATTTTAGTAACAAATCATAGTATGACAGATACAAAGGTATTGCATGATAAATCATGAGATAACAGGATTCAGGTAGCAACTCTGAGAAAACAGTCCAGTTATAGAATAATATTTACATTTAATTTGTTTTAAATAGAAGTATATCTGAAGCTGGATCCTTATGTCTGAAAGGTGTTCCCATTCTAAATTAGCAAGGGAAAGAATGTCAGCATCTTAAGTCACAGCATATTTCAGTGACTTAATTGTGAGGAAAGAGTAGGGCACTTATGTGACATTTCTACTTAGGGAGAATGGATTTTATGTTCTGGTTCCTTAAATTAATTATTCAAAATGCTGAAACAACTAAAATTGGTTTATCTGTTCATTGACTTAGAAGTGGCATGACCTAGAATGTGTAAAGCCAGGCCATTGAGGCTCCATTTGCAGATCTCCAGTGATCTGGTTTGTGACCTTGTCTTGCCTTGACTTCCTTTTTTGCTTCAACCTTCTTTCTGCCTTATTTAGGGATTACCCTTCAGTGCAGATGAACTCCTCTGTTCTCACCGATAGTTTCTGTCTCCACTGTTCTTTAAAGGCAGCTAAATTCACCATCCAGGTGAAATACTGCTCCTCTGTACATTAAAATCCTCCAAACACCATTTCAGGTATAGTTGGGAGATCCATTCTCACATATCCTTTGAATTAGTACATTGCCAGATCTTCCAGGGTAGGCACATTGGCAGTCTCTGGGTTGTACAAAAGAAACAGATTTGTGTGGGCTCACACAGAAGATAAGGAAATTTAGAACTAAATTAGCAAAAAATCAGGGGTACAGTCACTTTGGAAGTTGCTGTTATAAAATGATGCACACCTAACCATAGTGCTTACTACTACAGTGGGATTTTGTGGTACTAATGTATTACAAATAGTGAATAACAGTATTGATTCAGTGTTATCTTGCAGTTATTCTCTCAAGTGATACTTGCTTTTAAACCAGATTAAATTATGTTGGTCTCTCTGTCAACATCTAAAAGAAGTTGCATAGAAGTAGGAGTTAGGAGCAAGATCTCATTAGTTCCTGGCTGGTAGTGAAGCTTGCTAGCTCTTTATTGCAGATTTTTGAGAAATGGTATATGAAATTTTCATTCTTCAAAATACAAAATATCAGGACTGGAAAAAAACGTATCAGTCTGAGAAATTTCTATGACAGCTGATTAGATCCATCTTCTTGAGGGAACCAAGGTTGTGCTCTTAAGATTTATCACACTTAGAAAAGTCTTTTCTGCTCGATCACAGCATATCATATTTGTCTCCAAACTTGCCAGAAACAAAGTAGTGAATCTGCAGTATTTTTAAACAAACTTTTAAATTGCTTTGTTCTGGGTGTAATTCCTAGTATATCAGAGAACTAATGCAATACTTCATTGTTGTATGACAACCTGTATGTTGCATTCAGTGTATGGAGAGTTCAAAACATGTCAGGATAGTGGACGTAAGAATAGCACCTGACAGTAATAGCTTGAGGTACTCTGTCTTTAGAGGATACTGGAATACAGAAAATGTTCAGCTGCTGTGGGAAATACAATACTAAACTGCAACAAATAGTACAGCTGAAGATTGAGACCTTGCTTTTACTGCACACTCTGTGAACCACGGGATGCACAGCATTGATGAGTTCCTCTGTATTTGCCTATTAATTTCTCCATGATGTCTGTCAGTTTTGTCATTATGTTCACTACATAGTCTGAGGGAAGTTGAGCAGTCCTGATTTTCTAGACACATGCATGTAATAAAGGGAGAAAAATGAATTTGGAGGGGAAGGGGCTTTGCTGTGTACCCTGAATGTACCCATTTACCTTGTCTGTGGTCCTGCTGGCCTTGGATAATGAATGAAAAATGAGTTTTCACCATTAAGGCTTACAGTTTACCTTTGAGCATTCATACACAACTGACACTCTTGTGATGCTCTGCTGTAATTCCTGCTGAGACATCATGGTCCTTCTCTGCAGCAAGGAGAGATAACTCAAATTTAAAATGTTGAATATTCATGTGTCAATGTGTTAGATATAATAGGAAATTTGCTGTATGCTCTCATCTAGGTTGTATTTTCCCAATTGGAAATAAAATTTAATGAGGAGATCAATGCTCTTTGCATCTGATAGTCTTAGTACACACTCTTATGCTGCTTCACTCTCAGAGTGTGTTTCAGAAATTGCCAATGGAGACAAACTGACCGCTTTTCACAGAGGATGCAGAGGAACTCCACGTTTGTTTTTTTCAGAAAACAAGGATATGAATAGCTCTTTGACATTTTTATGTGAAACCTGGTTCAAAGGTTCTTCAAAGCCAAAGTATTGGAGAAGCTGGAATTAACGGACAGAATTGTGGTGCTCATCTGAATCAGTGACTGTTTGAGGTGAAGAGGAGCAAGACTTCCTCTGTATCTCTGGGCAGTCATGCTCATTTCTTCCTAAGATTGCTGCTACAGCATCTGGTAGCTTGCTCAGGTAGTTGTGACTCATAAGTTTGCTGATCAAAGTGAAGGGTGAGGACACCACCCTATGCTCCTCAGTCTCTGTTGTGAGATTCACCTTCCCTCAGTGTATGCTTTCATGTCACCAGAGACCCTGTCTGCAACAGTTGTTAAGAAGGTCATGACTGCACCTGAGGTCAGTCTTGCATTTATTGTATGAATAATGAAATAGAAACTGAAGGGGAAGTGATGTGAATTGTTATACTTATTCTCTGAGACCTGATCTTGGTCTGCAGAACTGAGAATCTGCTCAAGCATGCTGAGCAATATGCACGCAGCACTGATATCTGATACATTAACAGAGCAGGAAGGTGTCATGCTTCTCGCAAGCAGTAACACGCGCTTTTGTTCTCTTGCCAGCACAGAGGTGTCTAGTGCCATCTGAGATGCTCTAGGATGTCTAAGTTGTAGCTGGCAGATATAATGTGGGACCTGTAGGAGAACTGTTGACTTGAGAATTTGACAGGGTGTCATGGTTTAACCCTGGTTGGCAACGAAGTACCACGCAGCTACTTGCTCACTCCCCCTCACCCAGAGGGATGGGGAGGAGAATCGGAAAGGAATGTAAAACTCAAGGGCTGGGATAAGAACAATTTAATAGGTAAAGCAAAAGCCGCGCACGCAAGCAAAGCAAAACAAGGAATCCATTCACCACTTCCCATGGGCAGGCAGGTGTTCAGCCATCCCCAGGACAGCAGGGCTCTGTCACGCAGAACAGTTACTCAGGAAGACAAGCGCCATAATGCCAAATGTCCCCACCTTTCTCCTTCTTCCCACAGTTTATATACTCAGCATGACGTCATATGGTATGGAATACCTCTTCGGCTAGCTTGGATCACTTGTCCTGGCTGTGTCCCTTCCCAATCTCTTGGCTAGCAAGGCCCAAGAAACTGAAAAGTCCTTGACTTAGTATAAACAATACCCAGCAACAACTAAAAACATCAGCGTGTTACCAATATTGTGCTCACATCATAGCCAAAACACAGCACTGTACTAGCACTGTACTAGCTACTAAGAAGAAAATTAACTCCATCCCAGCTGAAATCAGGACACAGGGGGAGGTTGGCTGTGGTATCTTGGCACATCTCAGATGACGCTCCATGCTTATGCAAGGCAATTTACTTAAGGTCTTGTGTATCACAGGGTTTTTGAGGTTTATTAAGTTTAAGGCAAGACCTGTGGTGGCCAGACATAATATCAAATAAGTATCTAAAAGCATTGTGATCCTGCAAATAATGTATCTTATGCTCATAGGAATGCTATAATTAATTAAATTTGTATTCTTTATACAGAAGAGGATTTGAGCACATTTACTTGATTAGTTGCGTGCCTTGGTCTATACTAATTGTGAAATAAACATAGCAGATATCAAGAATCTCAATCCATGATGTTGCCCCTAACTTGGTTTCTGTTATTCAGATAAAATCAGTCTTAAGTTGGATTTTACATTTTTCTTGTGTCTGCAGTCACAGATATCTTTAACAGAAAACTTTACTGTTAATTGTAGCAATATCTGTCCCAATCTTCATACTTTTTGTTTCCAAGCCAACTGATATTTTAATTTTGATTTAGATATTAGATACTTCTAAGTGTTCTGGATGAATTTATCAAGATAATGAACTGAACATGTTTTCACTCTTTAGTTTTCTGTGTTCAGAATTTGCAGACAGGCAAAGCTTTCCAATCAGAATAAGTTAGCCTTTGATTCTCAACAGTGTTTGTTTTGTTGGTTGTTTTTTTTTAATGTAGGATTTCTATTTTCTCTAATTCTTATTATAATCCCAGCAACTGAAATTTTTTAAAAGCACTGTGGCAATTCTCTAAAACACCAAAGATTTTCAATTGATAATAAAGCATGAGAATTTAAAAATGACCTGATTTATGTGCAGGACAAAAACTAATTTCATGGTGATACTGACTTTTAATCAGAGGGAGTGGCTGAGAGTGATCTCATTTGGGGTTTGTATTAAAAATAATAGTAAAACCTTGAGCAGTCACTAAATAGTCTTTACTGTTCCTCTCAGAATTTTTAGTTGCCTTCAAACTCAACTAGCATCTCTAAAAAGAGCTGTGCTACGTGTTCATTTATACTTACAGAAGTAAAATTATTTTTTATTTTATTACTATAGGCACTGTGGCCACTGTAATGGTTAACAAAATCTGGTTTTTTTTTCATTTCAATCGATTGTTAATAACGTGGGAAAGAAAAAAAAAAGTTACAATTATTTCAGACCTCTTTTCATGCTTCCTAAATATGAACTGACACAAAAAAAGTTTAATGTTTTGGGTTTTTTTTTGTCAAAAAATATAGACCAGCATCACTTTGTTTGACACCTGACTGGCCAAAATTATTAAAGACTGCAGTTTTTCTTATTGTTTCGGTCATTATCATTACTTCTTTAGGATGACTTGCAGGAAAAATACCCCAGGCTGACATTGGTGACTGTATTTGTGAGATTATAAACATTTCATCAACAGTTCACAAAATCCGAATTTATTTCAGTTTCCAAAAAACCCATCTTTTCTCAAAACTGCAAAGATATTTTTTTTGTCGTTTTTGTGTAACAGTATTGGGAATATAACTAGGTAAGTTATGCCAAAGAATCAAATTTTTATCATTATAAATAAAGCTGAATGAATATAGTATTTCTTTTATCTGAATAAAGTTCATTACCTCTTCTGAGAAGTATATTTAACTAGCATCTCATATATAGAAGTTGGGGTTTTTACAAGACAGTGAATACATTTTCAGAAGATATTTTTGTTAGGATTGTGGCATATTAAGACTGAGCTGTTGCTGAATAGCACTGATTTAGTATTCAAAATACTAGAAAATTATTTGTATTAACATAATAGCAAATGCTGTAAGTGTCGCTTCCCAGATTTCAGCAGATTGCCATTTAGAAAGGTTTCAAATATATGCAACCAGGGCACGTGGAACTAAGATGCTAAAAACAACCACAACATGAAAACTAAGACATTAGCTTAGCTAATGCTGTGAAAATGTTATTATGAAGTCTTGAAAAGAGTAGTAGTAGATAATTCTTAAATGTAGGGTTAACATTGCTATTTTTATTATTACCTTTAGAAAATTTCTCCTTAAGTGGGAATATTAAATCTCCTGCAGAAAGCTTCAGGAAGAATTGCTGTTCCTTGCAGGTGTCTCATAACCTATGGGTCTCATGTGTCTGAGGGCAGTAGGACAGCACTAGCACAACCTGTCATTTCTTCCCTTTGTTCCTGGTAGGTGAATGCTAATTATGCTCAGGAAAATTGTTGGTCTTCTCAGCTGCAATTCTCTGATTACTTCTAGGAGAAGTAATCAGAGGAGGAAGGGGAAAAGGACAGGTTGCATAGTCTTATGTACTAAGAGCACAGTGAGTCTATACAAGCTGTGGCTGCACGTTGGCAGCATCCATATATATATATATAGGCTCATTGTGCTCTTAGCATTATTTTGAGGAAAGGGAGATTAGAGCCCCGTAAAAACTATGCAGTTCTCTTGGAGTTTATGTAACCGAGAACATCACTCTCTTGCCTCTACTCAATGAGACATTTCTGAAGTGTTAGGTATGGTTTGCCTCCCCTCCCACTATATTGCAAATGGCATACAAAACCAAATCCACTCAGTGATTGCTTCTCTGCTATTTTTTATGTAAGCAGAAGATACTATTTTTGTAGCTAATAAGTTTGTAAAAAGGCTGTTCTAAGATTTGTTACACTTGTAAGTTAACAAATAGATTATTTGGGGGTCAATTAATAAAAAGTCATTCAGTACTAGTACTGTAATCTTGAAGAGGAATAATGGTGCATTTTTTAGACCTGAAGAAACTTAATGTTTGCTCTAAGTGCAGAATAAACTGAGAAATCTAAAATATGGACCCAGTATAAGGATTTCTGCAATGAAAATGGCACAGACACTTTTTTTTTTTTACAGTGGAAGCAGTATTCCTGCTGTGGTAAGGGTTCACAATGCCTGTGTGATCCTAGAATAATCAGAAGTACATCTAATAACTTGAATGTGAGATCAAATTTCCACTTTATATTCACACTATAGGCAGGCAAGATTCCATTGGAGATCAAGATACTCAAAGTATGTGTTTTGAAATTGAGATAGCTTTACAAAGTAGGCATAACATCTAGTTGTTCTTTGGCTTTGCTTGTATGTTTTTTAATTTTAGTTCCACTTACAATAATGAATTAAATGAAGTTAAAGCTTAAACAGAAGACAATGAGAAAGTGACAGAGCCAATAATTTCTTCCTCTTGTACAGAAAAAAGCCTTTGAGAAGTCAGAATAAAATCCAAAGGTCCCTGCAAACTTTGAAAATTTCCATTATTAAATCAGCCATCCTTTGAATTCAATGACTAGTTTTTGCAGCAATCTGTGTAAAGTGTGAATGAAGAATGTAGGCTTTGAACTCCTGAATGTTTTAAGTCCATTGTGATGCATGCTAATGATTCTTTACCATCCTCAAAAGCCATGCTGATTTTACTGTCGGTAAGGGTTTATAACATAGCTGATCAGCACTGTATCTAGCCAGATTTTATTTTTAAACATATGTGGATATTAATATGCAACTATTTTCTGCATTGGACTGGAGACAAGATGATCCCCTTATGGTAATCTCAGTTGTCTGATCAGGTGAAGTTTTAAATCCAGAATGGGGAAAGCACGAGTGGATTTTCATAGCCTGTAGCCACTGATGCTGTTGTCCAGCACAAAAGTGGGCAGCTGTTTTTGGAGAAGCTGCCTATGCAGCCAGCCAAGGCTGTGAGGGGGTCTGTGATCCACTCAGAGCCATAAAATTGTTCTGAAGCATTTGCTTCTCAAGCACTCATTTGCTTTTTCCCCACAGCAAAAAGCAACAGCCTGGATTCAACTGTCCCATGGGCTGGATGAGTTTATAGACTGCTACAAAAGATTATTCTGTGCACATCAGTATGAAGGAGCTGTTGTGACAGGAGGGAGATGCTAGGCTGCAGTGGTACTTCAGTCGCAGCCATTGTTCTGTGACTATAACTTTGTTCCTGTATAAATTGAATGCTTTATTAATTTGTTAAAACAGATTAAGGAGTACTCTGAGACATCAGCAACCCTGTATTAAATGCCCTTAAAAGCCCAAAAATCAGATTTAAGACTTTTTACTTTTTCTACAGGTATTTTCCTTTCAATAGACAGGTTGTCTCTGTGTATGAAGGTCTATGTTCTTTCATATCATACTTGCAGTATGTCAGGTTAACACATCATTTCATTTAAGAATTCTAAAGATTATTTTAGACACGATGTATTGAAGAAATTCATTGGGAAAAGGTTGAGAAATACCACTGAAGTTATTCCAGTCAATGCTTTTTCCAGTAATATTTCTTGTCTAAGGAGTGGATTTCAGTATCATGCCTGACATGTCAGCATGCAGAGTGCTGTCTCTAGCCACGTTTTAGGTGTCTACATTAGCAATAGGTGTATGTGAATAGTAAATTATTCTATTCATTTATTATTCTTGATGACTAGTAAATTATTCTAATGACATTGACTTGATTCATTCATGCATTACTTGAAACTGATTGGAAGTGAATTGCTGTCAAAAAGGCTTTGCAGCTGCAAAAAATTACAGTTCCACTTTTATTGTATTCCCTTTACCCCCAAATAGAATATACTATTTCTGTCTTTCCACTCGATTCAGCCAGCTGTCACTCACACATCTGCAGACAATTACAATGCACTCACACCATATCCCAGCTGCCTGTGAGAGACTATTGTTTTGTGGTGCAGTGTGTACAGGAGAATCTAAATATCTATCTCCCACTGGAAACTTTTTCAGCTGAATGATCTATGATCTGGTCAGATTCTCAGCATGTCTTCAAGAAGAGTTTTGCATGATCTCTGTAACACAGGGCTGTCTAAAGTGAGCATATCGCTAGTATTTCCAATGATTTTGTTTCAAAAGTGAGTTAGAAATAGTTCAATTTACTTTTTAGAGCTTCTAACATCTCATATCAATTATTTACTTTGTAATGATCATATATCAGTTGTGTAAATGCAGATGGAAATCATGTTGCTTTTCATACCAAGTGGCCTATGAGAAATTTCATAAAGAATGTTTTCTAAAAGACACTTATTTTCAAAGAATAAATTATTTTCCTTTATGGTCACTTGAATTGTGATATTATTTTAATCATTAACTGTCTGCATGTTTAGAGTTTTTCTGAGTATGAAGATCAAGTCCTTAATGGAATATGCAGATAGGGAAAAGAACAATGGTCTGAGGACAGCAAAAGGCAGCTACTTTTATCTGTGTAATCATGACTGTGTTGAGTTGTACAAAATTTTAAGCTTATTCTGATGTCTCCTCTTCTCTTGGTGATAATATAGGAAATAGAGCAATTATAAATTTATTAATCTTCTGTTCTCTTTACTCTATAAAGCAACATAAAAGATGACCCTTGGCGGGGGTGACTGGAAAGGAAAGTTTATATTTCGCTTCCAGAAATTCAGGTAGCCAAAGGATTATTTGCTACGTTACTGTTTATCTCAAACATAGTATATACGGTATTACAGGTTAAATCTAATTGAATGTGAAAGAAAACAATGATTGAACTATACCTTTCTAATAACATTATCCAAAGTCTTCAGCTGAGCGTTAATGACACTCAGGAGATGAGCAACTTGAAATACATGGTTTGCCATGTCTGTGCAAGCAAATTCTGAGGAACGGCTGGTTTTACTCTCTACCAAAGACAGAGAGAGAGAGTGGATCTTATCAGCTGCAGTGCTAATCTGCAGAGAAGTTAGCATAGCTTCAAACCATGAGCCATTTTTGTGGTGTGATTTTTGACAGTCAGCTTTATTCTGGGGAGAGATTTTGGGTTTTAAGACAATATCAGTAAAGTCTGAGTCTTGCCTTTTTAACAGCACTACAGATATCTCCCTCTGTCTATAATTATTTCCACTTCATGTTTAAAGCTTGCTTTAAACATTCCTTTTCACACCTAAAGGTCCTTTTTTTTTTTTTTTTAAACCTCATGCTACTCTATTATGTCCTGTTCTCAAAATAATTCTAACCTGATTGTTATATAGTTTATTGGTAATACTTCCCATTACCCATGGATCTAAAGTCATCTACTAATTATTAAATGAAGTGTAAATTTTGTCTTGTATGTGTGTTTATATGCATCTTCTTTTCATCACTAATTATTATGGTATATGATAGAGCAGTTTTTCAACTACTCCCTTGCTTTTAGTATGGCTTTCTTTTATATATATATTTTAACTATACCAGTCTTTTACTTCCCTTGTGGTGGTTGGGTTAAATTGTGATGCTTTAGGTAAGCATGAGTTGGCACATACTTCACTGAAGCAAAATGGTGTGTTCAGAACATTAGTTTCCAGTGTGATTTTTTTTCATTGTGGTAACAGTGAGATTTACCAAAATAACGTATGATCTTTATTTGTGTTGACACTGATTTATGGCTTTACAAATCATAAAGGTATTAATGTATATTTTATATTTTCAGTTCCTCCCCCACCCTGCCCCCATTCTTAATTTAGAATGATCGTGTTTCTTTCATCTTCTTCCTTTCTATGGCATAGTCCTTGACACTCTTGTTTCAGCTTCTGACTATGAACATCAGTGAAGTCAGTAAACAATGTCTTTAGAATCAGTTGCTCTTAAATCATATGGTCTTTATTGTCAGCAAACACATAAGTAAATTAGGAAGGATGACATCCAATTAATACAGTCTTTTGCAGGTTTAATGAGCAATGATACATTTAAATCCTTTTGCACTCTTCAGGTAAGTGAAGCTACAAGTAGAATGATCTAAAGAGATTTTTGTTCCATTGATTCATAATAAATTATTTTTAATTTATTTATACTGGGATAGGAGGCATCTTCTTTCAAAAGAAACCCCTAGATTATTTGAACGAATATCTGTTATTATAAAATCCAATAATACATTAATTCCTACAGCATGTGGTGTTACATGGTAAGGTGAGCCATGTGGTTTCATTACTTGTTTTTTAGTTTTACACATTCAGTTAGTATCCCCTATACTGCTAAAATATGTGGCTTTTTCTGATGTCCATTGCTATTACCTTATTAATAGCTCTGAGAAAAAGTGTTGCTAGTTTTGTAGTAGCAATTTTACAGACTTTGCAATACAATTAATTATTTTTTTAAAAATGATTTATTCTCTTATTAAAGGTAAGTAAGAAGCTCTGTGTTTTTTGTTTTAGGTATTTTAAGTCAGAAAAATTTTATATTTACTCTGAAATAACTACAGTTATGGAATATGGTGCATTTGATTATTTCTGTTACAGTTTGTTTAGACAAAATATTTGTGGCTGGGGTTTGATAAGGACAAACTATTTGCGACTGGCTTTGATAAAATGCTTTTTTGTTTCCCTGAACTTTTCCAATCGACAGCAGCAGAACTAATTTTTATTGTTCTGTAAGTTCTTTTCCTGGTGAGAGCATCATTGCTGTTTCCTCCTTGTGTATGCCTTGGGGTATTTCTGTACAGCCAAGCATTTAGATTCTCTTGTCACATTAAGGCCCACCAAATATAGGAGCAAGTTGGTTCATCTCACTGTGGTATATAAAAGAAAAGAAAAAAAGACTTACAGGACAAAGTAAATGTTTATATAGCTCAGGTAAATTCTGTGGAGCTAATTATCCTTTTCCTTAGTATGATTTTATTAGCTCTAGATGTTATGTTTGTGACTTGCACTGATATGAGTAATATCAGAGTTAGGGTCCTCAGAGTTTCTAAGATTCCCTCTGGGATGCTGTATTGAGAAATTTTCATTCATTGCACATCTCCATCAAAAAAATAATAAACTTGTTCAGAGATTTAAAAAAACAGTGTAAACCTTCAGTCATGCTTATATCCTATGCTCTTTTGAAATATGAAGAAGGAGGATTAATTTAAATAGTAGCTGTTGCTTTCTATGAATCTGCATTTCTTGATACAGAAATTAAAATCTAAAATTAAAGTTAGTCTTAGAGTTTTGAAACAATAAAAGCTGGAAACCAAAATAAAAATCAAAACAATGAGTTTTTGTGAGTGCAGTTCATCTAATTGTATGTGCTAGTAAATGAACAATTTATAAAATAGTTTAAATGTATCCTGCTGTGGGTATTTGAGGGCACTTCAGTATAGTTGAGATGCTAAGATACAGAGGCATTGTCATCACGAAATACATAAGAAGTAGTTATCAAAAGATTCAAGACAGAATTGAAAGATTGTTTTGTAGAAATGCATACATTTTCAGATAATGAAATAAAAATAGATTTTTTTCTTTTCAAAAGTGTTTATGCTTACTAAATTCAGTTCAAATGGAAATACACACTAACCCGAAATAGGCCATTATTTTACTTTAGGAGTCTAAGCTTGCATAATTTAAAGTTATGAAGGTTCTGCTCACTAATTGTTAGATTTAATTGAATGTATCTCTTTTTCTCTATATGAATAACTCTCCCAGTTGTTCCCTTCACTTTCTCCCCTTCCTGCTGAATAGGTCCTCTAATCTTAAACTCCTAACACATCCCAGAAGTCTCTCATGCCTTCAACCCAGCGTCCCCTCAAAATCTTTCGCTTTGCTTGTTGCTGACTGCTTTCTGGACACTGGGACATATTTCCCTGTGTCCTTGCCAATATAGATTGTTTGCCTGAAATAGTGCTTCAGTTCACTGTGTCTTCTTTTGAAACAAAAGCTCACTTGTAACACGATTTATTGATTATATTTCTTGTTTCAATTGTCCTTATTTTATAATAAAGTGCTAATACACTTCATCATTCCTCATGTATTTCAAGGGAACAGTGTGAAACACAGCTGGTTAAAGCTTGACTAACACTAAGTTTTTTTATGAAAAGTGGAGGTGTGGAGAATATAACAGATTTATATAGTGGTCATTTCCATACTTGAATACTAATGGCTTTAACCAAATACACCCGAAAAATAACTGTAGCTTATATTGGAGAGTAAGAATGAGAAGGAATTCTGGTTTGAATCATTGTAAGAACCCTTAGGAAGAATGCTCATGAAGGCTATGCTTTCTGCATCTGGGAGAAGCTTGTGAGAACTTAATGGAATACTGAAGGTCTACACTTTGAACATAGGTTCATAAATTATGGCCTTTTGTTTCAAGGGGAATGCTTAGAAAGCATTAGTAAGAGTATGTGCTGGAAAAATAGTTGTTCTTCTACCCTGTGTTACTATGTGGTCATTATACTCTCACCAGTTACTTCCTTCTCTAGTCTATACTGCTGATGTTTCTAGAGACACACATACCAGTCATCTAGAAAATATGAAGAAGGATCCCTTCCTTCTAGAAAAATCATGGGGCTTCTTTTAGATGACTGTAGGTGGAATTCTTCTCAATACTAGTAGGCCCTCAAAATGCCATGCATTTATATATTCAACGTTTTTAAAGTTGAAACTTTTGTGTGAAACAGTTTAATGCCATTTGAGGGACCACCTACAAGCCATTTATTATGGCCTCAGTGATTCTTACACTAAAAAGATCAGTGTATCTGCTGTTTTCTTCATTATTTTAATGGGAATTAGATATTTAAACATTGCACACACACTAGCAATTCTCTTCTTTATTCTCTTAGTTATCTCATGTATACAGCTGAAGTAGAATCAAAAGAAAAAAGGTGAGAATGAATTAATTCAATTTTTTTCACAATCATAACTGAGAAAATTATTTTAATATCTTTTTTCTCCTGAAAGAACTTTAAACTTCCTATGAAATGTTTCAACAAATAAGTGATAGAGTTTGCTGTTAAGTATTCTGAAACTAGACTTGAAGAAGGAAGCATGCTTATTTCCTCATGTATTTTTTCTTCATTGACACCTTGCTTAACTACGGAAAGTGCCTGAGCTTTAAACAAAGATTTTTTTCTGGTTATAGTCTTTCAAAAAAACTATGTTAAAGCCTTCTGTTTTCAGCTATAAACCAACAAAGCAGTGATACTATTTCTTCAAAACAGTTTGGGCTTCTTTTGTTCTCTTCCTCTTTTAAATGTATTCCTCAAAAATGTTCTGTTTACACTTTTTTCTGGGAATTTTGGCATTCTGTTACAGTCTTCCTCTGTTAACGCATACCTGACAGTTTACACAAATCCCTTCATTTTTATAGCTCTATGCTTTTGGCAAAATTGTTTCTCCTGTGGTATGATTTAGATTAATTTCCTTAGGAAGAATCATAATGCTTCCTATCCTCTTAAGGGAGAAGACCACTTTATTGTTGTTGGTTTTTATTGTCATGCCTAATCCTAAATTTCTAACTAAAAGTCATATTGTACCATTCATTGCAGAGCTAAAGGCTTCATTGAAATGACTGTCACCAAGCAGCTGATCTATGGATCATTGGAGAATTAAGGCACTAAACTGAGGATAGAAAAGCATTGAGAATCCGTGGAAAGACTGGCACTCAGGAGAATACGTTCATGGTCAATTGGTTCAGTGAGGTGGTGGGCAGCTGGATGAGATGCTGTCTTGGTTCAGCTGGGACAGAGTTAATTTTCTTCCTAGTAGCTGGTGCAGCGCTGTGCTTTGGATTTGGTGTGAGAGCAACATTGATAACACACTGATGTCTTTAGTTGTTGCTGGTTAACATTTATACTAAGTCAAAGACACTTCAGTTTCTTGGGTCCTGCCAGTGAGAGGGCTGGAGTGGCACAGGAACCTGGGAGGTGGTAAATCCAGGACAGCTGACCCGATCTAGCGAAAGGGATATTTCCACACCATGGGACGTCATGCTTGGTATATGAACTGGGGGACCTGGCCACGGCATCCAATCATTACTCAGGGACTGGCTGGGCATCGGTCAGTGGGTGGTGAGCAGTTGCATTGTGCATCACTGGTTTTCTTTTCTCCATTCCCTTTGGATTTCATTCCTTGCCCCCTCTTCTTCCTTTTCATTATAACTGTAGCTTATTATTAATTATTATTATTATTATTTATCTTTCATTTTTATTTAATTTCAATTAAATTATTCTTATCTCAGCCCTCATGTTTTACATTCCTTCCCGATTCTCCTCCCCACCCCTCTGGGTAAGAGGGGAGTGGGCGAGTGGCTGCATGGTACTTCAGTTACCAGATGGGGTTAAACCATGACAGATGCAGACAGAGAATTCTGCCTATTATTTTCAGTCTTTCCCTAAATGAAGTGAGCTATAGTAATGCTGTCTGAAGACGATGATTGTATGTGTCATTGTGGTCATTTTAGTGGGATGGAATACATGAAAGACATTGGGGAGCTGCTGCGACAGATTTATTTTGTGAATACTTGAAAGGACCAGGCTGCTTTGGTTTAGCAATTAGTTTGAGCAGAACCTTGAGCCTTCACAGATGTGAAGAATGAAGAGAAGGAGAGTGGAAATGGATGAGGACGATGGTCAGTTAGTTATCAGGTTTCTTTTTCCTTCCCATTGCACGCTACTGCCTCATTTTTTCACCTGCTTTGGTCAGAGCTGAGCGTATTTCATCTAGCAATAGGGTGTTTTTCAACGTGATATACTTGCTTGGGAAAGTGGGACTTAGTAGTACATAACTCAGAAATCCAGCCACATAGCTGCAGCTTGACTGTATTTGGGCATTTCCCCATTTCTTAATTCTTGCTTTGTCTCCTAACTGAGCAAAGGAAGTGTTTCCAGGCATGTTCTATACTATGCATTATTTAAAAATTCAGCTCTAAACCTAAGTAAAACTGAACACTGAATTCCTTAAAGTAGTTAGTGCTGAAAATTTTGAACTACAGTGCTGCTTTTAAGTCAGCTTTGTGACAATTCTGGCAGAAGTGTGACAGCATTCAGTTTCATGACAGTGATATTTAATAGGGCTGTGTCTTCAACTGATGTTGCCAGAGGTATTATAAATTGATCAAAACCTGCAAGCATCATCCTTTTTTTTCTGCCAGTAGTAATTTTCATAACGCCACTGAATAGTTCGATCTCTCCACTTGTCCATCTTCAAACAGCAGAGACTGGGCAGTTCTCTGTTCCCTGCCTAAGCACAATTTTCACCGTAGAAAGTAAGGCTTTAGTGCTCTTGAGCTTCACGAAAGATAGTGCTTCAGACTATATTCCTTTTATCTGACAAGCTTTAGGAGGTTACTAGATTTTCATTTTATGAGGGCCTATTACATAGATAGATAGACAATAAACCTTGGCCTGCAACTATCTAGCACAATTATAGACCAGTCAGGCAAGTTTAAGACATTTATTAACTGAAGATTGAAGATGAGTGGGTTTGTAATAGTTGTTGATAGTTGAGTACCAGCTATATATGCTATATCTGACAAACCTTGTACTTCTAATATCCTTTTTTTTTCTTTCTTATTTCTTCATATTTTTCATACTAGATATAAGCTACCTAAATGGTTCATCTCCTTAAGACCTTTCTTTCAGAAGAGCATTTATAGCCGAACATTAAAAAAAATAAAATAAAATAAAATAAAATCTGATGACTCTGGAAAACTGCAAATCCTTCCTTTTTGTTTCCATTTAGTCCTTGTTAGCTGAAGCACATCTGAAGAATCCCTTCCCTACGGTATTTCTTATGCTAGCACTGTCAGAGGTAGTAAATCTGTAAGTTTGGAACTTGTGTATGCAGCTGTTACTATCAAAAATCATGTGCATTCAAAAGGAAGTTGTGAAGCTGTGTAAGCCATTTCTGTGCAAGTGGGGGAATATATGTATTGATTTATCAAGGCGTCATTTGAAATGTTTTAAAAAGAAGTAATGAATGAATACAGATGTGCCAGCTGTTAAAATTTATTTTGTACCATAGATACATTGTAGTCTTGGTTTATTTAAAAAAAAAAAAAAAAAAAAGCCTAGAAAAAATTCAAGCCTAACCCCCCAAAAATCTCACCAAAGTTCTCCTAAAACCTTGCACAGCTTGAAGTCTTTTCCTACAAATTTTCCAGAAGGGTGGTTTTTTTTCCCCACCATATGTAATTTTCCAGGGTTATGATGTATACCTTAGAAGTATTATGACTTGTACATAATGTGGGCATATTTATTGAGATGAAGTATGAATACTCAGCTTCCCAGGCTATTTCATTTTTCTGTTACCAAAAAATGAATCTAGAAGGTACAAACTTATGTATGTGTTTAAGTCAGAATTATGTATAAAAAAGGCATGGATATTCTGAGAGTGGCTGGTGTATATTGAGTATACTTGGTACTTCATATGACAGCTTAAACTCCTGACAAAATTGCAAAATTGGACTCTGGTTTCATATGATGTAAATTATAAGCACTGGATTGTTTGAATTTAACCTTTCTTGTTGACTTTCATCTTATTTTGAACACTGGGAAATTTAACTAAAGCTAAATGCCTGGAGATCATAATATTTTTAGATCCCCATCATCTTGCCAAGTAAAAGACTTTTGAATGACCTTCTGAAGAACATACGAGAAAATTGCCTACTGTAGATAACACAGTAACTGTGACCAAGGACAGAAAGGACATATAATTCTTTATAGTGAACTTTTTACTGGCTAGTGGCAATCTATTACTGACAGTTTGAAGCGGAAATGAATATCAGACAGTTTCAGCAAAAGCTCCATCTTTCACATCTCAGGAAAACCATGCACCTTTTGATTAGTACTGCATCAGCCTGTTCACCAGAGATTCAAACACTTACAAACAAGTCTTTTTAGATAAGTACAAGTGAACCGGACTTTTTAACGGTTTAGTTCAGCGGGCATTTCAACTCATTCATTGTATTTTTGGGGAGCACCAGTTTACTGGAGTCTTTTAATGGAAGCAAGAATCCCATCTATACCCTTTTTTTTTTTTTTGCTTTTTATATTATTTCACCTCAGGTAGCTGAATCTCTTTGGACTAAAAAGGTTATCTTTTATCTGAATGCAAAGACATTGCTGTGTTTACTGGGCAACTTGGTCATATGATTCTACAAACTTTTATTAAAACATGTAGCATAAAAAAGAGAATATAGGTGAAATGACCTACGTGAACACAAAGAAACAGCTGATTGTTTCAGTATGGCTGATCAATATGGCCAATTCTTTTTTTTTTTTTTTCACCAAATCTTCCTACATGGTGTTTGTAACTTCTCTTCAGGCGGGCCCTTTAAGAAGCAGCTTAGTGCAAGAAATTTACATTCCAGCTTTGCTGTCATATTTTAGTTGACAGTTCTGCCAGTAACTTACCTAAGAGTTGGTGGGGAAAAAAGTATTTTGGAATTTGGAATATTCTCAGAAATTCGCTAAAAAATAGCTCAAGTCCCCTTGAGAAACCTTATATTAGAGATAAGCTTTGAGAAGCCTGTCCAACCTGAAGTATTCTAAAGAATAGATTGTGAAAGATTTCACTACTATATACAAACAGATAAGACCTTGTGCAGCATAACCTATGACAGAAATACAGTTATTAAGAAGCAAGTCATATAGTAAAATGATCAATATTTATGTTAGATAAAATCCAAATGAGAAAAGTCAGACAGTTTATCTCAGCAAGGTCCAGAGTGTTATTATACCTATTTGCCTCAGTTCATATGTCAGAAAACAAAGTTATGATTCCATGAAAATATCCTTTTTGTATGAATAAGGTTGTCTTATGGAGTTTTCTGTAACTGATAGAATTTCATCATCTTTCGTCTACTATGCCTGCTCCCAGGGGGCAGTCAGGAGAGAAATATAAGTCTCTCTAATCTTAGTGTTTCTCTCTGGAATACATTATCTGAGCACGATCAGGTATTGAATGGCATCTTAGCAATGTTAAGTCTACTTTTATTTTCACGCACATCACTTTAACTGATGGAAACAGGAAAATGTTTGTTTCAATCTAAAGACAGCACTGACTAGGAAGAAGTTTAGAATCTCCTTCCATATTTTGTCAGCAAACCTCTTAAAAGTGTTTCTTACAGGTAATGACGAAAAGAAAGGGCTTAACAAACACGAGCTCTTACCTTTGTCAATGGTCTTTCTGTGAAAATATGATTTTCCAAAGAACACCTTGTAGCTGTTTATAGATTACAGCAACCTACAGATAAGACTGGTGTGCCAGTAATCTTTGAGTCTTATTCTTGCCATAATATTACACACTGTTGGCAAAAGCAGGTTTCAAAAACTTTTGTAATATAGGTTCCATCTCAGTAGAAAGATTATCACAGGTACCAGCTCTGATCACTCCTTATGCAATTATAATTAAGTACTGAAATAAATAAAACAACATATAACTTTTTAATAATGGAGATCAGGGGAAAAGTCACCGGTACAAAATAATCAGTTTGCTACAAAATTACTCTGTGGACAATGGAACTGTGTGGAATATTCTATTCTGTTTTGTTCTTGTTATAATATACTTGGTTTAATGTACTTCACTGTAGCACATTCATCCTTCCAGTAATGCATAACACACAGCAAGAGGAGTGCATATTTCTTTTTACAATCTATGTTGTAGGTCATTGCAGTCTGTTCTTTAAGGTCCACTTATATTTGATAAAATATTTTTATAGTGTATTTGTGTCTTGGGTGATCAGTCAGATAGATCCCGTAGTAGTTTTCAGACCATCAGCTTTGGAAGATGGTGCCATCCTATTTTCATTCTTTTGACAAATACTAAAATTAACTTAACACATTGCTGTTGTCATGGATGGGTAAGTAACTCTTCTTCTGTGTGAATATTGGGGGGTTTCTATCCAACATGCAACAAAAAGAGGGATTTCACACATGGGAAGTCCAACTTTCATGCTGAACTTCAAAGAGTACAAAATTAGCACTACCAGTTTATCAGTCACAGTATGTTGTTTTTCAGGTAGCTTTTATTTTTTGCATGATTTAATTTCTGTATGAATAAAGTTTGTAGCTCTTTAAGAAATTAAATCTCAAGTTTTAATTCCTTTGCAGTACTGCAAATTAATGAAACTAACTACTTTTCTGCTATCAAAACAGATATTGAGATAAGCAACAGCAGGGTGAACCTGTAAGGGATATAATTTGATTCCTTAATTGGTGTACTTAGCAAAGTATGACACACTATGAAGATCTCATCCAAAAGGTATAATTCCTGACATGCCCATATCAAATCTGTTAATGCTGTCTGTAGGAATGCAACTGAATTGATGGAAAATTATTTGCATCTTACAGATTCCTCAGTTTTGTTGGCTTTTTTGTATTGTGATGTTCCTCTTTCCTATTTTTCTGTTTCCTTTGGCAGATTTAACCTTCTTCCTATGTCATGCACTTCCTCCCCCTATTTAACTGCATGTTTCTCCACTCTATTTTTCTTCACTGCAGATGTGCTATCCACTTCTGATACCTCCCATAGTCTCCTTTCCTGATCCTTAGCTGTGATGCAAGAACTGTAAAGTATGGCACACCCTGCACACTTTTGTCAACCCTGTCACACCTGCCCATGGCTCTTGCGTCCAGCTGGGCTGCTGTACCACCTTTCTATGTTGACAGCCAGAAAACTTTCCTCCATTTCTCTTGCTGAGGCACTTCCAGAGCAAGATTAAGTTTATATTCGTATCAAATATTAATATAAAATATCACACATAACGATCATATATAATTAATATATTTTAATTATGATTTAAAATAAGCTTATTTTTCAAATGTTCAAGAAAATGCAGAGACAAACTAAGAAACATGTTATGAAGATAGCCAGCCTAAAACCTTATATGCATGGGAATATAATGAAATATTAAAGAAGAAAAAGAGAATTGATTTTTCAGTATGTACAAAGCCTTGAGGGAAATCCTTTAAAATTTAATAGAAAATAATAACAGTTTGAGAAACCTGAGACCCTTATGATGCTCAGCCTCTCCCACTCCTTTACTGTAGTAAATTGTAGGGTTTTGTCTAAAATTTGACACAGGATTTTCTTGTGAGTGAGAACCAGTCTACGGACCTTTTATTATGTGGGACTGATGATTCATTCCCTGTTTTTAGTTCCTGTATCACTCTGTGTACTTTGGTAGTGGTTATATTTTTGGAATTCCCTAATAAGTAGTTTGTTGTTTCTTAATGATTTCAAAGGAAGACTATGAAATCTGGAGCATATCTGTGTAATTCCATAGGACTTGTCCATAAGGGAGCCTAAAGAGTACTGGATGCATCTCACATCTCTAACCTTGTTCACATACTATTCACATGTTTGTGTATGTATCTGTGTGTGCGTGTGAGAGAAGCAGAGAGACTTTATGATGGGGATGAAATACAAAATCCTTTTCAAATAACAAAGTATAGATAATTGTAACTGTGTTGGATAAAGGGATGAAAGCTAGATGATGGAAAGATGATAATGGGAAAGATGACTTCTAATAAAATTGGAAAAGTTAATGAGCTGTTCTCCAAGAGAAATAAGATAAAGAGATTTTTTTAATTTTTAGCAAAAAGTCACATTTATTGGATAGTAGGGTAAAACAGAAGTATAAGATTAACAGAGATTTAGCATAAATTAAAGAGGATGTGGCTTATAGGCATGACTGACCATATTAAATCCATGCCTTATGGCGTGGAGCTACTATTATTGTCTGCTTATTGCAATGTCACATTAGTGGCCTGAGGTAGAATCTTTACCTGCATTTCTGGCTAGTGAGTCCTAGTTACTTTAAACTAATGCATCAGTGTTGGTTTACAGTTGAGACTAGTTATATGCCAGAACGATGTGATGACTTCTGAATTGGAAAGTGGGTGAAATATAAACATTCTTTGCAAATTAGAATATGAAAACTAGGGAATGGATAAGGGATGGAAGACTGAAAAGTATCCATCTTTATTCTGACAAACCTAAATGAAAAGAAAAAATGTTTTGAAGAAAACTCAAAGTTGAAGGGCTCAATGGGATTTTATAATCAGAAAAATAGGCAGAAATATTTACACATTTGTTTTAAATCTTGCATTTTAGGATCTCATATTCCTGAGAAACATATTTGTCTTATTTAATATCTTCAAAACGCTGTGGACATTGATAAGAGTGATGCAAGTATTAATCAAATTGAAACATCTAAATGTAGGCTTTATTCAATGTTTATAGTCTTTATATCTCATCCTGTTCATCCTATCTAATCTATCCTTTATATATTCTTCAAAACAAGAAAAAATGTCCATGAAAGAAAGTATGCAGTACAAAAGCTGACAATCTAATAGACATATCAAATATATATTCATTGAAAGGATCGAAAGCTCAAATTCAAGTTCTGTGTCAAGAGAGGATTATGCCCACTGAGAATTGCATTTCACCCCTCATGTCTGTCTGTTTCTCAGTGTCCTTACCAGCTTCACTAATCCTTTGATTCATAAAGACAGAAATTTCCTCTAGGGTTAAAGTGACATGTGATTGACTAGTATATTCTGTGTTCTGCCCAGCAGGGTGTGATGCAGAACAAAATAGTCCAGTAGACTATAATTGCTGCTTTCCAAGAGAAGAAGTTTTCTTCTTCCTTTAAAAGGATAGTATAAACAGAGAGAAAAATCATGTGGGAGTTCTGACATTTAATATCATGTTGAGGTCTTGCAACCTTTGAAATTATATATGTAATATTCTCAAGGCAGTTCTTTTTTTTCAATTTTTAAAGTGATGTCACTGTATAAAAAGTTAATTTAATAAAAATCAGGAAAGGCAGCTGCACAGACTATCTTTTGTCAAAATTCAAGCTCTGTGGCTGTTATTTCTGTGATGCTGTATATTCAAACTTTATACTTTGCTTTTGTTTTCCATTTTATTCATTACACATCGTCTTCAGCCCACTCTATGTATTTTTCACTGCAATTACCTTCAGTCTCTCTTGCCTAGAGTTGATTTTAATTTTTTTTTAATTAATTTCCTTAAGAAGATTGAATTAAATAAAATATATTATTCATCCCCTCAGAATCTGAGGGTTTTATCTCCAGGACCGTGAAGTATATAAATGAGTTTCCTACTGAAAATGTCACATAGGTCATTTTTCAGTACCCTCACTTCCAGCAAAACTCTAGGTATGCAAATATATAACTCCAGCTACAGGAAAAGAAGTAATTCATCTGCAAATCAAACGATGCTGCCACATATTTAGACTAATTAAAGGCATTTTACTGTAACATATTCTGAAGGTATCAGTTTAATTCCATAGGTGCAGGTTCTTATCTTTTTCCCCAGCTATTTTTTTCACAAACCTTTTGACCTTTCTTTAAGGTTTGTGTGAAATGTTCTTAAATTCTTATCCTGCACTGAAACATTTATGGCTATAGCACTTTCAGGGGTAGTAACTGTGTGTGCTTTATATCCAGGTCCATCAGAAAGGGGACAAGCCAGACAGCTCTGGATGGTTGGGAACAAGTGGGATTAGAGTGATGGACCAAGAGAACATCCAGGGGTATACTCAGTGAATCTTCCCAAAGCACTGGCAGTGATGTCTTGTCCTTGGAAACTGTTTGCTTAGTCTGACTGTTTATTTAGTGAAGCTATCCTGCTTCTGGTTAGGTGTTGTGACAGCTGTGACAGCAGAGTGAATGGTACTAACCTGAGGACATTCTTTACTTTTTTAAAAAATCATAGACAACAAGTCACATAAAGGAAAATAAATACCTCATGATTTTGGGACCCCTGGTTTATAAATCAAAGCAAAGAAGTATCTATTACTATAAATTATTTATTTATTGCATTTCAAATGTAGTATTATTTTTCTTATTTTTTGCAAGGAATCATATGAATTCATTGTTATGCATTAATTTAAGCAGCTGCATTAATGGTTTTTGTGGTCTCACATAAAACTTACATTTTGCTCCACCTTGTTTTCTCAAGAACCACTCTCCATTTTTTTCTATGATAAATGGTTAATAAACAAATAGATCTACTGTCAGTACTGCACTGACAGAAACATGTGACTACATTCAAAATATTACAAGAAATTGTTTTCTATGTATTTCAGTACTGTAACTTGTTTGACAGCAATTCTTCCTTTGCAGATGTTCTTTGTGAGGCTTGCTTTTTCTTTTCACTTTCATCATTTACTTTTGCTAGCAGCTGGCAAGTGTGTGTCCTCCCTAGGCAGTGTTTGCTGTTCAGGTGTGTTCTGCTATTTACTACTGCTTTGTATTTAAATAGTACAAATCTATGTTGAACACACAAATAAATTGTTAATTTCTTACACAAAGGGAACAACAGCAGTCATTGTCAAAGAAAGTATTGGAGCATTGTAAGTAGCGCCTAAAACTGTGCTATAAAGTACTATCATGTGGTATTTCACATGAAATAGGAATAATGCAAAGATGCAAATGAATATTAGAAGTTCATTATGTTCAAAAGTCTGCAACTGGAAACATTTAATAAGCAGACTGAGTTAAAAAAAGACTTTGCTGTATATGCAAATGCTTACAGTGATAACTGTAAGTGCAAAGTGCAAAACTACTGCCAGTCGGATTTTATAACCTCTTTTTCCTTTGCTTTGTGCCACCTTCACACTTATTTAAATAGTCATATGGACTGCAGTATCATGCTGATTGGGACCATGTGAGTGACTGAACTGGCTTTCATTTTTTATGTGACTGCCAGGTTAAAGAATGGACATAACATTCAGAGATATGCCACCTCTATGGCAACACCTGGTTTTCTTCTTGACAAGTCAAGCCTAGTTTCTCTGTATTGGTTTATCCTGCCTACTGGTAGTGCAAAAAACTATGAACTAGGAGCATTTTCTCCCTAGAACTGCAGCAAGGGAACTCTTGAGCCTTAAGGTAATTTCTGCTTTAAGAAGTTGATTTAATGCTAACTTCCTATATAATCGTTTTCATAAAGGAGTCACGCTTTGAGATCCTTGGCACATTATATGGCTAATATGGAAAAAAGTAAGCAAATTTTACTCAGTATATTAACATTAAAACTTTAAAGAACACAGGAGAACTTAAAGATAGCTCCATGCTGGCATTTTGTAGTGTATCAAATACGTGTCTGGAAGTCAATGGAGTTGCACTGGTAGCTGATTTTGTCTTGGCACTTCCACACTGAAAGAAGCGGTGAGTGTGTTCACTTCCTTGTGCTCACAGTGAATTCTGAGCTCTAGGAGATTATTTTTAGTCGGTTAAACTTTGAAATGCTTTAAGATAAGAGATTATCTGAGCCAAAATAAAGTGTTCTGCAAGTGTGGGTGCTACAGATTGTAACTATGCTTTAAACTCTGCGAAGGTAGAAAACTGTGAGAAGACTGTTCTATATGTGTTCAGTTTATTCCATCAAACACAGAACTTTGAATTTTCAAGATTAACAGTCTTCACCTACAAATTGCTGAAGGACAACGAAGTTTTAAAGATTTAATTTCCTGTGTGTGTGACAGCATCAATGGTTTTTTCACTCTCAGCAACAGTTTCTTCCTGAAACATTTTGACAGCATTGGGAAGCATTAAAGGAATTTCTACATCAACATTTAAACAGTCTAGCAACAACTTGGTATCTTTCAACCATATTCAAAATACGAATGAAAATACCTACAGCAAATTTCAAGGTCACGTGCATTGTGAGTCTGAAAGATGACACTGGGGTTCTGAGAAGATGATGGAGTTTGTGGTATGTGGACTTGAGCACTGTAGGTCAAACTCTGCATTTGGATCATTGCCAATGAATTTGTTGGAGATTCCTGGCATAATGGTGTTTTACTCCAGACCTTGCTGAGGTAAGATAAAGGGGTAATCCACCCTGGCTTTAATAGGTGCACTCAGTGCTGGGTTAAAAGCTGGCCAAATAGTGGTAATTAATGGGTTTATGTCCAGCTGGCAGTGGTCACGAGGTGTTCCCCAGGGCTCAGTACTGGGGCCAGCCCTGTTCAATGTCTTTATGGAGGATCTGGACAAGGGGATCAAGTGCACCCTCAGCAAGTTTGCAGATAGCACCAAGCTGGAGCGGAGTGGGGCGGCGGAAGTGTTGATCTGCCTGAGGGCAGGAAGGCTTTGTAGAGGGATCTCGACAGGCTGGACCGATGGGCTGAGGCCAACTGTATGAGGCTGAACAAGGCTCAGTGCTGGGTCCCGCACCTGGGTCACACCAGCCCCACGCAGCGCTGCAGGCTGGGGCAGAGCGGCTGGGAGGGCCTGGTGGGAAAGGGCCTGGGGGTGCTGGGTGACGGCCGGCTGGGCAGGAGCCAGCTCTGTGCCCAGGTGGCCGAGGAGGCCAACAGCATCCTGGCCTGGGTCAGAAACAGTGTGGCCAGCAGGACTGGGGGAGTGATTGTTCCCCTGTACTGGGCACTGGTGAGGCCGCACGTCGAATCCAGTGCTCAGCTTTGGGCCCCTCACTGCAAGAAAGACACTGAGGGGCTGGAGCGTGTGCAGAAAAGGGCAACGGGGCTGGTGAAGGGTCTGGAGCACAAGTCTTACGAGGAACGGCTGAGGGAACTGGGGTTGTTTATCCTGGAGAAAAGGAGAGTCAGGGGGGACCTTATCATCCTCTACATCTGCCTGAAAGGAGATCGTAGTGAGGTGGGTGTTGGTCTCTTCTTCCCGATAATGAGTGATAGGGCGAGAGGAAATGGTCTCAAGTTGCATCAGGGGAAGTTTAGATTAGATATTAGGAAAAATTTCTTCATGGAATGGGTTGTCATGCACTGGAACATGCTGCCCAGGGACGTGGTTGAATCACCAGCCCTACAGGTATTTAAAAATTGTGTAGATGCAGTGCTTAGGGGCATGGTTTAGTGATGGACTTGGCAGTCCTGGGTTAATGGTTGGACTTAATGATCTCAAAGGTCTTTCCCAACTCTGGTGATTCTATGATTCTATGATCCATTTGTTGCCTTTGGAATTATATATGTGCATCCTTTTTCAGTAAGACCTGACTGTTGTTGTTGTCATTGTTACTGTAGGGCTATTAATTTAATCATAATTATCTGCTAATCTTAAAATAAGTCAGTAATGTTTTAATTTGCATGCATGTTCCCCAACATATGTTTATTTCCTTTTGGGTTTTTAAACCCTTATGGTTTATCTAAGAAAGAGATTGCAGGGATCAGTTACGACTCACTTATTTGCCCAGTAGATTGCTGCTGTGTTTGGGCTGCAATAATAACTATACAGAAATAGCTTGTGTAGTTATGCAGATTTTAATGCATATGCTGATTAGAGAGAGAAAAAAAAAAAAGAAAGATACTTCAGGGGAAGAAATGTCTCTTTGAAGAACAGCAAGGTGTTTTCAACAGGAGAGTCAAGAATTTTATACCTTATTGAAAAAAACAGGTTAAGTGAGAAGTGATTTTTAGTATAACAGTAAAATTTATGTACTTGTGGAAGGCAAAAAACACCAACTCCCTAGTGCACCTTTTGCTGTATGTAGGAAGGTGACCATGGTCTCCTATAGGAGCAAAAGAACAGAATTTTAAGATACAAGTTACTGTCTAAACTGTTGTCTGATACCCTGACTACAGACAAGGGTGGATTACTCTTACTTAGAGACACTTTTGTAAATCTTGGCATATGAACATGGAAAGGTAGATGCATATTGAGCTGGTTGCTCCTGGAATCAGCAGGGCACAGATAAATTACTAGGGAGGCTCTGATCAATGCTGCTTTGAAGAACTGTGGCAATCAAACATCCATGGCCCCTTGCAGCTGCAGAACACCCCATAACCTTGTGCAAAGTTTATTTAAAGTCTGTTTCATCTGCAAGAGAAAGACGTTAAAATTAAATTTCTTGAACAGTTCTACTGTAAGCTTAATTTGTTAACAATAAATTGCACCAATGGCAGCAAAGGGAACAATTTATAGTGCATTAGTATGTTCCTAATTTTGCACATAATATCTGTTTTCAGAAAGGAGTTACTTATATACAAAACTGATTTAGGATTACCACTTTACTTTCAATTAATTCATCAAATTTAAAATGGCAGAACATACTTTTCAATTTAATAAATTTCAGATTGACTATGCTGAGTTTATTTTTAAGAAACAAAAAAAGTACAAGTTCTAAACCCTTGAAACTTGAAAACTAGGTAAATGAGAAAGGAAAATATTAAAGTAATGTTTACTTCTTAAAAGGAAAAATAAGAGACAGAGGAAATGCAGATTTCATGGAATATTTCTGCAGTTGCAGTTGAAAAAAATATTGTTAAAGAAAACTTCCACAACCAAATAAATAAGGAAGGTTTGATATAATAAATTTAAACTGGAAGGACAGTAATTTTTTTAGGTTTATTGTATTATTTTTTGTAGTAGAGGATGAAAAGGGAGAATGAAGAATAAGGTAATGTGAACACAGATTTGTGTGAGTTCTGCAGCGCTAGAAGATCCAGAAACACAATTCATTGGAATGTATGTTACTCCGTTTTTTCTGGTTTTATTGTTGAAAACAGCAGTCTAAAACTTAAAATGCCCTAGTCCCTTATGATCAATCTGTTATTTATTTGTTCTTTCACATTCAAGTCATATTATAAAGTTTTAGCACTATAAATTCTTATTTCTTTGTAAAATCTTGGTTTCAAAAATACCAAGTGACACAAAGGAATCTGGAAAGGTGGTGCATGTTTGCAGGTTTCCATTAAGTCAATATATATTGCAAATTAGCAGCTGTGCTTTTCATGATCTGGACCTGTAAACAGGCAAATTTTATTATACCCTACCTTGTGGAACAAGACTTTGTGAAATCAGCAAGCAATGCACCTCTTTTCCTGTTTTTCCTAAGGGAATCAACAGTTTTTATGTAATTTTCACTGAGATCTTTCTTCTGGGTAAAACATTTGAGGAGAAAGCAGCTGTGCTGTGTAGCAGGCTGGGTACCAGAAGCAGCATAGCTGTCCTGGCATGTTAGGTGAGCCTGTACCATGTCACAGTGTCTCCTGGCTTCCACAACCATCTTATTTTAGATGAACAGCATGCTTTAGCTAGCAGAAGGCATTTTAGTTTGTGTCTACTCTTGGCACTGACTGGCAGCATCAAAACCTGAGTAACTGCTATCATACAATCCCAGCCAGCAACCTGAGAAAGAGACTACATTCTCAAAGAGCAATACAAAAACCTAAGCAAGTAGACACGAAGAAGAAGAGATATTCTGACCATATGTATTTTATAAAATATCTGAGCATTCAAGTATGATTATGGAATCAACTGAATAATTACTCAACAAAAGAGTGGAAGATGAAAGGACAGCTCTTTTTCCACCTTCCTCCTTCTCCATGAGCATGCAAAGTACTCTAGCAAGTGACCTGACCATCCCGGCTCCTTTGGCTTACAGGACTTGCTGGAAAAGACAACTACTGCTCCCCTTCATCTTCCCACTCTTCTCCACCTGTACAGTCTGAAAAGAGTCCAGCTAACAGGCAGGTTGCTATGAAGATACTGTTTAATTTTCCAGGCTTTTGCTCAGTGTGATATAGTTACTGTTCTGGTCCTGGAGGAAAAGACTTCACATGGGTCATTACTGAACTTCTGTATTATTTTCTTTGGTGGCCCTCTGCTAGCTGTATTAATCATGGTGGTTACACATCATTTCCAGTAGCTTGGGTCATCTGCAGCTTTATTGCTAGATGCCCTGCTTAGTTATTTTGATTCCTAATCTCTCACAGTTACCTAAACTCCTCATTTTTACTCCTTTATTTCTCTTATTTTGTATTTTTTGGTGATCAGCTCTTCTGCAACTGCTCTTAGCAATCCATTTTTTGCTATTGGTAACTGTAGTGCTTAGGTTGGTCAAGTGGCTTGGGTACTTGGCTTTCCTAGTTATCAGTGAAGCCAATATGGGTTCCTGAGCGGGAGGGCTGGTTCCACTGTGTATAAGTGTATGTTTGTCCTGAGTATATGGAAACCTATAATATCCTTTCCTCCTTCTTTGGAGTTGGTGGCCTCAGTATAAAAGGTAGTCTTTGGTGTAGCGTCTCAAAAGTACCCAAATCATTACAGACACCATAGTTTTCAAGAGAAAACTTTTTGTGATAAAAATTGTTTGTTCAGGGTTATTTTTGAAATAATTTCTTTGCCTGCAGGACTAGCACAACTGAAGGCTTTTGAGCAGGGCCATTCCCTTTTACAGACAGAACAAACAGGCAGTATGTTTTTTTCAAAAAACAGTGTGTTTTAGGGCCTGTACTCTGAAGGAATAATTTTGCTTTATAGAATTATAAACATTTAATAGATTGATTTTACATACCACTGCCCTACCCCCTAACTAGAATAGATTTTCATATTATTAAGAATTCATTATCATTAGATAAATGTAGCGTATGAAATTAGTCCCCACCAACTGAGGTGTGTGTTAGATGTAATGGGGTGAAGCTTGTTACCTTAAAACTTGAAATCCTCCTCAGGAATCTAGGAGGAGAGTAATACACCACTTTCAAGCAGAACGATAACAAACATACCTATAATGCATCTTCCACATAAATATATTTAGATACACGGGAAGTAATTTAAATGCTGAAGTTTCTTGTAGCAAGTTTCAAACATTTTCTATTTTATTTTATTATTAATCAGCATCACATTAATGATTGGAATATAAAGCAGAATTCTTTGCCCATAGATTTCATTGGCAGTTTTCCCCAGGGTGTAATTAGGAGTGTTGAGACACTTTTTTACTTCATTTCAAATATGTGAAACCTGGTTCTACTTCTACTTGTCAATGGCAAGATCTTCATTAACGGTCTTAGGTGACAGCACAGTCAAACTCAGAATGAAGGAAATATATACCAGGGTGCTTGGTTAAAGCAATAGCTCTAACAGATTTTAAAAATGCTGAATTAGCTATAAAACAATTTTTACAAAAAACAAAAAGAGATTAGTAGACACAAACTAATCTCACTCCGTGCTCCAAATGTCCCACCACATTAATATGTGCAGCATGGACTTATCAGTGTAAAAACTGGAGAACTTAGATATCCAGTACTGTTAGTAAAATGCTTGATGATGAGAAGACAAAGAAAATGATGGCACACCATTAATAAAAAAAAATAATTTAAATCCTATAAAGTAAAAAAAAAAGGTCTGTAAACACCTGTATAAATACTAGTGTATATATAAAAAGGTGTGTTTGAAAAGAGAAACTTCCCCCTGGAATAACTGTAATATCTTAGTATTTTTTGAGTAACACAGAAGAAATAATTGGAATATACAGCACACCAGAAGACAAATGCTAGGAGGAAATTTATTGTCAACATAAATTACTTGAAAGAAAATCTTTGGACTATTACTGTGATTGATTAGGGTAGTACACCACTTAAAATAATTTTTTTGTGTAAATATAGTTATTGGAGCAAAATAAGCATTGTATTTATTAGTAAACATTGTCAACAGAACTCTAGGCCTCAGGCACATGTATCTGTAATTTATTCACAGCTGGGCTTGAGTTTTACACTATATTCTAGACAGAAATGGTTATCTTCCTGTTGGAATTTAAGACTCATTCAAAACATTTTTAACAGGTTTTTCTCCTACCAGTAGGGTTTTAATCACAATTTACTAGACTGTTCAACGCTGCCAATCTAGTCTTAAAATTATATTTCTTCTCTAGCTCCTGTTTTAAAGTAGTCATAAATATTCTTGTTCTGACTACTCAGAGTAGTCAGTCTTGGTCATATGCTGAAAGATGCTTATCTTCCATCAGAAAATTCAGTATCAGGGGAGCCGAGTATTCTGAACAATTCTCAAGTATCCTGTAAAATAGTAGCAGTTTCAAGGTAATTATAAAGCCAGATAAAGCAGCACTGGCCTATTACTACAGCACAAAAAACAAAAAGTCATTTGAAATACAAACCACATAAAGGCTGGAGAAGTATTTCCAGAAGTGACTGCAGTGTTTTTGTAGCTTGATATACAGACAAACAGCTCAAAGCATACTAGAACATTAGTAGCAGCATTTAAAAAACAGTGCAAACAAAAAAGATGCTCAAAACTAAAACCAAACCTAAACCTAAAAGTTATAATTCTTTACAACTCCAGTCCATTGTGCTTGTGCTGTTCCTGCAGAAGCCTCCTGAATATAACATGTGTGAAAGTGACTTGGGATGACTGTGCATGTATTGCATAGCTGAGTGTGTATTATTTTAGAGTTAATTGTCTAACTGCATACCCCACATAAAAATGAATGTCATAGGATTTAGTTTGGAGGGGTTTGGACAGCCACTATTTAATGTTTATATCTAAACAGGAAGTTTGATGAGCTAATTAAGAGTACATCATAGAGTCATAGACTTACTTAGATTAGAAAAGACCTTTGAGATCATCAAGTCCAACCATTAACCCAGGACTGCCAAGTCTATCACTAAACCATGCCCCTAAGCACTGCATCTACACAATTTTTAAATACCTGTAGGGCTGGTGATTCAACCACGTCCCTGGGCAGCATGTTCCAGTGCATGACAACCCATTCCATGAAGAAATTTTTCCTAATATCTAATCTAAACTTCCCCTGATGCAACTTGAGACCATTTCCTCTCGTCCTATCACTCATTATCGGGAAGAAGAGACCAACACCCACCTCACTACGATCTCCTTTCAGGCAGATGTAGAGGATGATAAGGTCCCCCCTGACTCTCCTTTTCTCCAGGATAAAAACCCCAGTTCCCTCAGCTGTTCCTCGTAAGACTTGTGCTCCAGACCCTTCACCAGCCCCGTTGCCCTTTTCTGCACACGCTCCAGCCCCTCAGTGTCTTTCTTGCAGTGAGGGGCCCAAAGCTGAACACAGGATTTGAAGTGCGGCCTCAGCAGTGCCCAGTACAGGGGGACGATCACTCCCCCAGTCCTGCTGGCCACACTGTTTCTGACCCAGGCCAGGATGCTGTTGGCCTCCTCGGCCACCTGGGCACAGAGCTGGCTCCTGCCCAGCCGGCCGTCACCCAGCACCCCCAGGCCCTTTCCCACCAGGCCCTCCCAGCCGCTCTGCCCCAGCCTGCAGCGCTGCGTGGGGCTGGTGTGACCCAGGTGCAGGACCCGGCACTGAGCCTTGTTCAGCCTCATACAGTTGGCCTCAGCCCATCGGTCCAGCCTGTCGAGATCCCTCTACAAAGCCTTCCTGCCCTCAGGCAGATCAACACTCCTGCCCAGCTTGGTGTCACCTGCAAACTTGCTGAGGGTGCACTTGATCCCCTTGTCCAGATCTTCCATAAAGACACTGAACAGGACTGGCCCCAACACTGAGCCCTGGGGAACGCCACGTGTGACCAGCTGCCAGCTGGGTGTAGCTCCACTCCCCACCGCTCCTTGGGCCCGGCTGCCCAGCCAGCTTTTAACCCAGCACAGAGTGCACCTGCCCCAGCCGTGACCAGCCAGCTCCTGCAGGAGAATGCTGTGGGAAACGGTGTCAAAGGCTTTACTAAATCCTAGGCAGACAACATCCACAGCCTTTCCCTCATCCTCTAAGCAGGTTGCCTTGTCATAGAAGCAGATAAGGTTCATCAAGCAGGACCCGTCTTTCATAAGCCCATGCTGACTGGGCCTGATCATCTGTTTGTCCTGCGTGTGCTGCATGATGGCACTCAGGATGGTCTGCTCCATAACCTTCCCCAGCACTGATGTCAGAAGTTCCCTGGATCCCTCCCTCCAGCCCTTCTTGTAGATAGGCACCACATTTCCTAACTTCTAGTCTTCTGGGACCTCCCTGGTTAGCCAGGACTGCTGATAAATGATGGAAAGTGGCTTGGTGAGGACCTCTGCCAGCTCCCGCAACACCCTTGGGTAGATCCCATCTGGCCCCACAAACTTATGTTTGTCTAAGCAGGTCACCGACCATTTCCCCTTGGATTATGGGAGCTTCATTCTGCTTCCCATCTCTGTCATCCAGCTGAGGGGTCTGAGTACCTGGAGATCAGTTGGTCTTACTATTAAATACTGAGGCAAAGAGGGCATTGAGTACCTCAGCCTTTTCCTCATCCTTTGTCACTGTATTTCCTCCCACATTCACTAAAGGATGGAGAGTCTTCTTAGTCTTCCTATTGTTGCTAGTATACTTATAGAAACTATTTTTATTGGCGTTTGTGGCAGTAGCCAGATTAAATTCTATTTGGGCTTTGGACCTTCTGATTTTCTCCCTTCATAATTTCACAGCATCCTTGTAGTCCTCCTGAGCTGCTTCTTTGAAAGGTCGTAAAAACTTTTTTTTCTTGAGTTCCAGCCAAAGATTTCTATTCAGCCAGGCTGGTCTTCTTCTCCACCAGATCATCTTTTGGCACATGGGGACGACTTGCTCCTGCTCCTTTAAATGTATGTGTTAGGTAAAATTGGATAAAGTCCATGTTTCAAACTGATTTTCTTTAGCATTACTCACATAATATGGTTTAAACTATTTAAATAATAGTGGCCTGATGTCTAGAGCTGTTGATTTCTTGTTGTTACTTCTGGCTGGTGATCAGTAGCTTTATTACAGAGAATACCTGTAGGCATAATCTTGTTTGAAAAGGCTGACCATGCTGTAAAGTGTTTCTTTGTCTGTGTATAGCATCAGATCCTTAACTGCAGTAAATTAACCTGTCTCTTTAAAGTTCATTACTATGATTTACTCATGCTGCAAATCTGCTATGTAAAAGTGGATTTTATTTTTTTTGCTTTTCTTCTGATATGCAAAATCTAATTAAAAAGGTCAGTCACATAGGTCATATAACTTTCAGAATTGTTAAAATTTTGGAGAAATATATTTCAGAATTATTAAATTATGCAATCTATTTTTTCCAGTTAAACAGTATCTTTATCTTTTGGCTTTCTTTGAAGCACTTTCTAAATGTACATTGATGCTATATACTAAAGGAAATACAGTCCATACACTGATATTGACATAAAAAAATCAAATTATATTAAGTCAACAGTCCTTAAAGTTAATAGACATGAATTTGGATGTTGACAACCAAATGCATGACAGGCAACTAAATGTCAGCAAGTTGTAAGAAGACAAGTGAATGAACATAATTTTGCTAAATATTTTCAGTATGGCAGCTTAGTGAACCTTTTTTTCTTTTTTTAGGGACTAAAATTAGATTTAGTTTTCTCAACTGAGACTGCAAAATTACCTTTGTAAACTGGGATTGCATATTTATTTATGGACTGCACTAGACATATAAGGATTTTGATTTACTGTAATTATGGCATCACTAAATGTTCTTTCACTGAAGCTGGCTTTTGTCAAAAGTAATCAAAGGGTTTTTTTCTGTGAAAACCAATAAGATTTAATATAATTTTGTTAGCAGGAGCTGAAATGCTACAATTTTTAAATTAGTAGTAATTAATATGTTAGCATGAATAGGTGACAAACTTTGTGAAAGCTGCAGCTTAGAAGGCTTCATCTTAGCTGGAGTTGACCCACATAAGAGTCCTATTCCTGAATACACTAGACTGGGGGGAAATGGGAAGGAATTATTTTTAAAACAGAATCTGTTTTTCCGTACTAAAGGAAAGTGCCCTACATCTGTCTCTGCCAGCAAAATTCAGGCTCAGCAGTTTGATATGACACTAATTTACTTGCAGAGAGATTTATAAAGCTTCATAAACAGCACAACAATATGATAGTACTTCTGTTGATTCAATTACAACTGAAGTTTAAAGATATTAAGAAAAAAATCAAATGGCCCAAGCTGGAATTAAGCTTTGTTAATGGAATGGGGAAAAAAGTCAGCAGTGATGAAAAAGAAACAAAGAATTTCTGCTGTGATCAAGCAGGGAAAACATTTCTTAATCTGTGATGGATGCATTGCATCAAAAGATGGAATTCTGAACCACGCGTCATTCTTGTTTGGGATCTCATTTCATTTATAACTTCAGTGAAATGTTTTAAAATTATTTGTTTTCCACTGAACTCTCCTCTTTTCATACAGAATGGGTTAGATACTGTATCACTCCCTCTAAAATGTACCCAGAATACTGTGAGAAGTTTTTTTGTAGTGGCATATTATACTTTTATTCCCTTTAATTTACAATGTCAGCAGTTCTCTGATGATGTGTTTTAAGTTGAGCAAGGCAGGAGTTTCAAACTAATGCCCAGCATACAAATCTATTAGTAATATTGATAGTGCAGCCATGTGTTACAGATATGACATGCCTCTTGCTACTTGTCTGCATTGGAGAGTTTCCTGTGAAAGGCAAGGGTAGTACTCTGTTGAAATCAATGGAGCATGTGGTTGTAAACTTCAGCGTGTGGCTTAGCACCAGTAAATCTTCAGTCAAAAATCTGGAGCATTTCCTAAATGATTTATTTAGGAAAAGTTTTAGCTTTCACTATGTAAAACTTGGTTCAGCTTTTTGGCTCAGCTACCCAATTGAAGAAATTTATATATATGTACCTGCATGCACACAGAATTTTTTTTTCTCCCAATATTTTCCTGGCAAAAGAATTCTTTTAGATGCTATGTCAGGTTGAATGAAACATTTCATATCTGTAAAAATGTTGAAATACCCACCAAGTGAGAGAAATCATTCAGAAAAGGAGTACTGAGTGCCTAACTGGATAGGGAAGTCATTTAGAAAGTTGAATACCTGTATTTCAGCCCTAGCAGTAGTAAATATTCAAATATTGTATGATATTTTGTTCTGTTATTCCAAGTACAAGATGTCATGTTGATTTTTCCCATTCCTAACCAATAAAATTGGCTGTTTGACCAGCAATGCTGGATTACAACACAAGCCTAGGTATAATATACTCATACCCTACAATTTCAAGTCTAAAGCAAAAGTGAGGAGAATTTGATGTGGCTGTTGCTATGAAAAGGCTCATGTTCGATACTCATCTTTAAGCTGGTAGCTTCCTAGTGAATATGAAACCAAATGAAAAATGGTCTTGTGAATTCATAACACTTGTGTCCTTAAGATTGCTTTCTGGGTTATGACTCTTCTGTTTTGTGTTTTGGGTTTGTTTTTTTTTTTTTTTTAGGTTTTTTTTCTTTGTGGGTTTATTTTGTTGGTGTGTTTGTTTTTGTTTGGAGGTTTGTTTTGTTTTCATTTTTTGGTTCTTTTTCTTCCCTTTTTTTTCTGGAGAGTGAGAACTGAAAGGAGAAAAGGACAAGCTGTTTACCTATTTTTTTTAGTTTCACTCATACATTCTTTATAATTTGAGCCATTAATGGATTATGGAATGTCTTGGATATGAATGCTTGAACAAGATGATACAAAAGGCCTTTGTAGACTATTGAGAGATTCCATAAAGGCAGAAGTGCATTGACATGCTTGTTTTGAAGTATGTCTCACTGAAAAATACATTGAGTTAACTATCTCTGAAGAAACACTTCCTTTATCAATAAAGATCAAAGAATACAGATTTAAGAAAGGAAGAAAGGAGGTTTAAAATGAAAATTATTTGCAGTGTGTTTAACAGTAGGACTTAAGGATGAAGAAAACTTTTTTGCTGAGGTTATTTTATGCTTAGCAAAGTTTGTGTCACTAGTAGGATGCTATTGATGGCATCTGTAGGCAAGCAGAGAGAAACAACTGGATCTGAAGGCCTTATTTGCAAACATTTCCTTTACATGGTTTGATGTGATTTGAAGTTGAGTCAAATATAGTATTTTTTGGAATTTGTATTGACAGAGACAACTGTCTACCAGTCCTATTAAGGATTATTCTTAACAGCACCTCCCTATACAATGATAGTGTCAAAGTACCTTGGACTGAGATGGTGGAGGGGGAGAAACTTCTCTTTTAGTTGCAGATTTGGGATTTTGTGTGCCACTGTTTCCT